>NW_027397112.1:4345960-4487787 GCF_003265705.2 Callorhinus ursinus
CCCCCTCCCCTCTAGAACCCTCAGTTTGTTTTTCAGAGTCCGTCGACATTAGACATATTTTAAAAATCAAAATGTTTTCCCCAGGGCCTAGTTGCCTGATAATTAAATCAAGAAGAGGGGTGAGCATGTATTAGAGGTATTTTATTATTATTTAAAAATGGAGCAATTCTTATGAAAGATTTATTGATTGTATGTTTGAAATAATTTGGAACCTATCCAAAATGATCCACATGAATTATTTGGAACTAGGCAGGGGTAAAAGGGAAAGACCAGAAAACAAAATTAGGTAATTTTTTTTTATCTGAAAGAGTTACTTTCCATCATGAGTTTAAAAATACATATAGAAAATAAATGTTCTTCTTTTATCAATGTTAAGAGAAGTCTAGACGTGAAAAATCATCCAGTAAGAATCTTCAGAACCTCAAAAGGATAGGCACAATGACATTGAGGTTTTCATCAGTGTCCGGAAAAATTAAAAAGTCCAGCCTACTGGTAGCATGTTCTATTGCTTTCCTTCCACAATATGAATGCCGGCTTGTGTAGCTAGTATGGATCGTGAAGCTCCACTTTTAACTTGACTAAAAATGTATACATTTAACCTTTTAACTTTCATTTATCTGGGTGACTTATTTTAGGAATTTATGATCAATGCTGGTTTCGAGTATATAGTTAAGTGAAGAAAATAAGGTATTTTTTTAGATTCTTGTTCGCCGTGACAGATTCCTTCAAAGAAAAAAAAAAAGTTTCTGTCACAAGAGCCGAGCAAATATCTATCAGTGTGCCTTCCAAAAAATGAATTGCGCCTTGTGTCTTAAAAACAGCATTTTAAAAATAAGTCGTAAGGGAGATGAAGAGCTGAGCTATGGTAGACGATATTCCAAATATCTCTTCAATCAATTTTGTATAATGCTTTGGAGGCAGAATAACGAGTAATAGGAAATCATTTTTCAAGATGCTATATGTGCACACTCTTTGTTCTATTTCTGTATTCATTGGCACAGGCAATTTATGCAGTGTACTTGGAATACTCCAAGAACAAAGACCAATTTCCCTGAAGGTGATGAGCACTCTTGAATTTTACAAATGCAAAAAAAAATGATTTTCCTGTTGTCACATTTAGATAATGAAGTGTGCTAGATTTATAGAGTCTCCATGTTGAGTCTCAGAAATCATGCCCACTATGTATATTTTTTATTCTGAGATTCAGAAAGTAGATGTAGCAATTCTTAACAGGCATTGACAAGTAGTAATTATCAGTGAGTGTTGTGAAAGATGGAGGGCTGAATGGATTCAGACATCAGCTTCTGAACACAAGTATCTTTTATTCTTGGGAAAACAGGTATCCAATTGATTTGTTGATGATCCTTCAACTAGGTTTCAGGATCGGACAGGAAAGGGAGGAAAAGGTCGAATAAGGACAATATATTAATCCTTCTGGCACCTTATAGCCATTTTGCTTGTTTTGTTTTACTTTGGGGGGATGTGCAGGGCTGAGAGAAGTGCCTCACATCTGGACCCCCCTCCTGTGATGCTCCCCTTGACTGTGGCATGTATTGGAGCACACAATCTCCCGTTGGAAGGGATTCCCACGTTCTGAAGTAGCCCTGTAGCTTTGCTCATCTGATTTTCCCTTCATTGTTGACACACAGGGTTTTGTTTGTTCTCTAAGTGTACCAAGGGTGCTTTGCCAGGGAACTATTTCCCTCACAGCATAGGTAGGAATAGCGTCCATGTGATTAAAATGTTCATAGCTCTCTGACAAAAAAATCCAAAGTGGAAATCCATGGATTGCAAGAAGCCCGGATACTTTATAGCTTTCCTCCCTGTTCATGAACCCTAACCTGAACGAACAGATGTGAAGATGGGTTGAAGACTCTCTCCCCACACTCCCCCTGAAGTTCCCCCATCTTTGGGGGCACAGTCCTGCTTAAACTTGTTTCTTCACATTCCACACAGAGGGCAGAGTTATGAATGTGTACACACTCTACCCTTACCCAGTTTCACGTTATGTAATAGCTGTGAATGCCTCTTGTGCCTGGGGAGAGTACAAAACTAAGTCTCGATAGAATGTCTACCAAAAGAAAACCTTTGGGCACCCTCTCAGTACTTAGGCACAGACAGAAAAGTAATTTTGGCCATTTTGTTAAAGCCTGGGACCCCATTATAAGATCATAGGAGAAAATCAAGACAGGAAAGGGTTTGAGTTCATAAACCTCTCTTAGACCTGAGTGTGAAAAATTGGGGCTGGTTTGAAAGTTTTAATTTGCTTTATTACCTTAAAAGTTGGAACGTTCACTCTCAGAGTCTAGCTGCTCAGAAACCAACAGGCTCATTCAGATATATCCACCTAGAGGAGTCCTGGGACTCCTCCTCATTCAATGACTAAACTGTAAGAACCTTAATTGGGACTACAAAAATGCTTTTAGGTCAGCTAGTAGGAGGCTTAGTTATAACTTCACAAATGGCCCACACAGACGAAGGGGGAAAAGCATGAGCACAGAGATCTGGCAGTCGACCCCTTGCATTCTGAGTCCTTTTAATGGTGTTTTCATTCATTCATTCATTCACTCATTCTGCTTTGGAGAGAGGATGGAGTGGGGAGAAGAATGAGTTTGGGCATCTCACTTGATATTCTTGCTTTTCCTGAGAGGTTCTGTCTGTTTTGAATAGGAAGAACATTGCTGGTAAAATCACATAGAGCTATAACCGTATTTAGATGGGTGGCGATCACTTTCTTAAAATTACATCACTTTCTTAAAATTGCATTCGAACTTCCTTTTCTTATATATATTTTGGAAATCCGAGAAGCCATCAGCCCCGACGATGTTGTAACTGAACTGAGCCTTTGGTCAAAGGAAGAATAGCTGAGGAGTGGATGGGTGAGGGTCCCAGTAAACCCCTGGTCATAAGGCTAATTAGGTCTGTAGGTTCTTTCAATTGTATAATTTCTTATTTTCCTTTGTGTTCAAGGGCATATGCTTTTTTGGGTAAGTGGCTGCATAGAAATGATAAACTAATGAAGAAGTAAGCATCCTCATGACGCACCTCTTTGACAGCATTGATCTTTATCTCTGTATGTCAGCAAACCTGGCCTTCTCATCCTGTTTCCTATCTCTAGGACAGGATTTCTCAATCTGAGCACTGTTGACATTTTGGACCAGATCATTCTTTCTCTAGAGGTGCTGTCATTTGCATCCCTGGCCTCTATCTACCTGGTACTCACGGTAGCCCCCTAGTTGTCACAACCAAAAATGTCTTCAGACATGGCCTTGGGGGCAAAATCGCCCCTGACTGAGAGCCACGACTCTGGGGTCAACAGATTTTCCAAGACAGTCGCTACATTTTCCCAACTATAGGCCATGTCCTTTCACTCTCAAAAGCATCGTAATTTGGCCAGGGAGTTACGTGGTCCCCCCATTCACTGTGGTCTCAGGAAATCACAACTCCGCATTTCCAGTTGTTCATGCCAAAACTGAAGACGTTCTTAACCCCTCTCATTCCCTGATACCCCGACCAACCACTAGCAGGTCCAGTTGAAGAAAACCACCTTCGAACTGTGTGCCGTATCTTGCGCCTCTCTCTGTATCCACTGGTACCACACGGATCCAGGCCACCTCTTCTCTTCTCTTGCCCAGCAGAACATGTGCCCCTCTTCGGGCTGTTCTCAGCACAGCTGCCAAAGCTGTCATGTCTGATCACAAGTCGGATTGTGCCACTCCCGTCGTGCTCAGAATCCTTCAGTGGCGTCCCATTCCATGCGTAGTAAAAGCCCAAATCCAGCTGTGCTGGCCTCTGCTAGTCCTTGGACACCTGGCAGGTCCTGTTTCAGGGCTTTTCTCTGTCAGTTCCTTCTGCCGCCCCCCCCCCCGCCCGATCCCCCCACTCCAGATATCCACGTAGCTGCTCCCTTGTTTTTCAAGGTTTTCTTTTAAAGATTGTATTTATTTATCTGAGAGAGACAGAGATAGTGAGAGAGAGCACGAGCAAGGAGGGAAGTGAGAAGCAAGCGCCCTGCTGAGCAGGGAGCCCGATGCGGAACTTGATCCCAGGACCCTAGGACCATGACCTGAGCCGAAGGCAGATGCTTACCTGACTGAGCCACCCAGGCGCCCCTGTTTTTCAAGTTTGTATTCTACTATCAGCTCCACCATGAAGCCTTCTCTGACCACTCTACTTACAATCGCCCCCTCAATTCCTCTCCCATGATTTATTTTTTTTCCATAACTCATCCTTATCTGACATACTAAAATTTTACCCTTTTATTTATTTACTTACTCCCTTGTTTATTGTGTGGCTCTTGGGATGAGGATGCAGACTCCATGAAGGCAGGGATTTTTCTGTTTTATTTACTGTGCTGTGCTCAGTGCCTTTAGCAGTTTTCCTGGGAAACACGTAGTAGGCACTCATTAAATACCGAAGGAGTGCGATAATGAATGTATTGAATGCTTTCTTCTAGGTGTTGGGCTCAATACTTCGTATCCAAAAGGGAGTGTGGTCCTGTGCCTGCCTTCAAGAAGCTTACAGTCTAGTAGAGGACGTGCACATGGGAACATGCAAGCATGGCTGAGCGAGATGCTTGCAATAAAGAGAAAAATGCAGGGAGGCAGGCTAGAGGAATAGAAGGGGTTGGTGGAGCACAAGGGGACTGCAGTGTATTAAGGAGGAAATGGATGGGGGGGTGGCAGGATAAGACTTAAGATGCTCTTTCTCGCCGCCCTGTCTCAGTCCATCATCCACCTCACTGCTGCAGTGCCAATATAGTGGGAATGGCAACAGTAAGCCGCTGAGTGTGCCATTGGCTCCTCATTGTGGACACTACACCTGCAACGTGGAATTCTGACTCTTTAGCATGTTATGGGAGGCTCATCACAAGTTGGCTCCCTGCCCAGATTTATCTATTGCCACTCTCCTCCAAACTGCCTCTCTCACTAACTAGACTGGTGGGAACAGGATGTGTTCTCGCCCCGCGGAGGCTGCTCCTTGCTCCTGGGATGCCCTCCCCCACTGCCTGGTCTACCTGACAGGTTTCAAGATGTGGCTGACATGGAATAACCTCTACAAAGGCTTCCTTGATGTCACCTTCTATCTGGATGAATTATCACACAAAAGGCCAGAGACACCTGCATCAGACAGCTTGGGAGAGCACATTTCTAAACAGAAGGAACCTATTAAGAAGGTTCGAAGAACAGTGCAAAAATAAATGCCATCCATCAAGACTGTGTTAGGAACTTTGATGAATTACAATCTGAGATGAATGTTCCCAGAACAAGAAAAGACAAACCTGTCATAGATCTGTATAAACAAGGAGATGGCATAGGCCCAGGGCCCGGACAATGAGAGAAGGGGAAGATCAGGGATCTTTTCCAAGCATTTCCTTCATCTGCCTAAAGTTTAATCTGGGAAGGGTTAGAATTAAATTCTAGACCACACTAATGACTACATATAATTGTATTGAAATGTATATGAAAGTGAAATGGGTAATAAACTAGGTAAGTTTGTCTTAGGTTTTGAGTTTTATGATTTATAACTACTAATTCCTATCATCCTGATAAAGTTGTGAGTTGAAAGTACCGATTCGAGTATTTTTAAAAGCAAATGCCACAACCAGGTAGACCAGAGTGTGGTTACAATCAAAATTCAACCAGAGTCTGATCAGTTGGGTCAGCAGCGTGCTTTGCAGAATAGTATCTCTGTAGGACCTGTTACTCTCTGAATATTTATTCAACAATTGAATAATTCAGTATTAAATTCAACATCCAATTGGACAATTCTATAGCCAAAGATCTAAGCATCAGGCATTATTTTGATCTTATGACATTCTCAAGAACCTAGGAATTAAGTGTATTTTCTCCATTTCTGGATAATGAAGCTGAAGCTTGAGGAGAGTTAAGACCTTTAACAGCCAGCAAGACAAGAACTCAAGATCCAAACCCAGTTCATTTCAGAGTCAAAGCTCATTCTTTTTTTTTTAAGATTATTTATTTATTTATGAGAGAGAGAGAGAGAGAGAGAGAGAGCATGGAGAGGAGCAGAGGGAGAGAGACAAACAGACTCCGAGCTGAGCGTGAAGCCCGACAGAGGGCTCCATCCCAGGATCCTGAGATCATGACCTGAGCCGAAACAAAGAATTGGACGCTTAACCAACTGAGCCTCCCAGGCACCCCAAAGCTCATTCTTAACTACTATGCACGTCTGCCTCTGTGCTACATCAATGAATGATTTCATTTTGGGCATTTGTGTCTGAATTGAGGATAATCTTTTGCATCCAATTTATACAGATTTTGATGATAATCGGTGTATCATGAATCCTGGTTAGTCACAGAAATTATTTTTTCAGCTTGTAATTGTTATTCCGTCAACTCATTGAGATTAATGAAATAGCTGATAATAATGTTTGAGGCCTAATTGTTAGCTTGGGCAGGTATACTGCATGCTAGGTATCTAATCACATAATGGGTCTTTGTGAAAACAGAACAGTTATAAGACTTGTATCAGCAACTCCTAAAGGAAGATTAAAGCAGCTGACAGGGTCTTGAAAATTCCCATGGCTATTATGGATTTCATTTTAAGTGAAAAATGCAAAGCAATTAAATTTCTGATAACAGAATTCCTTAATTACACACAATTTATACTGATCATTTTTATTTAAAAATTAGCAACCTTGGTAAATGTAAATATGTAAAAAATATTGGTGCATATGGAAAAGATGAAGAGGATATGCAAAAAAAAATATTTTTGACCCAAGGATAGTTGGAGAACTGGAAGATTTTTTTCCTTTAAAAATTTTTCAATATTATTGTTTTAGTGGTTTCTCACTTTTAAGAGAAACAAGTAAGTGAAATTCAGTTACTATTTAATGCATAGAAGACTGTAGTGGGTTGGATTCTATTTTACTATTTATGTGATGTGACACAAGTCACTTCATTCTACACATTTAGAATATATTTACTATAGGGGCGCCTGGGTGGCTCAGTCAGTTAAGCGTCTGCCTTCGGCTCAGGTCATGATCCCAGGGTCCTGGGATGGAGCCCTGCATCGGGCTCCCTGCTCAGTGGGGAGCCTGCTTCTCTCTCTCCCTCTGCCTGCCTCTCTGCCTACTTGTGCTCTCTCTGTATCTCTCTGCCAAATACATAAACAAAATCTTTAAAAATATATATATATAAAAAGCAAATTGGCATAATGGAAACTTAAAAAAAAGAATATGTTTACTATAAAAACAATTAGATTACAAATTATCCCCATTTTCTACTTGCCCTATGATCCCTTGGGGGCAAATCACCTGTTGTAGGTTGGACTGTATTCCCCAGAAGATATGTTCCAGTCCTAACGCCTGTGAATTTGACCTTATTTGGAAATAGGTCTTTGCAGATGCAGTCAAATTAAGACTAGGTAATACTGGATTAATATGGGTCTTAATCCAATGACTGGTATCCTTATCAAGCAAGGGACATTTGGGCACATGGAAGACAAACAGGGAGAAGGCTATGGGGCAACAGAAGCAGTAACCGGAGTGATGCATCTACAAACCAAGCAACACTAAGGATTGTGGGCAATCACCAGAAGGAAGAAGCAAGGAAGCCTCAGAAGGAGCGTGGCCCTGCCAACATCTTGATTTCAGACTTCTGGCTGCCAGAACAGGGAGACGATGAATTTCTGTTGTTTGAAGCCGCTCCGTTTATGATCATTTGTTACATCGGCCCTACTTCGTGTGTTGCATCCCCCAAACCTGCAAGGTCCACATGGAATCACCCTCTGCATGGGATGAAGCCAAGGAAGGAGTGTGGCATCTGAGGACCCCCAAATCATCCACAGGCACTTGCTGAGAGCCCCAACCCAAACTAGGATTCTAGGAAGGACTCTGCTGGATTCAATTCATAAATATATGCAAGAGGCTAGGATGGCATAAGGTCTAATCATGTCTACTGATACTTGAGAAATCCAATCTCCATAAGCTCAGGAAACTAGCACATCAAAGATCCTTTCCAGGGAAGTTCTGCTTTGAATGTGATGGAGTTACAGCCTATCCGGCCTGCCTTCAGATAAACTCTGAGCCAAACACCAAAAACAACAATCAACAGCAGAAAGATTTTGGAAGGCTTAAGCTTGGATGGAAAGCTCCCCCTCTTTCTGGACGGGCAAACCAGGAAAGGGGCTCGGGGCAATCAGAGCTTCCACAGACTGAGGAGGGAACCCCAGAAAGGGTCTCATCTCATGAGAGATAGAGGACCCCAAAGTCAGTGTGAAAACCTGCCATGTTTCTGATTCACCCTCAGAACACATGCGCAAAACAGACTGAAGTTAGGCTGAACTGAGAGCCGAGACACCACGGAACACAGGTGTTGACAGTTTGAAGTTAACTGCCTACGAAAACGAAAATATCAACAATCTGGAGGAAAATAACAGAATCCACAACGTCCAGGTTACAATGCAAAATTACTCTAAGTACAAAGAGCCAGAAAAGATGTGATCCATTTTAAAGGGAGAAGACAATCAATTGATGTCAACTCCAGGATGACCAACGCATTAGAATTAATCAGACTAGATTTAAAAGCAACTATTGCCAAATGAGGCAAAAGGGAACATGTTCACAGGGAATCAAAATAGAGGAAATTTGTAGAAATGTAAAAGAGAAACATAGATTTTGTAAACATAAATCCAATATAAAAATATATTCCTGGGGCACCTGGGTGGCTCAGTCGTTAAGCATCTGCCTTCGGCTCAGGTCATGGTCCCAGGGTCCTGGGATGGGGCCCCACATCAGGCTCCCTGCTCCGCGGGAAGCCTGCCTCTCCCTCTCCCACTCCCCCTGCTTGTGTTCCCTCTCTCGCTGTGTCTCTCTCTGTCAAATAAGTAAAATCTTTAAAAAATTTTTTAAAAAAATACAGTAAGTATTGTCAGTTTTGGGGCACCTGAGTGGTTCAGTCGGTTAAGTTGTCTGTCTTTGGCTCAGGTCACAATCTTGGGGTCCTGGGATTGAGCCTCACATGGGGTTCTCTGCTCAGCAGGGAGTCTGCTTCTTCCTCTCCCTCCGCCCCTCTCCCCTGCTCATGCTCTCTCTCCCAAATAAACAAAATCTTTTAAGAAAAAAAAGTATTGTCGGTTTTTTGTTTACTTTTCAGGTTGGTACTACAAAGTTTATTTTTTTTAAAGATTTATTTATTTATTTCGGAGAGAGCACGGCGGGGGGGGCGGGCAGGAGGAGAGAAAGAGAGAATCTCCAGCAGACTCCCCACTGAGGTTGCAGTCCGTTGTGGAGCTCTATCCCAGGACCCTGAGATCATTACCTGAGCCAAAATCAAGAGCCAGCCACTTAATCTACTGAGCCATCCAGGCACCCACAAGATTTAATAATAAAAACAGTTTTTTGGAAAAAAGTAATTATAAGTGAAAGAAAGTTAGAGTTCAGTTCCTCAATCACACTAGGCACATTCTAAGTGCTTAATAGCCATATGCAGGTAGTGGCTGCTATTTTGGACAAGGTAGATATTAAACATTTCCATCATTACAAAAACTTTTATTGGACATTCTATTATAGATGATATATATAACTTGAAAACCCAAAATAAGCAATAGAAAAAATACTACAAACAATTAAAACATTAGGAAAGTACTGAGTTTTAAAATTAACACACCAATCAATAGCTTGCATTTATAGGCTATTTTTACAATAGCAATAAATATAAATAAATATAAATATTCATGTTCTTGGATAGGAATACTCAACATCATATAAATTTTAGTTTTCCCTTCATTCATCTACAAACGTAATGCAATCCCCACAGAAATATTATGATGTTTTTTTCTGTAACTAGACACATGGGTTATAAAATGCTTGGGGAGAATTAAACAAGCAAGAAGACCCTAAGGAGAGAATGTGGTGGGGGGGGGGGACACACTGGCCCCCTACAGGGAGGGCCAGGAGAGACAGAGGCAGGCCACTCCAGAAGGACAGGTGGCGGTTTTAGGAAGGGGACTCACACGGCTTGCCGTGAGTGCCACCAAGAGAGTAGATCTCTGAATGGGGGAAAATTTAAACATTTATACAGAGGCCTTGAAGGGGTTCTGTCATGTATACCGTCCAGAGAGTCTCAATAACACATTGCTCTCTCAAGGCTACGTCCTTGAAAATGCCCCTGGCTGTCCGCATGGCAGGCAAAATATACCTTGTACATTCCAAGGACAAGGGAGGGGGTGAGGAGCCTCTGAGTACCTGGGTCCAGTGTGGGGGTCAACCGGCAGTCATAGCCTCTCCATGACCTCCTCCAATAGTAGTAGTGCCAGATGTTAAAATATACTCTAAAGCAGGGATTCTCAACTTGTGTTTCCCCTCCAGGGAACACTCAGCAATGTTTGGAGACATTTTTGATCATCACAGCTAGGGTTTGGGGTAGGAATCCGGGTTGCTATCCACTCCTAGAGAGTAGAAGCGAAGGATTATGCTACACATCCTACAATGCACAGAATAGCCCCCTACAAGAAAGAATGACCTGGTCCAAAATGACAGTGCTGCAGAGGCTGAGAATCTTGGCTCTAAAGTTTCTTTAATTAAGCCATGCACTCCATATCGGTGCATGAATAGACAAGCTACTGGAAAAAAAATAGAAAATTCGGAAATAGATCCAGTTGCATGTTTAATTTAGTATACAATAAAGACACACGGCAAATTTGTGAGGGAGAGATTGATTTTTAAATAAGGAAGACTGATATCTGGATGGCCATATGAAAAAATCTAAAGTTGGATCCCATCCTTAGATATACTTCAGGATAAATTAAAAGCAGATCAGATATCCAAGCAGAAAAAATGGAACATAATATACATAGAGTAGCTCTTATTCAACTTTATATAGACACCTTGATAAATTCTTATAAATAAGATAACTACCATCCACATCAAGAAATAGAACATTACCGTCAGTACAGAAGGTATTTTCCTGATGACAGTCTTTCCTCCTTCCAGAATTAATCACTGTTCTGATATTCTGACTTTTATGGAAATCAGTTCCTTGATTTTTCTTTATATCTCTAAGAGTCTAAATAGAGCTATTGCATTCTGCCCTTTATTATATTTTGTATAAATGAAAGCATACTATATCTCTTCTTACGTATCTTGCTTTTTTTTTCTCAAGATATTTATGTAACTTAACCACATTGGCCTCTCTGACTATATAGTTCATTTTGATTGTCTTATAATATTCCTTTTATGGGTTTACCCCCATTTATCCATTCTGTTGTTGATAGGTAGTTGGATGGTTTCCACATCTTGGCTCTTATGAATAATGCTGCTATAAACATTCTTTTTTTAATTTTTTTTATTTTGCTATAAACATTCTTATATACGTGTATGATGCACATATCCATGCATTGTTCCAGAATACATAGGAGTATCTGGGGGAAAGTGTATGTTATATTCTTGAAAAGAATATACAATCCATGGTTGTGACAAGCAATGCTCTATAAATGTCTATTCAAGTTTTGCTAATCATGGTTTTCAAATCTTTTATATCTATTTGTCCTGACTTTTTATTTATCGCATCAATTACTTAAAGGGTTTCTTTTTTCACAGTACGATTTATGGATATTTTTCTTTCTTCTATGGTTCTTTCTTCTTTATATACTTTTAGACTGTGTTATTGAGTGTACATAAAATGTAGAATGGTTTCCTTCCTTTTAAATTAAATGTTTTATCCCTATGAAGTGGTACACTTTATCCCTAGTTTCGCTTTGGATTTCCAAGTTTACTTTCTTTCATGTCTATTTGGCTACCCCAGCTACCCCGCTGGGCGTGGAGCCTGCTTAAGATTCTCTCTCCCCGCTCCCTCTGCCCCTCCCTCCTCCCTCGCACTCTGTCTCTTTCGAAAATAAATAAATAAAATACTACATTTTCTTGAATGTAGTGTAAGAAAAATAAAAGAAAGTGAAATTGGAATTGTTGAACTTCACGTCTCTTTACCACAGGAAAACTCGTTTCCTAAAATATGTCTCTAAGGTTAATAAAAAAAAAAAAGTACAGGTATAAACATTAAAAACATGAAGCTATCGGAGTCGTGCTTTTTTAAAACACTACGTGCTTCATATTTAGGAAGTATTTATAGACTGTCCGCTGTGAGCCACAGGGACACTCTTCCCCGCATCTTCCCTGTGGTGAGTTACATCACTCTTACACCATCGGGCTTACCTCGTTCGCATTCATTTCACTGTAATCCTCGTGGTTGTTTTGCTCTCTGATCAAACGGATTCAAAGTTAACACTGTGCTTTCACTTCTTGCTTCTCTGTTCCTGAATTCTTTGAGACATCTGAATTATGTTATTAAGGCTTCAGAAAGGCTCATGGTGCGATTGCACTGAGTAAGTCATTTCATGTTTGAACATCTGACCTTATAAATAGAACGGCAAACTAATTGAAGGAGAATATGCCTGCCGACGCCTTCTTTCCGTGAAAGCGTTGTAGATTCCTAACTCACACTTTCACATGTGTCGACATTACCTGGGGGACTTGTTAAAAATGCACATTCAGGAAGCCTGGCATCGGGTCTGAGATTCTGCGTTTCTAACACAGGTCCAGGTAGCGCCCACGCTACGGACCTGTGAATCCCACTCTGAGTAGCACTCTTAAGGACTTTGCTTCATTGTCTTTGGACCCTGAATGTGGCAACAGAGAGGCTGAATGCCAGTTTTATTTTTCCCCTCTGGAAATTGATTTGCATTTTCTGCCTGGACATCTAAAGAATTCTTCTGTCCTTGAGATTCAGTCATCACGTGGGATTTGAGCATTCTCTCTCAGACTTCCTGGAAAAAAGAAAAAAGAGCGTGTCCTTTTTAATTTGGAAATGCAACCTTTTTCTTTATTTATGGGATATTTTTCCTGAATTATATTTTTGTGCACATCTGCACCGTCTGATAGGTCCCTATTTCGTGGAAAGAAATTTATGATTGAATTATCTTGGTCTGTGTTCTGGATCTCGTCGCTTCATTTATTGCTTTATTTTCTGTATTATTTTTATATGCATTTACTCTGATTATCCAAAGCTTCTCTATGCCAGTAATTCACTTCTCACTAGTGTCTATTCTATTAATTATTCTTTCTTTCTTTTTTTCTTTTCACTTTGTTCTGTAGTCACGTAGTTTTGGACTTTGTGATAATTTTCCTTAGGTCAGTATTACCCTTCCTTATTCCGTTCTTGAACTATGTTTTCCTGTAAGGTAGCCCTGTGCCTCTTGCATGCTATAGTCACTCTACCCTCCACAGGATACTTGAAGTTACCAAGCTATTGCCTTTTGCTAAGACTTGAGTGCCTCTCTCTCACTTGATATAATATGATGACTTCTTGATTCTTTTTCCACAGTGCATGACACCTGTTTATTCAACCTTTGGACCAGTTCCCTCAATTCAGAGGCTAGCCCATCGAGAGAGTGAAGCTCACTGTTCATCTCTCTATCTCCCTCGCCCCCAACAACAGTGAGATATTGCGATTTATGGGAAATATATGTATTTGGTCATCTGGATGACCAAAATATATTTCTCATATACTTTTGTTTTTTATCCACTGTTCCTGACTCAGAGCTCACAAAACCCTTAGAATTTGATGAGTGATAAGAGCAAGGGAAGCCTCCGTTTTATAATATTTGGTCTCTTGCCCTTATCTCCTGCAAATGCTTCAAAGTCATCAAGGTGCAGTGGGTGTCTCCATATTCATAACCAGCCCCTTTCCACCACAATTGTGTTTATGTTAATGAGGTGACTTTTGGAAAGCACCTAAGAATGAGGACTGGTTGCCAGGGGAACTAACCAAGAATAGAGGGTGGAACTTTCAGTTCCACCTCTGATTTCCGGGGAGGAGGGAAGTGTTGAAGGAATCAGTCACCAATGACCAATGAGTTAATCAATCATGCCTGTGTAATGAAACCTCCACTAAAAACCCAAAGGAGGGGGGCTTCAGAGAGGTTCCACGCTGGGGAACCAGAAGCTTCCATGTGCCAATATGTCAGGCCCCAAACTCCAGGAAGATAGAAGCTCTTTTGTTTGGGACCTCACCCTGTGTATCTCTTCATCTGGCTATTGATTTGTATCTTTTAATATCCTTTGTCAGAAACTGGTAATCTACTGTGTAAATGGGTTTCCTGAGTTCTGTGAGCCACTCTAGCCAATTAATTGAACCCAAGGCGAAGGTGGAGGGAACCTCTGATTTATGGCCAGCTGGTCAGAAGCACAAGTAACAATCTGGGCTTGCAAGTAGTGTGTGAAGAGCAGGGCAGTCTTGTGGCACCGAACACTTACCTGTGGAATCTGGTGCTGTCTCCAGATAGCGAGCATTCAAATTTGGTTGACTTATAGGACATCCAGCTAGTGTCCCAAGAAATGTGGCGGGGGCGGGGGGGGGGGGGGGGGGGAATCTCCCCCTTCACATATGGGAATTGGGTGCAGAACCAAAAATAAACCGTGTTCCTCATCCTTGCTTCAAAGGGAAAAAAAGTGAATAAACCAACTCAAGAGGAAAGATGAGAGCCAAGCACTTCCCATTGTTTCCTCTATAGATTCTTTTATTTCTTGTTGATTCTTTCATTATTTGATTACAGTCCTTGCTTTTTCCCTCTGGCAATTCTCTTTTTTTTTTTAAGATTTTATTTATTTGTTAAAGAGAGAGAGAGAGAGGCAGAGGGAGAAGTGGGCTCCCCCCTGAGCAAGGCACCCGATGCAGGACTCGATCCCAGGACCCTGGGATCATGACCCTAGTCAAAGGCAGACGCTTAACCAACTGAGCCACCCAGGCATCCCATCTGGCAATTCTTTTAAGATTTACGTCAGGTCATACCACTCCATTATTTAAAATTCTCCAGTGGCTCCCCATCTCTGAGAGGAAAGCCAGAGCTTACACTGGTTCCCTGGGCCCATAAGGATCTGCCTCCATCCCCACCTGTTACCTCCCTGACCTCATCCAATTCTCTCCTCCTTGCTCATTCTGCTGAGGCCAGCTGGCCTCCCTGTTATTCCTCAGACACACCAGGCATTTACCTGTCTCAGGGACTTCTACCTGGAACATTCTCCCCTCATCCCATCCGACCCCATATCTTCAGGGCTGGCTGCTTCTCTTTAAGTCTTTGTTCAAATGTCCTCTCAAAGTGACCTTCTCTGACCAGGCTATTTAAAACTATAGCCCTCAGCCCTTCCCTTCACTGTTCACATTTTTCTCCATAGCGCCTATGACTCTAACATACCATATTATTTATTTCTTCATTTTTCCTACTGACTGTCTCTATCACAGTGCTCCCTACCCCCTGCCAAGGGAGCTTCACCAGGGTAGAGATTTTTCTGGCTAAAAAAGTACTTGGCACATAGGCAGTATTTAATAAATGTTTGTTGAATTTATTTATTTGTTTGGTGGTCGTAGTTGTGTATTTTGCTCATCATGGTATCGAGGGAAAGAAATTTGGGGGGGGGGATGTTTCTCCTTCCACGTCAACCCATCTCACTTAATCTTCTCAACAATCTACTTTATGTATCTTGATGAAAGCCAGTCCTGTTCCCAGAAAACCTGCTCTAGTGTGTAATAAGCTTGTAATCGGGATGCCTTCCTATTCAAACTGTATCTTTTAACTGTAGCCAGCTCAGATTTCTTTGTTCCCTGGGGTAACCGAGAAATACATACCTAAATAAAATGTCCTTCATTTCTCTGCAATGCAAGATTTATTTTGGTGGTAAGATAAGCTAAAATAGGGCAGTTGGAAGCTTATTTTGACTCCCTTATTTCGACTCTTTTATTTGCAAATCCTTCTTGTATCTTCCCCCTTGGTGACAAAAACCATATTATTAATGAATCTTCAGCAAGTGGATGCCTTTGATTAGTGGGAGAACTGTGAGCTGTGAGAGTTGGTTCCTTTCAAACTCTGTGTGTTTTTTCAGGTGGTTTTCTTGAGCCCCTGTATCTATAGGCACTTCAGGTGGTAACTTAATCTCCACTAGTCCCTTCACAGGTTTTGAAAGTATTTAATATGACTCAAAACATGACTTTAAGTGAGATTGATATTTGAACACTTATAACCAAAATAGATGGAGTTTATGGATACATAAGTCCTTCTCTCAAGTAACTGTAGCTTTTATTATCTTCAAACCATCTGAGCCAAAGCCTTTGTTATTTTGAATTCTTACCAGCTCGCTGTGAGGAAGACACTTGTTAACTGGAACCAAAGCTCACTTGGTCGGTAGACTAAACATGAATAATCATCATCATTAGGTCTCGGGCACTGTGCCTAGTACTTAACACGCACGCATCATCTTACTTAATCCTTACAGTAATCTAATTATGTAGGATAATTTTTTAAAGGTGAAAATAAAAATAGGTAAATCATGACCCTAATACAAATATGAGATGAACACGTCCAAGATTTTATTTAACTTATTATTTAATGAGGAAACCAATACATGTTATAACTGATTCAAAGGAGAATTCAAAGAATTACAGAGCAATTAGGAATGCTGAAATGAATTTGCAAATGAACCTAAAACATGTTCATATCCAAAGGCAATGGTCAATTGCATTTCAGTGGACCCAATCTGCACATCTTTAGGCAAGAATCTGTTTGAATCACGACCAGTGTTTTGCATCTTACAAAGTTACAAAATAGCTCATAGACAATGAAAGGTAGCAATAACCCAGCCGGATATTCTGAAGAGGACACTTAGTACTCTCTCCATTTGCCAGTCTTTCACAGCCACCGTGTTTTCCTGACAGTATTATTCCAACTTTGAGATTTTAGAACTCAATACATAGGAATAAAAGATCAGCTTAATATATGTAAGATCTTTAATTTTTGGAAAACAAAAGGTGATGTTTAAATAAAGCAAATAATCGCTGAATAATAGATCTAGAATCCAACATGGAAGATCAAACTTGACATTTTATACATGAAAGAATCTGTAGTTAAATAATTTGCCAAAATCATAAAGCTGGTTGGGTTGACAGGCTAGGAGAACAGAGAAACTGGGACTTTCCTAGAGTATTACTAAAATAAACAAAAACAAAAATGAAACACCTTGTGTGTTAAAAGTGCCTTTAAATATATTATGTTTAATGAATTACCGCTCTCTGATAAAAATAAATTGAAGCAAACATCAGTCAGGAGAATTCCCTAAGATTATATCGTTGAGGATGAGATCAGAGTCTATGTTAGTTTAAGAAAACCTATTTTCTCCCATCAGAGCAAATGTGATGGACTCACATTCCCTAATTACATAAATGGTATATTCATTTAAAAATTACAAATATGTTCTCTAACTGTAAGGTTTCACTGAGCTGATTATTATTTCTTTGATTCAATATATCTGCAAAGAGACATTCTCTAAAAAGACTCATCAACTGACATTCTCTTTTTAATTAAGTCAAAGTATTCCCTTGCCTTAAGGATACATTATCAAAGAGATTACTTCAATTACAGATTTGAACACTAATTTAGTAAATTAAGGATGTGCGTGACATTTAATCCAACAGATAGCTAAACTGAGCACTACAATATTTAAATTAAAAATCAAGTCCTGTTCAGATTTGATTCATGTATATAAAAACAAAACAATTTACCAGAATTTTTCTTAGGTCCTTAGGCTTCTGAAATGCAAATACAGGTTTTGACAGTTTAGCAAGTGGGAAAGTCCTGGAAACCCACTGATCTGTTTATTCTGATTGGCATGATCAATATAACAAAAGTAAACAGATATCAAAACTTACTGTTTTGGGAAATAAGCAAAGGCTCCTGAGGATGGACTGAGTACAGAAAGCTCTGTTCTTTGGACTTATCCAATCTATGTCTCTTCCTCTATTCTAAAACCATTCACTTTGACTTTGACAAAGCATTTCTTTTTTGTTCGAAGTAGCAACTGATCAGTCAACATTACTACTGGAGAGAGATTAACCATGAAATGATCTAAAGGCTGGACTACATCTGGTGAACAAGGAGGAGTACTGCCATCTCCCTTGGGAACAGAGATAGTCATCCTGCACTAATACATGCTTGGCTTAAAACTCACTTGTACTGGCAAGGGCATAGGCTTTTTGAGGTACATCTTGCTTTTGAAAAAATAAAAAAAAAATGTAGGAGGGACCACTATGAAATCTTTTCACTGCACTTGTAGTTTTGATTGACCTTCCTTCCATTGCCGTATTGAATTTTAGATACTACAATTTGAAGATTTCATGGAAACTTTTGTGTCTGTAAAAAACTATCAGGGAGGAAGACTTTCCTCTGCCCTATGGTCCTTCTATCCGGACTTAGAATCAAACCAACATGAAGCCCACTAGCAGGAGAAAATCAAATGTAATGGGCATATCTGTGGGGAATCCACACAGACTGGAAATTCCAAAGAATGAGGCAACACGAAGCTTATCTAAGCTAAGGAGAGGGGTAGGGTCAAGGAAACAAAGGGTACTTAGGCCATTAACAGGAAGGAGAAAGGCAACTGTAAAAAACAGAGTTGCCCTATTATGCCGATAAGTTTCTTAGGTAGAGGGGAGTCTCTGTTCTCTTCCTGGGACAGGCTCTCCTTTCCGATGCAAACTTCAGCAGAGAGCTTTTCCTGCATCTGCTGGGTTTTGATTACTTTTAACTCAAAATAATCTTTATACCAAAGTGACCCATCTTGGGGCAGCCTGCTCTTGGCCACTATCATTAAAATTGGAAACAGGGATTTGAGAATATAGAATGCCAAGGTTAAATGAAACTGGGATTTAATCCTGAGAAGAGAAAAAGGACTTTTAAGTCTTGAGTTAGTGATTCTGTAAACACAGAGGCCTCCCGGTGTATGGTTGCTAAGGATCACACAACTCCTGTTGTCCCAAAGCTTTTCTACATCATTGTTGCAGTAACTGAAGAGAAGGTGCCTCCTGGTAGATCCAAATTTGTCTTTTAATAGCTGTGAGAACTTGGACCAGCCACTAAACTGCCCTGTTTCCTAGTTTCCTCTTTTGTAAAATGGGGATAATAATGCTCACTACTTCCTGCAATGATTATAAAGTTTAAAGATGTTAATATTCGTAACATGTTTAGGACAGAGTCTAGAACTTACAGGCATCATATAAATATTTGTAAATTAAATACATAACACAAATAAACCCCATAATCCTAGATAAGGTTGGAATCCATCGGAGGCTAGAACCTAGTAAGGGAGTTGGGAAGAGCTGTGGGACAGAAGTTATAAGTCATGCCCAGGTGACCTGAATCTTGTGTATACTCCTGGCCTCTACTCGTGAATTCACAAGCTGGACACCCATCGTTGTGAAAAATCAGGCCTTCTAGGTCATGGCATTGAAAATTCAGGATCTCTACACTTTTCTATTTAAAAATTTTTTTTCAGCTTTATTAGTAAAGTGACAAGAGATAACAGGTGGAGAAAAGGAACCCTTGCGCACTATTGGTGAGAACGTAAGTTGGTGCAGCCACTGTGGAAAACAGTATGGAGGTTCCTCAAAAAGGTAAAAATAGAATTATGCTATGATTCAGCCATCCCACTTCTGGGACATCCATGTGAGAACACGGATGGACCTTTCCTCTTTTCTATTTACACTCTCCCTTGGTGATCCCATCCAGTCTTGTGGCTATCAGAATTTGCTAAGTTCTGAATTTATATCATGTCTGAATCTATGTCCTGAGTTCCAGATACCTACTTAACACCTGCAATGTGATTATTTAATAATAAACATTAGTAATGTGAGTGAAGATATTAACAGCTTATTATTTTGCTCATTATAATTTATATTATTATGCAATTTTATTTTATTCATAAAATTTGCATACTTAAAATATTTTTATTTTGTAAAGCACCTGATTACATATATAAGTATGCTTATTATATTATTTATATTATACATTTTTATTTATTTGTGTTAATGTTATTTTATTTATTATTAATAAAGGCAGGGAGTGGACAATGAGAACTGTATCATACACAAGGCTTTTTTAACAGAGTAGCAACACTGTTGAATACATATGCCCTAACAGTGCAACTGCATTATGGACCAAAAGGCTGTGTCCCCTTCAATTCGTACATTGAAATCCTAACCTCCAGTGTGGTGATATTAGGAGGTAGGGCCTTCAGGAGGTGATTAGGTCATGAAGGTGGAGGTCTCATGAATGGGATTAGTGCCCTTATAAAAGAGACAGCAGGGAGCTCTCTCACCTCATCAGCCAAGTGAGAAACAGAGAAAATGGCCCTCTGTGAACCAGGATGCAGGCTCTCACCAGACACTGAATCTGCTGGTGCTTTGATCTCAGACTTCCCAGACTCAGAAACTGTCAGAAATGTGTGTTGCTTAACCAACCTAGTCTATGGTATTTTTGTTATAGCAGCCTGAACAGGCTAAAACATACATACATCTCTTACGTGTTCCTAAAGTGACGAAAAAAATGAATATATTGATTAGTACGACCTCAAACTATAGCCTTGCTGTAGAACAAAAAAATTAAAAAGCAGAAGTAATCAACTCAGTTTAGTATCGGTCCAAGGCTGGGTAGGAAATGTGAGCTGGAAGAGGATGGTGAGTAAGACACGAGAATCAAAGGTAGCTTTGAGGCTCCTCATGGGTGGGGATGCTGTGCAGATAAAGATCACAGACTGGTAGGCACATTTCCCAGGAAGTGACGATTTCTGCTTGAGAGGTCAGAACAATCAGAGGAAGACAGCCAGCAAGCATCTGGCCATGCATTACTGTATTTGGAAGACGTGTCCCCCTTTATCCAAGGAGGACACGTTCCAAAACCCCCAGCAGGTGCCTGAAACGGTGGATAGGCATGAACCCTATATATACTATGTTGTTTGCTATACACACTTACCTATGATAAAGTTTAATTTATAATTTAGGCACAGTAAGAGATTAACAATAATAACTAATAACAAAACAGAACAATTATAACCCTCTACAGTAACAAAAGTTATGTGAATATGGTCTCTCTCTCAAAATGTCTTTTTGTACTTTACTTACTCCTCTTGTGATGTTGTGAAATGATAAAATGCTAGCACTGTGATGGCATGAAGTGATCTGCGTGACGTGGGTACGGACACGGTTAGGTTGCTGTGTCAAAGCGAGGATCATCCGCTTCTGGACCATGGTTGACTGTGGGTAACTGAAACTACAGATAGGATGCGCCTATTTGGGCTGGGTCTTAAAGTTAAGAGATTTGTTGGGTGCCTGGGTGGCTCAATCAGTTGAGCGCCCACCTCTTGGTTTTGGCTCAGGTCATGATCTCATGGTCCTGGGATCGAGCCCCATGTCAGGCTCTGCCCTTAGTGGGGAGTCTGCTTGAGGATTCTCTCTCTCTCTCTCTCTCTCTGAATAAATAAAACTTTTTTTAAAAAAAAGGTAACAGATTTGTGATTTGTCTTTATTGAGATGATACTAAGGCCATGCAAATAGATGAAATAGCCAAAGAGAATGTTAAGAAAAACAGTTTTTTTTCAGAATGTAATTGTTATTCTGTGCGTAGGTATAACTTCATTCATTTCTGAAATAGTGTTGCTTCTAACTATTTTTGAAAGCGCAAAAGCCAAGGGGTGCCTGGATATGGCTCTGTTGGTTGAGAGCCTGACTCTTAATTTCAGCTCAGGTCATGATCTCAGGGTCGTGAGATTGAGCCCTGTGTCGGGCTCCATGCTGGATGCTTGAGATACTTTCTCCCTCTCCCTCTGTCCCTCCCCCTGCCCCGCCATCCCCTACTTGCACGCGTGCTCTCTCTCTCAAAAAAAAAAAAGTGCAAAAGCCAAAAAAGGTTATCACCATGGCATGTTCAGGCTTGAGGTCACCGACACAATTTAAAAACAACAACAACAACAAAACACATTTTGGTGGATACTTTAACCAGGCTCTGACAATTATGCCAGTTTCACCTTCCTTCTCTCTACTTGGAGCTTCTTTTGCATTGGTTCCCCTTTAGTTTGTGACTTGCTTGATTTTTTAGCTCATGAATTTCTTGTTGTACCTGCCTTGGATTTCTAACACTGTTCTGGTTTACCTGGATGCCAACCTGGAAGTCAAGTGGGATTTTGCTTTTGTAACTCACTTCACGGTTTTACTTAGATGATGATATGCCCTCCTTGTTGGTGTGTGTTTTCCTAGCCTAAAATGGTAAATAATATAATGACTATTTTTAAGCATCCGTTTAGAGCCACATTTCAGTTATCTCTCCCCACTCCAAACCCCTACCTCAATACCACAACAAAGGATGGGCTCCTGGATGTTGAATTTCTGGGTCAAGGGTTATATACATTGCTATGGACTGAGTTGTGTCCCCCTAAAATTCATAAACTGAAGCTCTTACCCCCCATGTCATGGTATCTGGAGATAAGACTTTTAGGAAGTAATTAAAGTTATATGATGTCATAAGAGTGGGGGTCTAATCTCATAGGACTATGGCCTTTTAAGAAAAGGAGGTGATAGCAATCCCTCTCTCATTATCTCTCTGTGGGGAGAGCACACAGAGGGATGACAGCCCTCTCCAAGCCGGGAAGAGAGCTCTCCCCAGAAACTCAACCATGCTAACGCTTTGGCCTCGGACCACCAGCCTCCAGGACTGTGAGAAATAAATTTCCCTTCTTTAAGTCCCCCAGTCTGTGGTATTTTGTTATGGCAGCCTGAGCTAATACAAACATTTTAGAAGTTTTTGATACAGGGGCACCTGGGTGGCTCAGTCGTTAAGCATCTGCCTTTGGCTCAGGTCATCCCAGGGTCCTGGGATCGAGCCCCGCATCGGGCTCTCCTCTCCGCGGGAAGCCTGCTTCTCCCTCTCCCACTCCCCCTGCTTGTGTTCCCCTTCTCGCCGTGTCTCTCTCTGTCAAATAAATAAATAAAATTTTTAAAAAAAGAAGTTATTGATACATACTGATAAATTACTTTTTAGAAAGGTGTTACCAAAATACCCCTTATTACCCTTGTACCCTCAGCAGTACATTCAAATTTTTTACACCTAACTTAATTCTTTTAATATAAAGAGATATCCTTTCAAAGTGTTTTGAAGCTCATTCTTTTAAAGGGTTATTTCATCCAAATAGACTTAGCTTCCATGGCATTGCCTCGTGGATATTTTGAAGTTCTCAGTGTTAGTAATATTTCACAGAGATAAAAACATCTGCTCAGGAATCCCAAAACAAAGCAAACAAACACATAAGAAAAACATTTTAAATTTTCCATCATTTTATCATCTCCATTTTTATATTTATGGAAAGGAAAAGCTAAGAACTAAGAACTTGACATGGTTTCAAGGCCATGTATTAATAGAGTTGACAAAGACCTATCATATAGGCTCTCTTCATTTTAAAGCCCTCACCTATTTTGCAAAAAAAAAAAAAATGCCATTTTTGTAAGAAAAGAATAATACAGAAAGATTGCTATAGAAACAGAAAAAATATACTCTCCTTCAGTAAATTTTTATCATGCTTTGAAATAAAGTGCTTACTAGCAGAACACCCTCTCTTCCCCATTTGGCACCCTAAACTGTTATGTTTCACGTACAATAATTTTCTCTCCTTCAGCTTGCAATAGAAATCGGTGATTTAAGAGGTAGAATGGAATTAAGAACTAAATTCCACTTTCCCATCTACTTTCATGCTGAGAACATTTTGCTGCACTGTCCACAGAATGCAAATATTTATAGCCCAACATAATGTACCGTTAAACAGTAGCCGACATTTGCCCATGACTGCCACTAGTGATTCTCTTGAGGATAAATTCATGATGTTGTGACTTCATGTCTGACTCTGACTCACTTTTCCATTCTTACTCCATTCTTAACTCACCTGTTCCATTCAGGATTACTTTACAGCACACAGTGCACTCTTCTCCTAACTTTGTCCTGAGTTGGCACCAAGTGAGTGGAGATGAAAATATCTTTCACGTCAGTCTGTCTTGCCTCATAACATTCTCAAGCTGTTTTCCCCATTTTAGCATTTCAAGGGCAGTTCTGTCCTCCTGGGTCCTCTTGAGGTTGAATGGATTTCCACGGAAGAGGGGTCTGCAGAGTTGATAATCAAAGCAGAGAGAAAATTAAATTCACCTATACCGACCAAGTGGCAAAAGAGGGCAATTCAATGTCAAATCAAGGATGTTTCCAAAGTCCATTTTCTCGGACTTTTGTTTTATGGAAAACCCGGCCAGAAATGCCCTCAACCCAGAAAGGTTTTCTTATGGGCTTTCAGTTTGCATCTTAATGTTATTTTTATAGCATCTGTGTTGGTTTTCATCTACCATAAATAGAAAACAAAACCAAACCAAACCAACAAACCACTGAGTTGAGGAATTGGAAAGATAATTTGAGCAGAGTGATGAGTAGGTAGGGTATGGAATAAAAATGCCAGTTCTTCATATAGAAAAATGTTCTATTTCAGAAAAGAAAAAAAAACTTCTGGTTCTAAAAAGAAGTCATTTCGGGGATTCTTGTTTTGTTCAATTCAGAAGTGCAGGTATAGCAATTCTAATTTCTTAAATGCCTAATGCTCTTTAAGTTGAATGGAAAAGATGTAATTTAGTGTGTATAATTTACTTCAAATGAAATCAGGTTCAAATTTAATTCTTCCTCTGTGCTCATTGTAGTGTGGAAAATGCCAGATTTTTAATAATCTTTCTAAAAAAATGTTTCCTTATATTAGGATCTAATACAATTGGAAAATAATATTCGTGCAGCTTCAGTGGAGACTTTAAGAAAAGGGTTGTGTCTAATTCAAAGAACATTTTGATTCCTATAGAAAATCGGGTGGTGTTTTCTCGTCTTTCTGTTGACACGTATACCTCTGATGGATGAGGTAGCCCAGAGGAGCTACCGTAATTCCATGTCACGACACTGCAGCCAGGATCTAGAGAATGAAGTTTATCAGTTTCCCCCACAGAAAAGTGAACTTGCTTTAGTCACATGCTAACATGCCGTAAACTAGTAACTCGCAGCTTTATCAAGCCTGCCTAAAATGATAGCTCAGACAAATTTCAGACCTATTAGATGGTAACAAGCCCTCAGCTAAAAGAAAAATAATAACCATATTGTGGGATTACTCTGTGCCAAGCTATATTTAGGTGGGTCATTGTTCACATCATTTAATTCTTATGCCAGCCCTATGAAGTCGTCACTATTAATATTTCCACTTAACAGATGAAGAAACCGAGACTGAGAGATGTTAATTTATTTCGCCAAGATCACACAGCCGGTATGTGTTGGATCTGTGATGTACATTGTGTGTGTGTGTGTGTGTGTGTGTGTGTGTGTGTGTGGGTGGGTGGGTGTGTGGGTGGGTGTGTGTGTGTGTGTGTGTGAGAGATCTACCTCTTGAAAGATACTTAACTCTTGCCTCTGGTCCTGCACAAAGTCCTCTAGGCAACACACAGTATTCTCATGATAGAGGAGTTGGAATATAAGGTTTCTGCGATTACCATATTACTAAGTGGTATAGTGTCTTATAAACAAACAGGACAGAAATAAATTTTTAGCATTCCCTATAAAGCAGCACAAGGTATAAATTTGGTATTTTGAAACCAGGACATTCTTTTTTTTAAGATTTTATTTATTTATTTATTTGAGAGAGAGAATACGAGCAGGGTAGGGAGGGGCAGAAAGAGAGGGAGAAGCAGGCTCCATGCTGAGTGGGGAACCTCATTTGGGGCTCGATCCCAGGACCCTGGGGTCATGACCTGAGCCCAAGGCAGACATTTAACCAACTGAGCCACCTAGGTGCCCCCAAACCAGGACATTCTTAAGATTTCATCATGCTTGATTTTTTTTTTAAGATTTACTTTTTTTTTTTTTTTTTAGAGAGAGAGCATGAGCGGGAGGGTCAGAGGGAGAGGGAGAAGCAGACTCTGCACTGGGCGCAGAGCCTCATGTGGGCTTGAGATCAGGACCTGAGCCAAGAGTCAGATGCTTAACCGGACTGCACCATTCAGGTGCTCCTCATCATGCTTGATTTTTTAACTGGCACATGGTCTTGGTTTCCCGAATGTTGCTGTGAATATAGAGTCCTGGGCTTCTTACTGTCTTCGAACTGTTTTGCAACTCTGGAAGTTGCAGAAATGTTAGAGTAATGCAGATGATTCTTGTCTCTAGAAGTGCAAATGAATTTTGTCTAGAGGAATGCAAATGATAATCACCCTGTGGGTATAGACCAATCTTGCATCCATGAGTAAATTTATTTCAGCATTCCTGATTTTGCGCGCGCGCGCGCGTGTGTGTGTGTGTGTGTGTGTTTGCTTAATTCCCCTTTGAATCAGCCGGAGCATGTGACAGATTCCCCCATTATATAATGAGTTAAATAAAATCTTTGACATGTGCTCATTTTGTATTTGTATATGACTCATGATTTTACCATTAAAAAAATGTTTTCCCCTTTAACTTTTCCTTTTTATTTTTTCCTTCCATTTTAGCATCTATTGCAGGGACCAAATCTAGCCCAGATCCTGTTTTTGTATGCACACTAGCTAAGAGTGATGTTTACATTTTTAGTGACTTCCTTAAAAAAAAAAAAGAATATTTTGCGGCGTGTGAAAATTGTACAAAATTCAGACGTCAGTGCAATAAAGTAAAGTTTGAGATGCAGTCATGCTCCTTAGTTTTCATCTTGTTTATGGCTTCTTTCCTGCTACAACGGCAGTGCTGAGTAGTTGCTACGGACACCAGGTCTGGTCTCTTTGCCCTTTACCTCCTTCCTTCTCTTCTACATATGTTAACTCCTTCCTAGATCCCCCCTCACTGGACTCCCACTGACTGAAAGCATTCTGAAATCCCTTTAGTTCTCTGAGTATAACGGAATGCCGGTGAACCCCCTTGGGACTGGAGGGGTCCTGGGGTTGCCACCAGCAAGTGCTCTCTTGTCCGCTTGTAGCTCTCTTCCAAAGAGCTACCTCTGCTTCAACAATCTTCTGTTGGCCAAACCCTTGCTGCCTACCCTCTGCCTCCCCACCAATCTAACCTGTATATTAACAAACACTGTGTTCAATTATCATTATTGTATTTTGAATTCTATCAATTAAAAATTGTGGAAATTGGTTTTCTCTCGTTATGCGTATATATTTATTTATATTTATATACATATGCACACATATGTACATATATATATGATCTTAAATTTTGCCTCTTGACCTGCAAAGCCTAAAATGCATATCTTTAGCCCTTTCTAGAAAAGTCTGTCTGCCTTGTTCTATAAATGACAGTGCTATTCTAGCCCCTGCGATATAACAGGGACCAACAAAGAAGTAGTTCCTGTCCCAGTGGAGTGTATATTCTTACAAGGAAAAGTGAAACTAAGCAAATTAATAATTATACAGTTGACCCTCGAACAATACAAGGGTTAGGGTGCTGAACCCCTGTGCAGTCAAAAATCCACATATAACTTTTGACTCACCCAACATTTAATAGCCTACTGTTGACCTAAAGCCTTACCGATAACATGAACAGTCAATTAACACATAGTTTGTATGTTGTATTTGTTACACACTGTATTGTTATATGAAGTAAGCTAGAGAAATAAATAATAAAGTAAGTTAGAGAAAAGAAAATATTATTAAGAAAGTCATAAGGAACAGAAACCACACTTATGGTACTGTGTTTTTTTTATCGAAAAAAACAGCGTACATGCAGACCTCTGCAGTTCAAACCCATGTTGTTCAACTGAGTATGCTTAGGAGAGTATTTTGTTCTTAGATAATAGACAGCATAGTGTTTAGGGGGAAAGGGCTATAATGTATGCTACTTACTCTCAAATGGTTCAGACAATAAAAACAATGTGGGTGTCCACAAAGTTTTGAGGGGAAAGGGTGTTAATACAAGAATTCTGTGTCCAGCTAAATTATGATTCATGCGTCAAGGCAACAATATTGGATTATAAACATCCAACTTGTTAAGACACTAGATCTTAATTATTTCCACCACAAAAAATAAATGATCATTATGTGAAGAGATAAAGGTGCTCACTAACACTACAATGGCACCCATTCTGCGATGTTTCAGTGTATCAAATCAACATACTATACACCTTATTACTTATGCAACGTTCTATGCCAAATGTATTTCAATTTTTTTAAAAAGTTTCTCAGATGATCCTGATGCCCATCTAGATTTAGGATCTACTGACATCATACTCTGTTTTACAGTTGTATACATGGATTTCTCCTTCACTGCAGTTCAAGTTTCTTAAGCACAGGAACTATGTTTTTCAATATTGCTTCCTCTTGTAGAGTGCATTGCACATATCACAGTAAGAACTCAGTGGCCATTTGTAGAATTCAATTGCATAATGCCTGAAAGTTCTTGCCAATTAGAAGCATATCATTATACCTTCTTTTCTGTGTAGTAGTTAAACTTTATGATTTTGATGCAATTGTGGATATTGTAAATAGTCTTATTTGAGCTTATAGTATACAAATTATCTTTTCTCTTAGTAAAATGATTAAGCGTAAGAGCACCCATTGGAAAAAAGCTCTAAAAGAAAATAAAATCAAGTTCTTGAAACCTCTGGGAATTGGTAGTGATTTTTAAAGCTTAGAAAACCTGGATCAAGGAAGGCAAATACGTGCCTCATATTCTTTCTTCTCATTTCCAGTGCCTCTTAGGAGACCTTGCTATAAATGAGAGCACTCTTTTTTCACTTAAGTGAGGCTTGGCTTATAATTCTTCTTTTCTTTTTCTCTTTTTTTTTTTAAATTTTTAAAAGTAATCTCTATGCCCAACGTGGGGCTTGAACTCATGACCCCGAAATCATGTGCTGCACGGTCTACCAACTGAGCCAGCCAGATGCCCCTAGAACCCTTCTTAACCTGCATTCCACACAGCCACTAACAAATTATGTGGAGAGGCATGTGAGTAAAAAATTGGCTAGCCATTCTTGAAATAAAGGAAGAGGTAGTCAGTTTTTTTAAATGTAACTTCTTAAGTTATTTAGTACTTTCCTCCTTCCACTTGAGTGATTATTTTTCTTCCTCTTTCTCCTCCTTCTTTGCTTATGAGTTATATGTTTATCTCTACTTTTGAGTGGTATGTCAGCGGGAAATTACCTTGGTGCAATGGTAGCCTCCAAGTCCACTACCAAGGGGCTGACCAGAAAGGCTGACAAACCAAATTAAGATGCTGCAATCACACTGTTTGTTGAATCTGTTTAAAGCATCGGGCAAGAAGCAAGGGGGAGGAGATGCAGGAGATTAACAGTGTAGTTTGGAAAGGATGTGATGGAGAGGGAAGGACCAAATTACCTGAATCTTGTGTTATGAAATGTTCATATGTCCCACCTCCCATTTTTCCACATCAGCTTTCCCCGTTAACGTTGTGGCTAGGAGGACCAGAGTTGAGAGTGAGGTAAGGAGACTCGGCAAGCGAAGACACCTAGAGCCGATTCATATTTTCTCTACCAGACCCAGGGACTGGTATGCCGGGCTACTGTTGTAACTCAGCATCCATGACTTGCTGAGCTCTCATGGATTTTATCTGACTGTTATGAACAGAGGACACATGGGGCCAAAGGGGCTTCCTCATGAATATCTGGTGCCTCATGGGTCTCATGAATATTTAGTGCTTACGTGGCAGCATTGGTAATAACTGTAGCTTCCTCTCAAAAAAACTTCCAGAATTTAAAAACACAAAATGTTTCAAACCTGACTACTTCTTTCATGTGAGTGTTTTCATTTTCTTGGTTAGAATGTATTATTATTATAGTCAATGCTTATCCAGTTTCCCCCAACCTTTGAGACATTTTCTTTATTCAGTCCTTCTTCTTGCCCATCGCTTTGTCCTTTTGGATTCAGGCTTTGTCCTTTTGTTTGTTTATGAGTTTATTTATTTATTTGACAGAGAGAGAGCACAAGTAGGGGCAGCAGGAGAGGGAGAAGCAGGCTCCCCGCTGAGCAGGGAGCCTGATGTGGGGCCTGAGCCAAAGGCAGCCGCTTAACTAACTGAGCCACCCAGGTGCCCCAACACTTCATCTTCTTGGATTCAACTTTTTTCTCACTGAAGTACATCTGTTAGTAGCCTACGTCTGTAAATGGTAAACTCTATTGATTTTTTTTCTGAAACTGTCTTTTCTCATCCTCACTTTGAATGACAGTTTAGCTGAGAATAGAATTTCCTAAGCACTTTAAAATTTTTATTTCAATCTTATTTTACAATGAGTTGTTGGATTTTTTTTGGTCATTCCAGACACTTTGTGGATGTTCTTTCTATGTTTGTTTCTTTTCTTTTCTTTCTTTTTTTTTTTTTTTTTCCTGTTATGGTTTTCCTCTTGTTTTTGGTGATCTTCAATTTTAAATAGAAGTTTCTGGATACTGTATTGACTTCTTGAAAATTTATCCTGTTGAGGACTCACTGTATTATTCCATGGGTCATGCCTTCTTTCTTTCTGAGAAATTCTTTGCCATTTTCTCTTTGAATAGTGCCTCTTCTCCATTATCTCTTTCCTCTCTTTTTGGAACTTCTATTAGATGTGCATTGGACCTTCTTATTCTATTCTCCACCTCTCTCTCTCTCTCTGTCTTTCTCTCTCTCTCTTTTTTAAGATTTATTTATTTGAGAGAGAGAGAGAGAGAGAGCACAAGCTCTCTCTTTATTTTAGAGAGAAGGAGAGAGAATCTCAAGCCAACTCTACGCTGAGTGCAGAGCCCAACACCGGGCCCCATCTTATAATCACGAGACTGGAACCACGAGATCTTGACCTGAGCTGAAACCAAGAGTCAGATGCTCAAATGACTGAGCCACCCAGGCATCTCTATTCTCTATCTCTCTTAACTTCACTTTCATATTCGCCATTTCGTTCTAATCCTCTGTGCTGTACTATGGGTAATTTCCTCAGGTTTATTTTCCAGTTGAATAATCATCTCTTCTGCTCTTTCTAGCCCATCTGTTAAACCCATCTGTTGAGTGTTTTATTTTCAATAGAATATAAGCTCTATGATAGTAGGGAATTTGTATATCTCATTCACCATTTTATCAAAGAATGCTGGAACTTTGTGGATGTTCAGTAAATATTTATTGAAAGAGCTAATGAATTAATGAAGTCCAATTTTTTCAAATATTTCTTTTTTAAAATATTTCTATTTTTTAAGTCTTATCTTGTTATTTCACTTTATTTTTATTTTACATTCTTTCTTTTATGTTTTTAATCATTTTATTCTTTTATAGTCATGTTAAGGTTGTTTTATTAACAGAAGATTTTTTGGGCACCGATTTTTTTTTTATCAGCAGAAACACCAAATTGAAAAAAGGGTAAAAGGGTACAAAGGATTGTTCCCTTTTGTACAAGATGTGCTCATTTTATTGAGAAGTCATCTTCAGTGAAGATAGTTTATTCTGTGGGATTCTTTTGTGCCCTGAGTTGTGCGAATGTCCTTACTACACATTTTTATATTTGCTTCTCTAAGGGTTTGGCAGTTTCTCTGTTTCTAAGCTTGGGCTTCTACTTTCAAATACCAATGTGAAACTGGATTTCCATAGACTAGTACTTTCCATTTTCATGGGAACTGTGACCCCCCCCTCCGACCCCTATCCAACCTAGGCTACTGGATAGAAGATAAGCTTCTTGGCAATTTCCTTAGGCTTCAAAAAGTGACAACCTCTTTAGGGTCCCAATTTATGCAGGAATTTTAGTTCCAGCCACATTAAGTGGCTCTAGGGCCTCACCTCCTGGTCCTGCAGGAGGTTAAAACCTTAACTCCTGGTTCTGATTACGATGACTTTGAATTTCTTCTTTATTTTTGGTATCCGAAGTTTTCACTCTCTCAGTTTTGAACTCAGCTTTACAGTTTAAAATCGTTATAATCTATCCATTATTTCTATAAATTTAGAGGTGGCGTGAGTCTCATGCCATGGCTGTGATTTCTAGTTGGAAAGATGATTTGGTTCCCCCGATCTTGCTATTGAATTTCATCCAAATTATCCAAGAGACTATCACTAAGACTCATCATCTCATTTTTGATTCTTAGAGATTTTGGCCACAATCTTATAGAGACTACCATTCAAATCAACTCAATAAATAATGTGGTGCTAAGTGCTGCGGGACATATAAAGATGACTAAGGTGGTCTCTGCGCTCAAAAGGCAAACATTATATAGCAGGGAGATCATGAAAGTTTCACAAATAGCCGTGAAGCAGGACGTCTTTAAGTGCTACAGAGATGCATATGGCTTTAGAATAATGCATGCTACATTTATTATTAAACAAAAATACAAAGCTTGTTAAGAGAATGAAAAGAGAACTGAAAAAAGGCATTTTCTAGTGGTAGTAACAGAAAAAACGTCACGGTAGAAGGGGTCGTTGAAAGGTGTCTTGAAGAATGAGTGGGATTTCTAAAGGTAATAATAATGGAGGGGGAGATATTTGAAGAGAGAGAGCGGCCCTTCAAAATTGGGGGAAGTCATAAGCGTGGATTAGGAGATGGGACAGTGGAAGGCATATACAGGGAATAAGTCATCCAATTTGACAGGTTAGGATGCTGGAATAACAGTATTATTAGAAAGTAAACACTAAAAAAATATTTTAAAAATAAAAAAAATTTTAAAAGAAACGCAAATAAAGCATGGGTGGGGATGGGGATGAATGTACAGGTAATTAAATTTTAAATTTCTTAGCGTCCCATTTATCCAAAAGGGAAGGAAGACGTTGGGTTCATTTTTTAAGGATACATTTAAGAACCAGGATCACTTAAAATTCAGTTTGGGCAGTTTCTTCGTCCCCACGTCCCAATCTTCTGATTGGTTGGTTCCTCGAGTTCCCAGGAGAGAAACTGAATCAGCATGATCGTTTCTCAGGCATGCGTGCGTCATCTAGTGGCCACAGTAGGTAGTTACAGGTAACCACAATTCTCTATATAAACACTTATTTTTCACTTGTTATTTATACTATGATTAGCTAATAAAAGTGGGCCAAGTTCTGATTGGATAAGGAAATAAAGTGGTCTAAAATAGTGTTGCTTGGCCATTGGATTAAGATAATATGGAATCAGATACAAATGGATTAGACACCGAGGGCTCATTCAGTACGAAATGTGAAAATTTTGCATCGGAGACTTGACATCCAATTGTATTTTGGAATGAAACTTAAAGCAGAATCTATCTGAGTCTGTAGAGAGAGCTGGGAATAAGAAAGTCAATGTACGTGAGGAAGGGGCAGGTTACAGTACTCTCCCAGAGTTTTCTGTCCTCCTTTGCCTAAACCCTATTCAGCCTTTGGAACCTAATATGACTTTCTGTGAACAATGTTCCTTCACCTCTCAGGTATGTGTTAGACGAATCACTTACCCCCTCCTACTGACGACTATGCCCAGGATGCTACTGACCATACTGTACTGTCACCCCCGTTTTTATCGATAGCCCTCCTTACAATTTAAACTCCTTAACAGCTTGTACTATGTCCATTTCATTTTCTCTTCTCTCCCTGATGCTGAGGAGAGTACCTGATATATAATAGGAATTCCAACAAATATGACTTACAGAATCAATGGACAGATGAATGAAGAGAATAATTCTGGTGGGAATCCGTAAGGGACAAATATTGAGAGTTAATATTGGTAAAATTTAAATGAAAAAAAATTTTTAGGACTATTACTAGTAAAAAAATAAACACCTTTTTTTTTTCATTTTATGTCATTTCCCTCCATGATGTCCATTTATTTGTAATCTCTGGTGCTTTATAACTTTCGCTTCTCTCTGCCTTGGTGGGGGAAACCTAGTAGTTCATAGCTCACATTGTCATTACAGAGATTAAATAAAAGACAACAAATGAGGCATATACAGCAGTGTGGAGCACATATTATGTGCTTAATCATTGGCTTTTATGATTTCACTCACCTTCTCTCAAAAACTCTTTGAAGCAACCCAGAGACTCAAAGATGGTAGATATTTTCTATCCTATTTTCCAAGTTGGAAAACTAGTGATCATACAGACTAACGATGCATCTCTGATTATGGAGTCACATGAGTTACTAAGTTTATGAATCCACAATATCTAAGTAATAATGCATTGCCCTTCCTATTGCATTACGTTGCTTACTTAGACGGAGAGAAGAAAAGAAAGGACATTTGGATGCTACATAATACAAGGGCCATAAGGCAGAGAATGAAACCAAGTTGTAAGAGGTGTATTATTTTTCTATTGCTGCTGTAACAAATAACCACAACCTTAGTGACTTAAACAACACGCATTTATTATCTGACAGTTCTGTGGGTTAGAACACATGATTCGCTCTGCGATAAAAATCAAGGCGTTGGAAGGGCTGCATTTCTTTCTGAAGGTTCTCAGGAAGAGTGTTGCCTTGCTTTTTCTAGCTTCTAGAGGCCACCTGCATTCTTTCATCCAGCCTCAAAGCCAGTGGTGGTGGGTTGAGTCCTCACTTTGCATCACTCTGATCTATTCCTCTGTTCCCCTCTTCTACTTTTAAAGGCCCTTGTGATTACACTGGGTCCACCTGGATAATCCAGGATAATCTTCCTATTTTTAAGTTCAGCTGATTAGCAAACCTAATCTTCTTTTTCCACGTGAAGTAACATATGCCCAGGTTCCAGGGATCAGGATGTGGACATCTTTGGGCGGATTGCAGGCCATATTCTGCCTATTCCAAAGGAATAGTTAATTCTAAGGGGAATATTGAGAAAGGGATCGCCCAAGGACGAAAGGAAGGGGCGGGTGCTTGTGGGCACAGTGTTTTCAAATGGAAATGGTAGAGGTATCCCTGCAAGCTATCTGCATACATTATTAACTTACATTGATTTTGGCAGACAAGAAAACCTCTTGATGATTTTCACATGGCTAAACCAAGAGCCTCTTTCGTACTTCTTTTGTGCTTTTATTTTTCAATTTAAACCAATGTAGGGACTTTCATATATTCCTGTTAAATTTTATCTTTATATTTTAGTGCAGAGTTCAAGTTGTTAATATAACTTTGTTTCCTGGTCCTGTCTTCGGAATGGAACTTTGGCAACAATATCCAACTTACTTCTAGTTTACCTAATTATAATTATATCAAGCCATTATTTTGCAGTCTCATCCACAAGTATCATGAAAGACTGGATTAAATGCTTTGCTGAAATTAATTTCTGTCATGACTATACGATTCTCATTTTAACTCAAAGATCAAATAAAAAAAGTACAGTATGACTTATCTTTAGTTAGTCTGGTTCTTAGTGACCATCCTCTTCTAAATGTTTGCAAAGTATATTTAAGTATGAATTCTGGAATTTTACTTTTCTGTTCTAAAGCTTTTAGTGTCTATCTTTAAACCAGTTTTCGAAAGCAGGGGATCTGTCGTCTTGTTTTCATTTTTTACAGTTTCTCTGAACTTACCAGTCATGGGTCTTGGGTTACCTGTAAATAGCTGTGGGATGTAATTTGTGCCTGGAAACATGAACTTATTTGAAACAGAGAGGTGCCTGATCATTATCCCCTCACCTCTCTTGAGTTTCACTTCTTTCTGTACTTAGTTTCACCTTTACCCCCTTAAATTCCATTTTCCTTACTGAAGAAAAAACACACAGATTGAGTCAACTTTCCTTTTTAGCCTTTACATTATTCTCTTCGGTAAATTGATAATTTTGTGTTTATAAAAACCTAGGCAGGCATAATTATTTCTCTGTGCCCTCGATCATACTCCATGCTGGTTAAGCCCATCTTCCCAGCTTTTCCTCTGGAAGGTACCAGGTAACTCCAGCCCTCAATGTTTTCTCTACGGCACTTTATACCACATCGTTTAACGGTGGAACAGGTATCACCTTCCATTTGATGCTCCTTAATTATTTATTTTGTTGTCTTTCAGAATAATTGTAGATTTCTTTGCAAAGTTGAGGTTCTTGCTAAGCAAGAATATCAGGTGCTCGATAGATACTGTGGGTTAGTTGGAGTTTTTTTAAATATCAAATTTGGCTAGATATTCTTCACATATTAATCTCCTTGACTACTTTTCCTGTAATAAAAGCCAAACAAACTAAAATTACCTTTAGAAGTCGTTCTCATCTCCAACCTTCCACCGATTATTAATTAATCATTTCTCTAAGCTATTCAATAATAATCTCAGCCACATTTGAGATGGCAGTTTGGAATTCTATTGCTGAAGATGCAAGATTCTCTTTCTACTTTGTCAGTCAAGTCTGTGTTTCTTTATTTGTCCGGCCTTATTCTAGAAAAAGATTCTAATTTGAAACTCTTCTAAATTATACCTAATTTAAACCCTGAATTTAGAAACCACATCCTTTCTCTTGGCACTTTTTTTAGCTTGGAGAAATGGTAAATGTTTAAAAACAAGGAATTATAAGGAGTGCTTAATAGTAATAATTTAAAAATGGTGTATGTAATTTTCAATGCATTGATAATCATGCAGAATAAGGTACTGATGTGACACCGGGAAAAGGGTAGCAAGCTTACCTCTCTTTTCTGCATTAAATACTGTCAAAATTCTGGTTCACCATTTATTTTGTTCAGCTAGGCAACTTGTTAAATCTCAGTCTATGACTTCTATGATCTATGTATTCCCATGTGATTTATTTGTCTAAAAATCTATTAATGAGATATGGGGATTTGGGTTGCCGTCATGACAACCACACAGTATGGCTTGTTTGCTATTTCCTAGATACAGAAGCTCGGAAAGGAACATCTTTCCTGCAGATGCTTATTTAGTACTGGGACCTGGTAACTATGGAAATTTAGATCGAGATTATGTGGCTAAATTGTTTACAAGGTACACAAAAACTGATAACTAGCTGGCTCAAAGAGACAGTAAAATATGTTATGGTCAATATATTTTTTGTGAGGAGAGTTTCAGAGAGCTGGGTTGTGGTCTTGAAACGAGTAGAAGCACCAGCAGACAGAATGAATGACCGAGAACCTTATAAAAACAAGAAGCTCAGGAAACAAATGTCTCCTTTAGTGATAGAAAAGATGAGACTTCTGAAGTTAGAGCAGGTTGAGACTACTAGTGGGAAGTACAATTGCAGAGTTGAGATGAATATGTGTTTCAGTAACACATTTTTACTAAGTTTATTTATCTTTGACCTCCATCCACATACTTGACCATTAGAAATTCATTCTTCCGAATTTGTAACTAACATGTCTTAGATATTTCAAAAGAGAAAAAATACATGGTTGAATAGTTTTTATTACCTGCCTTCTTCAGTTTTCCTGCATAGTTTCTAGGACATTCTATTTGCACTCCACTGCCAGATTTTTAATCATCATGGACTCTGCTAAACCTCTTTGAATTTCTCATTTAATCCATATTGGGTAGGAGAAATAAAACCCGATTCCTTGATATATATATGTATTTGTTGTTGTTGTTGTTTTGTTTTGTTTTTCCCTTGGTAGAATTTAGCTGTGATGGTTGGAGAGACTTGGTTTAAATCTGAAAAGCAGAAAAACAAAGATATGTAAAAATACATGGTGTACACAGGATTAACAGAATTTAAATAAAGTCTTTAAATAGTTAAATTCCCCAAAGTAAAGAACTGTGCAAGAAATACGACCGTACAGAAATCTGGAGAGGAAAATCTAACGCAAGCGTTGAGCTTTTCTTTCCTTTACAATAACCTTTGACTACCATTTGGGTCACTTTGGGCAATAAAACTCAAAACATCGGTTTATATTTTTAGCAAAAATAAGTGCGGGTTTAGAATCTCCCACAGATGCCTGTGTGTCAGGCCGTTTGGAAAATTCAGGATCCGCCACATTCCCAGACTCTCCTGAGGACACTTTAGAAACTAAAAGCATCCTCAGGTGTCCAGATGTCCCAGGTCGGTGTCTGATGGGGGAACGAGGCAGCAGTTAGGAGGGAATGAGGACACTGCAACCCAGACACTGCAGCGGGGAGGACAAGGGGCAGCGGAGTGACTCGAAATGCAGTCCTGGGAGAGGGCCACTCAGAAGCCTGGAAACAGACAAGAAAGAGTTCCTAAAACTAGGCACCACCGGGAAGGCTGCAGGTCAAGGTCAAACGCTAGGAGGCGGCAGCGTTTGGACTCAAATGGGAGCCCCTGACTTCAGGCCCGTTATTTTGCCTGTGCCTTGAGGGAGAGCATGCCGAGGTCTCCGCAGACCGACCGTACAGATCCCAAGCTCCCTCCAGGGCCGGGGCCAGAGCCACTCATGCTCTGCGGCTGGGCGCGCGCGCGCATGCCCGGGCCTCAGCGCGCCCCCGCTCGCCCCGCCCCCTCGGAGCCCCGCCCCCAGGTGCGCGGACTTCGCGGGCGCGTCAACCCCACAGCCCGCGCCGGGATGCGCGGGGCCGAGCTCCGGGAGCGCGCGTGTCCGCAGATCCCGGTTCTTCGGGAGCCCCGCCCCCAGGTGCGTTCGGCAGGAGGCGGAAGGAGGCTTCCGGCGTTGCGCGCTCCCCTCGCAGGCGCGCTGCCGGCCCTGCGGCTCCGGGGCGCACGGGGCCGAGCGGCAGGGCTTCGCGCGCCGGGCCGCGCTCTCTCTCTCTCTCCCTCTCTCTCTCTCTGTCTCTCACACACACACACACACTCCCGTTTCCGAGCTCCGTCACCCGCGCGGAGTGTCTCCGCGTGTCCCTGCCTGACCGCGCTGCGGCTCGGCCCTGAGGTGAGGGGGGCTTGGAGGGCAGCGGCGCTGGCGGCTCGCCCGGGGTTGGAGCCGGCGGGGAGGGACGCCGCCCCTTCGGGAGTGAGGGGCGGAGGAGAGGCGGGCGAGGGAGAGGGGTGGCGGGGAGGGGGCCGAGGGGCGGACCAGCCGGCGAGCGGAGGGGGGCGGGAGGAGCCCCCAGGTGGGAGGAAGCGCGGTTTGCCGCAGCCCGCGTCGGGGTCGCGGTGGCCGCTGCCCGGGTGTCACGCGCGGGTGCGGGGCCCGCCGCGGGACGGCTGCTTGGCTGCACTGGGCACGACGGGGTCGGGTCCCTCGCAGGGCGGCGAGGGAGGGAAAATGTGCGAGTACGGTTCCCTCCAGACGCCTCCGGCGCTGAGCGCTGATCCCTCCCCGGGGGCTCTCGCGCCGCTCCTTACCCTGGGTGTTAGAAGGGGAGTTTGGGTGAGAGGAGGACGTGCAGGTCTCATGACATGATTTGGGGGGAAATGCCCTGATTCCTGAAACGCAAGGCAGAGCTCGGGCGTGAAAAGATTTCCGCGTCCCAGAAAGCTGGTTAGGCAGGAGGTATCCATGTATGGGTTTGAGGCGCTAGCAGCTCGGAGGAGGGTTTCTCCAGTGCTCCGGGGGCGAACATGCCCCTTTTTGAACAAATAACTCAGAAAGACCATAGATGATCACATGCTTCCTGTCGAGGACGTTCTGAAGGAACAGAAGGGGAGAAGAGATGTGTTTGGCTCTCAACTGTGAGCCAGGCTCCGTGTTAATCTCATTTCATCCTGACAGCAAGCCGTTGAGGTTGGGCACAGATGGAAGATGGGTCGCAAAAGAGGTTTAGTCACTTATGAAGGTCTCAGTTAGCAAAAAGGTAGAACGAAGATTCTAACCCAGGGATGCCTGACTCTAAATCCTGGTGCTTTCTTTGCCCACCATATTTTGTGTCTGCCCAAGAGAGCCACATATTGGGTATCTTCAGGGAAGACTCCATACAAGAGAGCACTATTAGGGCGGGTAAGGTTCTTGGGATGGTTGGGTTCGAATCAAACTAACAAGGCAATAAATAATCCTTGACTGTGTGCTGTTGGAGTCTGTTTCCCTTTAAACAGGGTTTGGTATAAGAAATCTTACAGTCTGGGTCAAAGCAAATTTATTAATACTATACGTGTTTATGTGAATGTCTTTCCTATTCCAGATACTCTGTGGGAAGAGTACCAAGATGAATACGGTTTTTATAATCTCTGCCCTTGGGTTAATTGAGAGGATGATCATGTAAAATAATTTTGCCATATTCTACTAAGTCATAATCTTTACTAGCATGCGAATTAATTGGATTAAAATAGTTGTGAGCTCAAGCTTTTAGGAACCTATTATATGTTAGAAAAGGGATGGGATAACTGGTTATGTGGGCACCATTGCATTGTTGTTTTCCCGTTCAACAACAAAAACATACTGTCATAAAATTCAGGTTAAGTCATGTTGACAGTATTTTGTTTTATTATATTACCTGCAGTAAATTTCAAAACATGAGAAGAAGGGAGTATTTATGATTTACCCCCTGTTAAGTTAAATTTCATGGTGCTTTTATTAGTTGAGAAACCAGTGATGTAATTTGGCAGGAATTTCTTTCAAGGCATCTGTCAAATATATTCTTAACCTCTTCCAAAAAATAAACCTTAAACATCAGATTCTGTTTAAGCTTTTATGGTTCAGATTTTTAACGAAAACCGTTACCAGGTTAGCCAGAAATGGAATATTGTTGAAATATTTAGCATTATCGTAGGCATAGTTGCAGGTGGAAGGAAAGGAAGGATAGTGGGACATTTGGAAATTTCTTCTGATTGCTTCAGTTTTTTCAGTGAAGTAGGAATCAAGGTTTTAATCTGAGTGTGATGCTGCTGGTAGGAGTGGAGGTTTGGGGATTGTGAGAGTGAATGGACTAGTGAAATACATGATTGCTAGGCAATTAAACAATTATTCTTAGGTATGAAAAGCAAAGTAGAGGAAATATAGGGTGCTATATGTGGGTTCACAAAGTAAAGGTGTCTAATCTAATTTTGTGTACTGGGTGTTTCACAACCCATCTTCAGAGCCTGTCTTTTCAGTGTCATCTAGCGCAATACACCTGCCCCCTTTGCCCTAGTTCACTTTGCCCATGCTTCGGCCACGTCACAGGAATCCCTGGTCCTTATACAAGTCAAGCCCTTTCGGATTCTAGCTTTCCTGTTCTTTTTTCTTTGCCTGAAATTTCCATTCCATTTTTTCCCCAATTGGACTTAATACATTATATTAAATTTTATCTATGTGCAAAGTCATTGACAGTGTCTTTTTTTTCCCATTATGTTTGATGCATAAATTTCTTAGTAAGTGTTAAATGAATGTGCCACTTTTCTTCTTTCTCCCTCCTTTAACCTGTAACAGGGGTCAGCAAACTTTCTGTATAGAGCTAGATAGTAAATATTTTAGGTTTTGTGGACTATATGGTCTCTGTATCAACTCTGCCATTGTAGCACACAAAAGCAATCATAGAAAATACAGAAACGGGTGAGCATGGCAGTATTCGAATAACTATTTATAGTCATGAAATATGAATTTCATGTAATTTTTACATGTCACAAGTATTATTCTTTGATTCCCCCTCCCCCCCGGCCATTTAATAATGTGAAAAACACTCTTAACTCATGGGCTGTACAAAACAGGCTCTGCTCTGAATTTAGCTCCTACCTCCTTCATCGTAGTTGGCACACCTTTGATCTATAAGGACTCTTAGCAAGCCCTTTAATAAAGGAATTTGTAGTAAGAAGATGTTGGTTATAATATTACCATTGGTGGTGGAGAAGCAAAGATAAAGCAGTCTTTTTTGGTCAAGAATCTCATGGTCAAGTTCAAGATTAAGGCATGTAAACAAATAGTGATGAGGACACAGTATGGGAACTGCAATTAGTTTATTGATTGGATATGGAAGTGGAAGAAAGTAGTGATAATCATCTTTGCTTGGTGGACTAGGAGTAACCTCAGACAGTTATCTGTTGGAGATGGGGAACATTTTCAGCAAAGAGCCATTCCAGAAATCTTTGAAGCTTGCTAAAAAGGTGACTGACCACATCTCGTACCAGGACAACTCAACTTCTTTATTTTATAGGATATAATCTTGATTCATTTCTCTCAGAAATAAAACTAATACATTCCATATAATTTCTAACAATTATTTCTAACAGTCCTGCACTTTTTTTATTGCTTTGAGAAAGGTAAAATATATTTCACGGCAGGTGTAATGTAATAATCAATATTTCTTTAATAAATAAATGAATATTTGATATTGAACACTGGATTATATCACTTCTAGTCTTAAGTCAGTTATCAATATATTAGAAAAGGAAGATGAGCTTTAGTGGGCTTTGAATTTTCCTGCAATTTATATAGATTTGTATAGATTTAGTATGAATTGTTTTTATCTAGGAAAGTTAAATACTTGATTAAACCTTTAGTGATATTAGGTGTTTAAAACTTACCTAGTTATTATTTAAAAGCTCTACAGCATACTTAATGCATTCCCCATGTGTGCTGTGGAGCAATGGAAAGTAACGTCCAATGTTTAAGAATAATTGTGTACTCTGTGTGTCTGTCATTGCTTTTAGCATTGTTTTAAGAATTGGCTTTGTTAGACAGTTTTAAAGATACTGGTCTGGTACGTCTTTGCCCTGGAACTATCAGGTATTATAAGTTTTCCAAAAAGTATGATTTGTTAAAAATATGCCATTAGAAGTTTTATTGTTATTTCAGTTCTTAGCCTGTGCTTTCAAGGATCCTCTTTTAGTATGTGCTGCAAAAGAGAAAGTCCTATGTGTCGTCTACTCAAAAATCTCCTTTGATGTTGTGTAGTCCTTTCCTCCATTCACAACTCTCCCGTGGCTTTCATGAACTCTATCACGAGTGAGTGAACTCCTGGATGTGAGATCCTGTTCCCACTTACGGACAGTGTCAAATGTGGGGCTGGCTAAGCATCTTTTCTTGCCTTTTCCTTTTGTTCTTTTGAATGCCTTTATAAGGCTATAAAGCTTGAGATAACTAAAGTGCATAAAGAAGACATTTAGAGCCCTGTGCTAAATATGGCTTTTCTTATGGTTTAGGAGAAGGCACCTGACAAGTTAAATTCTTCACAGTTGTCCCGTCACTGGCCACACCTCATTTCTAACTTTGCAGCCTTGTTTCAGTTACATCTGTCAAAAGCACCACTTTCTTTTTTTTAAATTTTATTTATTTTTATTTATTTTTTGATTATTTTTATTTAAACTCAACATATAATGTATTATTGGTTTCAGAGGTAAAGGTCAGTGATTCATCAGTCTTATATAATACCCAGAGCTCATTACATCACAGGCCCTCCTTAATGGCCATCCCCCACTTACCCCATCCCGCGCGTACCCCCCGACCCCCAGCAACCCTCAGTTTGTTTCCTATGCTTGAGTCTTTCATGGTTTGTCTCCCTCTCTGATTTCATCTTGTTTTATTTCTTCCTCTCTTCCCCTATGATCCTTTGTTTTGTTTCTTAAATTCCACGTTATCAGCAAGATCATATGATAATTGTCTTTCTCTGATTGACTTATTTGGCTCAGCGTAACAACCTCTAGTCGCATAAGCATTTTTCTCACAGATAAGATTTTCAAAGAAACTACTAGAAATCAGGTCGAGGGAACAAAATGGATTCTTTTTGGCATAAGGATACCCATACCCTACAAGACACAAATGTATACATATATGTTTTAATAGCAGAGTCATCTAGTTAAATTATTCTTGTCTGCCTTGGTGGTATTTGCTAAGCTTATTTAGAGAAACTGGTTTATCTGTAGATGTCATCCCTATCTCTTTGTCATTCCCTGAAATTGAGGAGAAATTATTTCTATTTTTACCTGGCCACACTCAGTTATGTTTGATGGGCCTCCTCTGATTTTTTTTTTAATTTTATTATGTTATGTTAGTCACCATACATTACATCATTAGTTTTTGATGTGGTGATCCACGATCCATTGTTTTCTTATAACACCCAGTGCTCCATGCAGTATGTGCCCTCCTTAATACCCATCACTGGGCTAACCCCCCCCCAAAACCCTGTCTGTTTCTCAGAGTCCACAGTCTCTCATGGTTCATCTCTCCCTCCAATTCCCCCCCCTTTTTTCCCTTCCTTCTCCTAATGTCCCCCATGCTGTTCCTTATGTTCCACAAATAAGTGAAACCATCTGATAATTGACTTTCTCTGCTTGACTTATTTCACTTAGCATCATCTCCAGTCCTATCCAAGTTGGTGCAAATGGTGGGTAGTCATCCTTTCTGATGGCTGAGTAATACTCCATTGTCTGTATGGACCACCTCTTCTTTATCCATCCGTCTGTTGAAGGGCATCTCGGCGCTTTCCACAGTTTGGCTCTTGCGGACATTGCTGCTGTGAACACTGGGGAGAAGCACCACTTTCATGTCCCCTCTGCTGCATGGATCTCCTCCTCCTTTCTTTCAGGAAGCCTTATTCACCCACCCGTAGGAATTGGTCTCATCTCAGATATCATCTCCTTCTCTTTGGCTTCAGTATAGAAAGCACTGCCTTCCCACATCTTTCCTTCACTCTAATTTCCCATTTGAAACCCTGCAGAAGAGTAAGGGGATGAGGCTGAGAAGAAGGGACTTCTGTGTTTACCCTACCAGTGTGAGTCTCAGGCACCCCCTTTTTATTCTTTTTCTGTCTTCCTTCCAAAGGGCAAACATTCTCAGAGCCAATATGGTCTCGACACCGGAAGAGGAAGCAAAATATTTTCCCAAACACCCATAATTTGCAAGGAATCTTTTACAGTAGAGTTAGGACTTCACATTACTATGCGGAGCAGACGTTGCCTCGTTTATCCCCATGGCCCTTTTCCTTTGGGCTTGCTTAAGACACTGTGGGTTGTGGGGGTGAGGACAAATAGATCCATTGTTGTGTCTGTTTGCAAAACCCTGACTATAGCTTTGAAATTGCTGTTTAGATGAACATTAAGCTAAAAAGTTTGTGAAAAATCGATGTTAAGAATGTTTCATTTTGGCGTGCTTGGGTGGCTCAGTCGTTAAGCATCTGCCTTCAGCTCAGGTCAGGGTCCCAGGGTCCTGGGATCGAGCCCCACATCGGGCTCCCTGCTCGGCGGGAGGCCTGCTTCTCCCTCTCCCACTCCCCCTGCTTGTGTTCCCTTTCTGGCTTTGTCTCTGTCTGTCAAATAAATAAATAAAATCTTTAAACAAAATTTTTTTTTAAAAAAGAGTGTTTCATTTTTTTTAAACAGCCAAACCAGGTGTTACATGTCACAAAGGAAACAAGCAGCCAGGTGGGTTTTCTTCTTTAAGATTTTTAGTAAGTTGAATAGATAGAAGTTCAAGGTTATTGAAATTTAACATTTTCACATGATTAGACTAGAGCTTGTAAGTATAAGAAACATTACTTTGTTTGGGCCAGTGTCATGAACACACTATGAAGGTGCACACACCAAGCTGTGTCTTTCCACAATGTCCTCTTTATTCAGTCATAAAGCAAGGTTAACGTTATTTTTTTTTAAAGATTTTATTTATTTGAGAGAGAATGAGATAGAGCATGAGATGGGGGAGGGTCAGAGGGAGAAGCAGACTCCCTGCTGAGCAGGGAGCCCGATGCGGGACTCGATCCTGGGACTCCAGGATCATGACCTGAGCCGAAGGCAGTCGTTTAACCAACTGAGCCACCCAGGCGCCCTGCAAAGTTAACATTATTATAAAAGCGGTTACAGGATTCCAAACTCCGTGACATTTCACCATGTGATTTAACTTGGCTTCTTAGCACACAAAGCAGAACATAAGGCAAGTCACACAGCAAACAAGATAACACAGAGGGTAGAAGGTTAACGAACCAAAGGCGAAGTCAGTGTGTAGGCTCACAGTGGAGATAGGGCATCCGTCACCCTGGTCAGCTCTTGGCACTTATTGCTAACTGTGTTTGAGCAGTGAAGAATCTCGGTTCCTTTTGGAGATCAGTTGGACAGAGCCTTCTGCGGCAGCTGTCTTTTTTAAGTGGTCAGACATGAAGGGGTCAGGTCTGAAGAGTCTGACAGTTTGCTGCAAAAATCCTCCCTTTTGAAAGGGATTTAATCAGTCTTGGGGGGGCCCAAGAAGAAGCAGCCCTCCTCTGCTTCTGCTTGTTATCAATTCTGGAGTGTCATCATCAGCTGATGCTGATCATGGTGATGTCTCGTAGCTGCAGTACCCCTAATTGTGTTCTTGTTTGACACAGGCCCCTGCATGACATGGGTGACTCCTTCTTGCTCTCTACAGTCAGTCAAACTGATCCATCTTTATAATTTTATAACACATTTCTTAATCGTTTTTGGCTTTTTGCGCTTTTACCATCCATTTTGGGAGATTTCCTTACTCAGCGTTCTTTCTAACTCACTGATTGACTTCAGATGCTCTTCACCCCATCTACTGAGAATTTTATTTCTATTAGTCTGCTTCATTTCCAGGTTCCAGGTAGTGTTTTTTTAATTGCCTTGTTTTTGTTTCATGGATATGATATTATCTGTTATCCTTTTGAGGATATTAGTTATACTGATTTTCAACATGTATAATTACTTGCCATGTACCAGGCACCATTTTCATGTTTTTATTTACATGTGTTAATTCTTTTAGTCATTCTAATAAGCCAAAGAAGTGGATACTATTATTATTTCACTTACAGATGAGAAAACTTAAAAATAGAAAAGTTAAATAACTTTCCCAAAGTCTCAAGGCTAGTAAGTGGCAGAGGCTGGATTCATATTTTAATTGGTTTGCTTCCAGAGGTCATACTCTTATACTGCATTATTAGTTGTTGGGATTGTAGACTTTGGTGTCTCCTCTTGGTATTGTTTTTACGTAAAGGCTTACTGATTCCAGTTTCTTTTAGCATGTCTAAAGATGCTGCTTGGATTTACTATGGCCTATTGTTCTTTGATTGTGTGTGTGCTGGGGCAGGGGAGAATAGTGCCAGCCTGCTGAAAGTCATCAGCCACCTATGGGCTTGCACAGCCTCTCAATTTAAATACAGACTCCTACTCTTCCACAGGGAAGTAGATGAAGAAGTAAGGTTGGGATTTTACCTGATAAGTTAACCTCTAGTTAAAAAGGTACTATTTTAATTCAAAATAGAAATCTTTTTAAAGTATCAAAGTATCAAATATTAAAACAGCTGTTAGCTCCATTTATGTTTGCTTTGATTTAGAATCTTTTTTGGTGGAGAGGGATGACATGATAATGGATCAACTCAGCATCAGATTGATTAGATTATCTAGCCAATGAGTAGGAGAGAGACCTGGGAGACCTGGGTACAACTTAATGCAGCAGGATTTGACTACGGAAAAGGATGAGGCTAGAAAAATCTACCTAAGGAAACAGAGCTCAGGAGCAGAAGGGAAAGAGCATAAAAGCACCTTTTGCTTATAGGGATTTTATGCTTTGGAGGAAAGGACATAAGACTGAGAATTGGAGGGGGCAGAGCAAGATGGCGGAGGAGTAGGAGACCTAGATTTTGTCTGGTCTCAGGAATTCAGCTGAATAGGGATCAAACCATTCTGAACACCTACGAACTCAACAGGAGATCGAAGAGGAGAGTAGCAACAACTCTCTGAACAGAGAAGCGACCACTTACTGGAAGGTAGGACGTGCGGAGAAGTGAATCCGAGGCGATATTCGGGAGGATAGACGGCGGGGGAGGGGGCCTCCGTCGGCGCTTCTGGTAAGTGATAGAGCCGCGGAGCACAAAATCAGAACTTTTAGAAGTCGGCTCCGCTGAAGGATGTCGCTGCACTGGCTAAGCCGGTGGGGGGGGTGGAATCCTCCCGGGACAGTGTGGTCTCAGGACCCTTGGGGTCACAGAAAGACCGGGGGTGCCTGAGTGAGGCAGAGCTCCCAGGTATCGGAGCAGGGAAGCTGGCTGCAGAGACGGAGCCAAGGCGTGGGCTCTCAGCTCGGGGTTACCATAAACTGTGATCCGCGGCCCAGTCGGGCCACTGCTCCTCCAGCAGGGACCCAACAAGCGGCAGAGCCGGGGAGACTCCCTTTCTCCCCTGGAAGGAGCGGTGCGGAAACGCACCGCAGGGAGGATCTACTGGGTTTGGAGACACCACACGGGGTCGGATGCCAGAGATACAAACACTCGGTCACAGGCCGGGTGAGCATGCAGTGCGGCCAGAGACCAGGGAGACGGGAGTGACTGCTTTTCTCTGGGGGCGCACTGAGGAGCGGGGCCCCGAGTTCTCAGCTCCTCTGGGTGGAGATTGGGAGGCCACCATTTTCGCCCTGGTCCTCCAAAGCTGTACCGAGAGCTTGCAGGGAACAAAAGCTCCTGAGAGCAAACCCGAGCAGCTTGCTTAGCCTGGACCGACAAGGGTGGGGCAATTCAGCCTCCGGCAAAGACATTTGAAAACCACGGCAACAGGCCCCTCCCCGAGAAGATCAGCATGAACAGCCAGCAAGCCAAGACCAAGTTTACAGATCAAGGAGAACAGGAGAACTCCAGCGCTAGGGGAATACTGCACATAGAATTCATGGCTTTTTTTTACCATGATTCATTAGTTCATCAAAGATAATTTTTTTAACTGTTTTTTTTTAATTTTTCTTTTTCCCTTTTTCAACCAACATCTTATCAATCCCTTTTTAAAAAAAACATTTTTTATTTTTCATTTTTAGAGTCCTATTCTATCCCTTCATAGTAGTTACCCTTATTTTTGGCATATATATATAAGTTGTTCTCTCTTTAAAGTTTTGAGATACAGTTTCTTCTAATAGATCAAAATATACCCTAAATCTCTAGTGTATGGCTTTTTTCCAGTCTCCTGCCTGATCACATTCTCTCCCTTTTTTCTTTTTTTTTAAATCTTCTCTCTTTTTTCAAACAACTTACCAATTCCTTTTATAAAATCTTTTATAATTTTCATCTTTACAGTCATCTTCCATCCCTTCATTGTATCAACCCTTATTTTGTACATATATGTCTTTCTTCCTTTAAAATTTTAGGAGTCACTTTTTTCTAACAGACCAAAATATGCCCAAAATCTAGTGTGTGACACTGATCTATGCACTAGCCTGATCATATTTGATCATATTCTGCTTTTTTTGTATTGTTCTGTTTTTGTTTTTATCTTTTTTTTCTCTTTTTTCTTTCCTTCCCTTTCTTGTCTCCTGGTTTCAGGTCTTTTCTGATTTGTATACAGTATATTTGCTGGGGACGTTGTTAACCTGTTAGCATTCTGTTGTCTCATTCATCTATTCTCCTCTGGACAAAATGACAAGACGAAAAAAATCACCTCAGCAAAAAGAACAAGAGGTAGTACCGTCAGCCAGGAACCTACTCAATACGGACATTAGTACGATATCGGACCTAGAGTTCAGAATCATGACTTTAAAGATACTAGCTGGGCTTGAAAAAGCATGGAAGTTATTAGAGAAACCCTTTCTGGAGAAATAAAAGAACTAAAATCTAACCAAGTCGAAATCAAAAAGGCTATTGATGAGGTGCAATCAAAAATGGGGGCACTAACTGCTAGGATAAATGAGGCAGAAGAGAGAATCAGTGATATAGAAGACCAAATGATGGAAGATAAAGAGGCTGAGAAAAAGAGAGAGACAACTACAGGATCACGAGGGCAGAATTCGAGAGATAAGCGATACGATAAGACGAAACAACATTAGAATAAATGGGATCCCAGAAGAAGAAGAAAGAGAGAGAGGGGCAGAAGGTATGTTGGAGCAAATAATAGCAGAGAACTTCCCTAATGTGAGGAAGGAAACAGGCAACAAAATCCAGGAGGCACAGAGAACCCCTCTCAAAATCAATAATAATAGGTCAACACCCCGACATCTAATAGTAAAACTTACAAGTCTCAGAGACAAAGAGAAAATCCTGAAAGCAACTCGGGAGAAGAGATATGTAACCTACAATGGTAGCAATATTAGATTGGCAACAGACCTATCCACAGAGACCTGGCAGGCCAGAAAGGACTGGGAAGATATCTTCAGAGCACTAAACGAGAAAAATATGCAGCCAAGAATACTATATCCAGCTAGGCTGTCATTGAAAGTAGAAGGAGAGGTAAAAAGCTTCCAGGACAAACAAAAACTAAAGGAATTTGCAAACACGAAACCAGCCCTCCAAGAAATATTGAAAGGGGTCCTCTAAGCAAAGAGAGAGCCTAAAAGCAGCATAGATCAGAAAGGAACACAGACAATATACAGTAACAGTCACCTTACAGGCAATACAATGGCACTAAATTCATACCTTTCAATAGTTACCCTGAATGTAAATGGGCTCAATGCCTCAATCAAAAGACACAGGCTATCAGATTGGATTAAAAAACAAGACCCATCCATATGTTGTCTGCAAGAGACTCATTTTAGACCCAAAGACACCCCCAGATTGAAAGTGAGGGGGTGGAAAACCATTTACCATGCTAACGGACACCAAAAGAAAGCTGGGGTGGCAATCCTTATATCAGACAAATTAGATTTTAAATCAAAGACTGTAATAAGAGATGAGGAAGGACACTCTATCCTACTTAAAGGGTCTATCCAACAAGAAGATCTAACAATTGTAAATATCTATGCCCCTAACATGGGAGCAGCCAATTATATAAGGTAATTAATAACAAAAGCGAAGAAACACATTGACAGCAATACAATAGTAGTGGGGGACTTTAACACCCCCCCTGACTGAAATGGACAGATCATCTAAGCAAAAGATCAACAAGGAAATAAAGACTTTAAATGACACACTGAACCAAATGGACTTCACAGACATATTCAGAACATTCCATCCCAAAGCAATGGAATACACATTCTTCTCTAGTGCCCATGGAACATTCTCCAGAATTGATCCCATCCTAGGTCACAAATCAGGTCTCAACCGGTACCAAAAGATTGGGATCATTCCCTGCATATTTTCAGACCACAATGCTTTGAAACTAGAATTTAATCACAAGAGGAAAGTCGGAAAGAACTCAAATACATGGAGGCTAAAAGAGCATCCTACTAAAGAATGAAATGGGTCAACCAGGAAATTAAAGAAGAATTAAAAAAATTTATGGAAACCAATGAAAATGAAAACACAACTGTTCAAAATCTTTGAGATACAGCAAAGGCAGTTCTGAGAGGAAAGTATATAGCAATACAAGCCTTTCTCAAGAAACAAGAAAGGTCTCAAATACACAACCTAACCCTACTCCTAAAGGAGCTGGAGAAAGAACAGCAAATAAAGCCTAAACCCAGCAGGAGAAGAGAAATAATCAAGATCAGAGCAGAAATCAATGAACTAGAAACCAAAAGAACAGTAGAACAGATCAACGAAACTAGGAGCTGGTTCTTTGAAAGAATTAACAAGATTGATAAACCCCTGGCCAGACATATCAAAAAGAAAAGAGAAATGACCCAAATCAACAAAATCATGAATGAAAGAGGAGCGATCACAACCAACACCAAAGAAATACAAACAATTCTAAGAACATATTATGAGCAACTCTATGCCAGCAAATTAGATAACCTGGAAGAAATGGGTGCATTCCTAGAGATGTATCAACTACCAAAATTGAACCAGGAAGAAATAGAAAACCTGAACAGACCTATAGCCACTAAGGAAATTGAAGCAGTCATCAAAAATCTCCCAAGAAACAAAAGCCCAGGGCCAGATGGCTTCCCAGGGGAATTCTAGCAGACATTTCAAGAAGAATTAATACCTATTCTCCTGAAACTGTTCCAAAAAATAGAATGGAAGGAAAACTTCCAAACTCATTTTATGAGGCCAGCATTACCTTGATCCCAAAACCAGGCAAAGACCCCATCAAAAAGGAGAATTACAGACCAATATCCTTGATGAACACGGATGCAAAAATTCTCACCAAAATACTAGCCAATAGGATCCAACAGTACATTAAAAGGATTATTCACCACGACCAAGTGGGATTTATCCCTGGGCTGCAAGGATGGTTCAACATCCCCAAATCAATCAGCGTGATACAATACATTAACAAAAGAAAGAACAAGAGTCATATGATCCTCTCAATAGATGCAGAAAAAGCATTTGACAAAGTACAGCATCCTTTCTTGATCAAAACTCTTCAGAGTATAGGGATAGAGGGTACATACCTCAATATCATAAAAGCCATCTATGAAAAACCTACAGCGAATATCATTCTCAATGGGGAAAAACTGAGAGCTTTTCCCCTAAGGTCAGGAATGCGGCAGGGATGTCCACTCTCACCACTGCTATTCAACGTAGTATTAGAAGTCCTAGCCACAGCAATCAGATAACAAAAAGAAATCAAAGGCATCCAAATCGGCAAAGAGGAAGTCAAACTCTCACTCTTTGCAGATGATATGATACTTTATGTGGAAAACCCAAGAGACTCCACCCCAAAACGGCTAGAACTCATACAGGAATTCAGTAAAGTAGCAGGCTATAAAATCAATGCACAGAAATCAGTGGCATTCCTATACACCAACAACAAGACAGAAGAGAGACAAATCAAGGAGTCGATCCCATTTACAATTGCACCCAAAACCATAAGATACCTAGGAATAAATTTAACCCAGGAGGCAAAGGATCTGTACTCAGAAAACTATAAAACACTCATGAAAGAAATTGAGGAAGACACAAAGAAATGGAAGTTCCATGCTCATGGATTGGGAGAACCAACATTGTGAAGATGTCAATGGTACCTAGAGCAATCTACACATTCAATGCAATCCCCATCAAAATACCATCCACTTTTTTCAAAGAAATGGAACAAATAATCCTAAAATTTGTATGGAACCAGAAGAGACCCCGAATAGCCAGAGGAATATTGAAAAAGAAAAGCAAAGCTGGCAGCATCACAATTCCGGACTTCCAGCTCTATTACAAAGCTGTCATCAAGACAGTATGGTACTGGCACAAAAACATACACATAGATCAGTGGAACAGAATCGAGAGCCCAGAAATGGACCCTCAACTCTATGGTCAACTCATCTTGACAAAGCAGGAAAGAATATCCAATGGCAAAAAAACAGTCTCTTCAACAAATGGTGTTGGGAAAATTGGACAGCCACATGCAGAAGAATGAAACTGGACCATTTCCTTACACCACACACAAAAATAGACTCCAAATGGTTGAAAGACCTAAACATGAGACAGGAGTCCATCAAAATCCTAAAGGAGAACACAGGCAGAAACCTCTTCGACCTCAGCCGCAGCAACTTCTTCCTAGAAACATCGCCAAAGGCACGGGAAGCCAGGGCTAAAATGAACTATTGGGATTTCATCAAGATTAAAAGCTTTTGCATAGCAAAAGAAACAGTCAACAAAACCAAAAGACAACCGACAGAATGGGAGAAAATATTTGCAAATGACATCTCAGATAAAGGGCTAGTATCCAAAATATAGAAAGAACTTATCAAACTCCACACCCAAAGAACAAATAATCCAATCAAGAAATGGGCAGAAGACATGAACAGACATTTTTCCAAAGAAGACATCCAAATGGCCAACAGACACATGAAAATGTGCTCCACATCGCTCAGCATCAGGGAAATCCAAATCAAAACCTCGATGAGATACCACCTCACACCAGTCAGAATGGCTAAAATTAACAAGTCAGGAAGCGAGAGATGTTGGCGGGGATGTGGAGAAAGGGGAACCCTCCTACACTGTTGGTGGGAATGCAAGCTGGTGCAACCCCTGTGGAAAACAGTATGGAGGTTCCTCAAACAGTTGAAAATAGAGTTACCATACGATCCAGAAATTGCACTACTGGGTATTTACCACAAAGATACAAATGTAGGGATCTGAAGGGGTACGTGCACCCCAATGTTTATAGCAGCAATGTCCACAATAGCCAAACTGTGGAAAGAGCCAAGATGTCCATCGACAGATGAATGGCTAAAGAAGAGGTGGTATATATACACAATGGAATATTATGCAGCCATCAAATGTAATGAGATCTTGCCTTTTGCAACAACGTGGATGGAACTGGAGGGTGTTATGCTGAGTGAAATAAGTCAATCAGAGAAAGACATGTATCATATGACCTCACTGATATGAGGAATTCTTAATCTCAGGAAACAAACTGAGGGTTGCTGGAGTGGTGGGGGGTGGGAGGGATGGGGTGGCTGGGTGATAGACATTGGGTAGGGTATGTGCTATGGTGAGCGCTGTGAATTGTGCAAAACTGTTGAATCACAGATCTGTACTTCTGAAACAAATAATGCAACATATGTTAAGACAAAAGAAAAAGAAGAAGATAGCAGGAGGGGAAGAATGAAAGGGAGTAAGTCAGAGGGGGAGACGAACTATGAGAGACGATGGACTCTGAAAAACAAACTGAGGGTTCTAGAGGGGAGGAGCATAGGGGGATGGGTTAGCCTGGTGATGGGTATTAAAGAGGGCACGTTCTGCATGGAGCACTGGGTGTTATGCACAAACAATAAATCATCGAACACTACATCAAAAACTAATGATGTAATATATGGTGATTAACATAACAATAAAAAATTTAAAAAAAACAAAACAGAATTGGATAGACTCTGAAGTGACTTCTTGGATTAGTTACTGTGTGTTCTCTTCTATTGAAACATTACCCTGTTAATATTATTTTAAAGTAACTTGAAGAACTGTACATCATTTAGTCGTTCTCAACTTCTTATCTGCCCTTAGGCATTCCCAATAGTATCAGTGGAATTCTTCACTTAGTAGGGAGGGAAGGCAGACAGATTTTTAACATTCCCCTTATCATGCTCACTTCGAAAATCACTCTTGTCCTTATGAATAGTTTATGGAGTTAAGAACACATTATAATGTTATATTAGTTAAGTGTTTTTGGTTGTGAAGAACAGAATCTGATTCTGGCTAGCTTATATGAAAATAAAATATATTGGGTGGATAATAGGGCATTTCACATACTCTAAGAAAGAAAAACCAAGTTTTGGGCACAGGAGGTATCATACTTTAGGGGAAAGCATAGTACCAAGAGTACATGAAGTGCATGAACTTTTTTTTTTTTTAAGGTAAACTTTATGCCTAACATTAGGCTCAAACTCTGAGTTGTGTGCTCTTCCCTCTGAGTAACCAGGCGCCCCTGAATTTTCTTTCTTAAATGTTTCCATTAATGTAACTGTTTACATGACTCCCAGTCTCTGGATCTTAGTTAAAAATTCCATACTTCCAGCCGTAGAGGTGGTAGTGGTGGGGATGGCAATGGTTTGTGTGTCTCTTGGCATGGTGGGAGGGTGGAGGGTGATATGTTTTTGGAGTACTGTTGGGGTCCAGAGCTGATGGCCAAGAAAGAATTCCTGAGATGTCTTTGGTGCAAAAGGTGGTTTTCTTAAAGCATGGCGACAGGAGCCATGGGCAGGACCCGCTGATCTGTGATTGTGAGGGGCAACTGATTATATACTTGGGGTTGGGGGAAGTAAAGACAAACGGAAGTTTCAAAAGGATTTTCATATGCTAAAGAAGACTCTCAGGATAGTGGAGGCCTGGCTGTTAATCTGAGGTAGTTTTTCTCTCTACCAAGGCATTAATGCTAAACAGTTGGGAGCTTCCTGGAGGAACGTTATGCCCTGCCTGCCTCGAGTTATTTGTCATTGGGCTGCAGGTTATAAGGACATTTAATTTTATCTACATTTCCTTCTGCCTTTGTTTCCCACATCAGAGGGTAGAAGTAAGTTTTGCTGTAAAAAGCCCTAACTAGTGGTAGGGTAGGTGCAAGTGTTCATGAACTTCAGATAAACCTGTTAAAGACAAAACCCTGAGTTCAGGAAGCAGTTCTCAAGGAAGAAAAATATTTGTGAGTCCATCAGCAACTTTATGAGGAGCCTCTTTTCTAAAAATGAAGACTGACTTAAGCATGCAGCATTCAATTTGAATGAATAATTCATTGGTGCCCACTAAATCAATGTGTTTTGGCAGATAATGAGAATGTTCTTGCTGTACTGGTTAATGTTTCTGTTTGTGTTGTAGTAAATCATCCTTGAATGAGTGCAGTTTTTCTTTTTTTGTTTGTTTCTTCTTTTTGGCCTAGAGATGATTATCAGTTCTTTACAGAATCTAATATAACATTAATGAGCCTGTTGGAAGAATTTATTTTTAACGTATCCTCCATTCTTGACTGCTTTATTAGTTGTTTTTAATGTACTTATTTAATATTTTTTTACAGTATGTCTAATTGTGTAATTTTTTTTTTTATTTTTAAGTAATCTCTACACCCAGTGTGGGCCTTGAACTACCAACTGTGAGATCAAGAGTTGCATGTTTTTCTGACTGAGCCAGCCAAGCACCACTATAATTTTTTTAGTACATAAGTAACACATATTAATAGGAAAATTGAGAAAATGGAAAAAAAAGCACAAAGAAAGTAAAAGTTGTCCATAATTCCGTTGTTAAAAAAAATCTCTCTTGTCTTTGTGCACATAAAGAGGATACTTATTTAATCCAAACTTAAGTTTATATTTACTTTTTTGAGTAAGATGAGCTGCCTCTAAAAAGTTGCCTGCTTTTTTTTATCTAGGTGGAGATGGTCAGCCAGCTTGAAATGGATTGTTCTTGTTTTGGAGGGAAGTCACACCAGTGGCCCCTATCAAATAGGTTTATATACAACAAGGCAACAATTAATGTTCTGGAAGATGGCCTAACAGGACTTTTTTCTTGTCTCTTTCAAGCTGCCCTCTCAATACCCTTTGGTGTGTAGAGATTCTCGGTTACTAGGGTAAGCAAATTGGAATAAAGACCACAGAGATAGCAGCTGAAACTCTGGCCACTTCTCTTAAGTTCAGCTTTACTATAACCTCTTTGAAAAATTGAGATAGCTCCAACAGAGGTCCACTGGCAGAAAGAGCTCCAGGGACCTTCAAAGGGTAAAGATAGGCTGGAAGAGGGATACTGGACCTGTGACAATGATTTATGTCATACTGTTTTTGTTTTTAAAGATTTTATTTATTTGAGGGAGAGCTTCAGCTAGGGGAGGGGCAGAGAGACAAGCCGACTCCGCATTGAGCAAGGAGCCAGCCTTAGGGCTCAATCCTAGGACCCTGAGATCATGACCGGAGCTGAAGTCAGATGCTTAACCGACAGAGCCACCCAGATGCCCTTAGGTCATACTGTTTAAAAAAAAAAATAAGGTGAAGTTTGTTTCCATCACTTCAAACTAAAACCCTTTACTCATTAAGCAGTTTCTCCCTATTCTCTCCCCAGCCTCTGGCAACCACTAATCTCCATTTCATTTCATTTCTATGGCTTTATATATTCTGGAAATTTCATATAAACAGAATCACATAATATTTGATCTTTGTGTCTGGCTTCTTTCACATAGCATAATGTTTTGGAGGTTCATCCTTGTAGCATGTGTCAGTATTTCACTCCTTTTTATGGCTGAATAATATTTAATTGTGTGTATATATCACAATTTGTTTATCCATTCATCTGTTTATGGACATTTGGGCTGTTTCTGCCTTTGGCAATTATGAATAGGGCTGTTATGAACCTGCGTGAACATGTACTTGTTTGATTCCCTGTTTTCAGTATTTGGGGGTATATACCTAGAAGCGTTCCTTTGGGTATATATCTAGAAGGGGAATAGTGGGGTGATATGGTAATTCTATGTTTAACTTTCTGGGGAGCTGACAAACTGTTTTCCTCAGTAGTTGAACCAGCACTCCCACCAGCAGTGTATAAGTATTCCAGTTTTGCCATAGAGTTTCTTAGGAGAGATCTGCTCTCCTTCAAGTCATTATTCCTGTATAGGTAATGCATGGTTCTGTGACTGCTTTCAAGATTTTTTACTATCTTTAATTTTTAATGGTTTGATTATGATCTGTATGGATATGGATTTCCTTTGATTTATACTGTTTGGGATTCACTCAGCCTCTTGGAACTTGTAGATTTTTATCTCTTGCCCAAAGTATTTTTCATCATTAACACTCTTTCTTCTCTCTTTTCTGGAACTCTGATAATTTGAATGTTAGACCTTTGTTATTGTCCATGGTTCTCTTAAGACACTGTAATTTTTTTAAAAACCTATTTTCTCTCTGTGATTCAGACTGGATAGCTTCTATTAGTCTGTGAAGTTCACTGACTTTTCTGTTATCTCCATTCTACTGTTGAGCCCATTCCGTGGGTTTTATTTATTTGTTATTGTGTTTTTCTGTTCTAAAGTTTCTTTTTAAAAAATAAAAAAAGATTTTATTTATTTATTTGAGTGAGAGAGAGAGAGAATGAGCAGAGAGAGCAGCAGAGGGAAAGAGAGAAGCAGACTCCCCTCTGAGCAGGGAGCCCCACATGGGGCTTGATCCCAGGACTCTGGGATCATGAACTGAGCTGAAGGCAGACGCTTAACGACTGAGCCACCCAGGTGCCCCTGTTCTAAAGTTTCTATTTAGTGCTACTTTATGTCTTGTTTCTTTGCTGAGATTTTTTTTTATTTTTCATTGTTTTTAACAGTGCTTGCTGTTGTTTGCTGGAACACTTTTTAAATATCTAAAGTTTTTGTCTGAATATTCCAAAATTTGTCATCTTGGTATTGGCATCTGTTGATTTTTCTTTTCTTAATAGAGTTGATATTTTCCACCCACTTCTTTTGCTGAGTTGTATGAGACTGGGCTTTGTTTTGAGTATATGGAGAGTGTTGATAATTTCTTCTAGCATGCTAGTCAGCCTGGTTAGGTTCAGGTCCACAGGTTTCATCTGCATTCTTTGAGCTATGGTTCTGATTTCAGTTTAGTTTTCAAAAGCCCTTGTAGTACAGTTTGAATCTGTCCTGTGTATGCCACCTGATGATCAGTCTGGATCTGGGCAGTAGTCTTTTAGTTCAGTTCCTCAGGTCTTTGGTACACAGAATAGGATTAGGTCCATGTGTGCCCGGCTTGGGGGTTAGTCCAGGAGTTAATAAATAACTTTATATGTTGCTTTCCTGAGCTCTTCTTTTTATTTGCTCTCCCTACTACTATTGGATTCCCTATGGCTTCTCATTTCCATCCTACAGCCAAAATGCTAGGTTTATTTGCCCCCTTGGGCCACATACTTGTGCATCTGCATCCGCCACATCCAGGGGAGTGGCAGGAGAATGCCTTGGGATTTGGCTCCACCCTTTTGGAGCTATAGCTCCACTTACCGGAGAGAAGCCTCAGAGTTGGGGCTGCATTAAGCTTTCATTACTGCGGTCTGACACTGCTCTCGTGTGATTGCTTGGAGATGGGGCATAGGAGAATGTAGAAAAGAAAAAGAGTTGGGGTATTTTCCATTCTCCCTGAGCAAATTTTCCTTTCCGAGTTCTCAAGCCAGAACTAGAGAGCTTTTGGACCTTGGTTTCTCTGCCCCAGTGCCTACCTCCAGGGCATTCAGTTTGGGGGATATGGAAAGAGAAAAAGTGGTGAGCTCACTGTTGGTTGTGGGGATTTTGAATTCTGGTTCCCTCTTGTTTCACATGCGATTTACTTTTCAGGGTCTTCAAATTGCTGTTCCATGTATTCTGTCCAGAGGGGAGAGACAGCTTGGAGTATGCTTAATTCCATCTAACCTGAGACTGAAACATCTCTTTGTTTTTGCTATTAAATGGCATGTGCTTGACTATGTGGTTCCAGTTTTTTTCATCTACTCTTTTAACAGACTGATCCATAAAACATGGCTACTGCAATTAGGGAGGTGGGCGTTTGGAGACAGACCAGAACACTCCTACTGAAGAATTACCTAATCAAATGCAGGACTAAAAAAAGTAGTGTTCAGGTAAATTAAATGACTTTCTTATGCCTTATTGCAGTTTTTGCACTGACATGTTCTGTCATCAAGAGAGGATTTATTTTTCTGGATACATTTTTTTTTTAAAGATTTATTTATTTATTTGACAGAGAGAGACACAGCGAGAGAGGGAACACAAGCAGGGGGAGTGGGAGAGGGAGAAGCAGGCTTCCCGCGGAGCAGGGAGCCCGACGCGGGGCTCGATCCCAGGACCCTGAGATCAGGACCTGAGCCGAAAGCAGACGCTTAACCAACTGAGCCACCCAGGCGCCCCTTTCTGGATACATTTTTATTATAATTTTATGTCATTAGGTCTCTCTAATATGCTTGGGAAGTAAAACTTGTGTCAGTACAGAAAAGTACCTAAGTTACCTAAAACGTTCTGAATGTTAAAAATTTTAATAAAGATTCCTAAATTTAGTTAATTTCTGATATCAGTGCTTAAGTTTGAACTTTTAGACATGTATTTCCCAGGTTTCATAGAATTAAAATTCCACAGAAAACTTTGGGATATTTTTCCACAGTTTATTCCCCACGACTTCCCATGTTTTGGACTCTGGATTGAATTACCCAAGATTACTAAAATTATGTCACATATTTGTTCTGAACAAATGTACATTATTTTAAAAGATAAAAGAAAGTAATAACTGTGGCTAGCCAGTTAATAATTCTAAAGGCTGAAAATATATTGTTCCTTTTCTGAAGCCACCATAACAGTTAAACAGCAGGGTGAAACAGTAAAGAGTTCATCCCTGTTAAAACTGATTATTCAATTTAACAGAGTATAGTTTTAATAGTAGACATTTAGGTATAATTAAGGCATGAGTTTTAAATTAGATTTGAATAAAGACATTTTTATGGTGAACCCTAATAGGGCTGTTTGGTAAGTTAATTTAAATAATGTTATATATAAGTAAATTTATTATATTTTACATTTAGTAATCTGAGATCTTTAAATATTAGTGTTTATGTCATTTTAATTTATTATGTGACTTGAATTTTAAAGTATTTCAGTGAAACTGAATATAAAGGAAAATTTGTCTAATATTCCTGTTGAGTTAGGTGAGATGCTCAACACAATATTTCTTTCAGGATAGAATTGCTTTTACTTTTTGTGCTTAAGAAAGGATACCCAAATTCCTCCTGTTTTTTCCTTAGTATTACATTATTTGCTTAGAGATCTTGATGATATTTGCTGCCATTGGTATATTTTGTAACCATTTTGTTTGTCTCCTTTATTATAGGAAATTCTTTTTCCACTATTTTTTTTATTTTGGTTAATATTAATTAGTATGATGCATCCAAATAAGAGATACGAAGAAGTGCCTGATATAGAACTTAACCCTATGGACAAATCTATGCTCTCTAACCTAATTCTGGGATATACTCCGGTGACTAATATTACAAGAAACATCATGCAGAAAGTTTCTACTGACCACCTTCCTGAGGGTATTGTGAGCTTATATATGGATTCTATCTATAACAGTATTTTTCTGCTTGCTTTATTGAGTAAATTACACTCTTAACACTTGAAGATATGTCCCCTTACCAAAATATAGTTTAATAAAAATTATTAAAATCATTCAATCCTGCTGAAGCATGTTGCATAGGTCTTAATATTTTATATTTAATTATCAGACCATTTATAAAATAAGCACATTTGTACAGGATAAAAGATTTGGAGGCATATTTCATTTTGATTCTGACTCATAATTAGGTATAAAGATTACAAAACAGTAATCATTTCAGACTGCCATGCCTATTTATGGAGGTATAAGGTGTAAACAGAAGTTGTGCTTATCTTTGGAGACTAGGACTGTGGCTAAGTACCTAAGTCTATTTCGCTCAGTTTGTACTCTCATGAGTAATAGACTGGAAAACAGTGTAAGTAATTTGATACTAATGAGCCTGAGGTGGCTGTGAGAGAATCCAAGATAAGAACTAAAGAAAGTGACAATTTCTACTATGATGATTAATTTAATGAAATGCTGCTAAATTGTTGAAAATAACGAATTAACATGTTGTCCTATATAATCAGATAGTGTCAATTAACTTCTAGTATGTATCATCATAGTTTTGGATAATGCATCACTGAACAGATAATGCTTATACAATCAGGAGCCTGATAACTTTTCCCCTATTGGTTTCTTTCTGACTTATTACTACTTGATATCCTATTGGTCTATGTTTGTTGGTTTCCCTAAGCACAAGTAGCATGGATAGCCATAGCATTTAGCATGCTAGCTCAAAAAACTGATCAGAAATGTTGAGAAAAAAATTCTTTGGTAATTCTGAGTTAGAGGAAAACATATACACCAAAGAAACCCAAGTCAGTGTGTATTAACTTAGATGCTAAAATAGTAGAAATATATATAGATTTTTTTTTAAAGATTTTATTTATTTATTTGATGGAGAGATACACAGCGAGAGAGGGAACACAAACAGAGAGAGTGGGAGAGGGAGAAGCAGGCTTCCCGCTGAACAGGAAGCCCCATGCGGGGCTTAATCCCAGGACCCTGGGATCATGACCTGAGCCGAAGGCAGACGCTTAACAACTGAGCCACCCAGGCGCCCCTATATATAGATTTTTTTTAAAAAAAGTTCTGTCTTTTTAACAACAGAACTGTCTGAAAGTGGGACATGCATCCATATATGGTAACATGACTGGTAAGATGTTGAACTAACACCCTCTTTATTCAGATCAATATGTGTCCACCTTAAAGGTCCAGAAAATCATGATAATTAACATTGAAGTCATACTTTATAATTTACGGAGCATTTTTATGTTTGTAATTGCATTTGATCTTCACAACCAGTGTGATCAGCCAGGTATTAAGGATGAGGATACTGAAGTTTGGAGAATTAAATTGCTTATCTCTGCTCACATAGCTAGTAAGTAACACAGTTAAGCACATAATCCTGTGTTCTTCTGTTTCACCACATGTCCTGAAACTTCTTTAGTGAAGACTAGTTGCTTGTAAATAAAACTCTGAGAAAATGTTAAAAAATTGGGATTATCTGATGTGAAAGGAATCTCAGAGATTATTTTCTCCATATGTCTTCTAGGAAAGGAACAAGCAATCTGGGGTTGAAATGGCAATTTTTATTCAAGGGAGAGTGTGTCTTAGTTACCAGAGTACATATTTGGTTTCTGAGAAGGATAATGGAATTTTCTTCTTCAGAAGAAATATTTGAAAATAAAATATCCATTCACTTATCAAGAAGTTACTTTGAAATAGATAAATGAACTACATATACTGCATAATAAAGTTTATGCTAAACTTCATCATATTAATAACTTTTATGTGTTACACAGACACATAATTTATGTACTCAGATGTCAGCTGAGAAATAGTGTCTGAAATTGTACTATTATTCATTATTATTTAGTATATTCATGGCTCTATTTTCTTGAAAGAGAATAACACAGAAGTGCTTATAAAATACTATATTCATCAAATATCATGCTAAATTTGGTCTGTTGTTTGGTAGTAAACTTTTAATTTGTGAGTTAACTTTATTGTTACAATATTTTACAGTCATAATTACTGAAGAATATGCAAATGAGAAAGAATTGTTAGTATCCAGTCTTTCTAAGCCCAACAACTTTGTGGGTGTGGTTTTCAAAGACTTCATGTCCTACGAACTCCGTTTTTTTCCTGATATGATTCCAGTATCTTCTATTTATATGGATTCAAGAGGTAAATAGCCCTAAGTAATCTTGTAAATCAAATAAATGCATATCTTTGCTGCTTTTAGTTCATATACAGAATTTGATGGGGTCCAACATTGGCATTTTCAACTGTACTTACTTGTTAAGAGAAAAAAAAAGAGAAGAAAACTGCCAAGTATAGCATAAATGTATATGTATAGACAGATATCTGTCTATATCTGCATGTAATATGAAATATAACTTATGTAACATCCATTTTAATTTTAATACATTTATATATATTTTAATTACAGTAACAGCAAAATTTTTTCTTGAATTATATGATTTCTGAATCGGCATTTTTTTCTCCATGTAATTGTTTTTCATATGTGGTATGCTACATATCTTTAAAATTTCAAGGTCTTGGACCAATGAACTTTATTAGTTTTATGTTTATATCATGGAAAACAGCCTTCAGTGCTTAAACCTCTGAAGAGATACTATCAACCACAAACATTTGTTGAGCAGTGTTAAAGTCCCTTATGCTGAGTACTGTATTTGTGACTTGATTCCAAAAGGCCCTTAGAAAATTTTATTTCTTCCTGTCCTCTTAACCTGGACTTGTCCTGGCATCTGGAAGAATCTGATTAAGTCACTGTAGGTGACTTACCTTGAAACAGAAAAGTGACTTATTTTAAATAACCATGTTTACAGTTAATTTCTTTCTATGTAACTCTTTTATTTCAAAAATTTCAAATAAATAATCGGGAACGTGCTATTCTTTGCCTTCAAAGGGCAATTGCTTATTCTTCGGTCCTATGGAGATTGATTAATTATATTGTTTTAGTAACCCTCCATATGTTTTCTTTATTTATTTATTTTCTTTTAGAGAATTTTTTTTAAAGATTTTTTACTTATTTATTCATGAGAGACAGAGAGAGAGAGAGAGAGAGAGAGAGGCAGAGGGAGAAGCAGGCTCCCAAGGAGCAGGGAGCCTGATGTGGGACTCGATTCCAGGACCCTGGGATCATGACCTGAGCCGAAGGCAGACGCTCAACCATCTGAGCCACCCAGGCACCCCATATGTTATCTTTAAAAGAAAGCACTTATATGTTGTGCAAATACTTATGTCTCACATTTTGTCCCCATAGCTGGCTGTTCAACATCATGTGAGGCTGCTCAGTACTGGACCTCAGGGTTCACAGTTTTACAAGCATCCATAGATGCTGCCATTATACAGGTAACTATGATGAAGGAAATAAAATAAAGCCAAACCACATATATTTTTTAAAGATTTTATTTATTTGCGAGAGAGAGAAAACCAAACCACATTTTAACAATTATGCCCTAAGTCTTTACAGTTAGGATTTGGTTTGTCTACTGTCAAATGTACAAAGTACATATTACATTTCCTTTAAGAAAAAAGATGAGGAAGAAATCATGTTTTCTGATTTAATATTTTTCAGACCCCACTTTTATTTGATGGTTTCTAAGCATGTGAACTTAGCATTCCATAAATCTGTCTTGTTGTATCTGTGTTGACCATAGGTAATATTTATGAAAGATGTATATCTACAGACTTTCCCCTTGAATGAAAATAAGTTAAAGAAAGTGAGAATTTTTATTATGTTAATCATAGTAGTAGATTTCATTTTTATATAATAAATACTTAGAACTTATTTGCCAAGCATCATTTCTTTTCTTTTTTTAGTTTTTATTTATTTATTCATGAGAGACAGAGAGGGAGAAGCAGGCTCCCTGTGGAGCAGGGAGCCCAATGTGGGGCTCTATCTCAGGACCCTAGGATCATGACCTGAGCTGGAGGCAGACTCTTAACTGACTGAACCACCCAGGTGCCTGCCAAGCATTGCTTCTAAGTGATACACTAATATGAATCCATTTAATTTGTAGCAACCATATGAGATTTGTGCAATTACTGTCTCCATTTTAAAAATGAAACTGAAGCATGGGAAGATTAAGTGACTTTCCAAAATTCAGTTAATTAGTGGCAAAGTTAATTCAAACTATGGCTTTTTGGCTCCCAAGTTTGTGTTTTAAACTGTACTGCCACTAGGATTGTGTATAACTGTTACAGTTATAATCTAAAGACATGCTTAGACCTTACTGAGTGTCTCACATTTTAGTAGAAAAGAACAGGAGACCTTGAATAGGAGACCTATCTTGTTAGTTGTTAGACTACTATGTAATAAACTGACTACAATCATAATGCTTTACTTGACAGGGTTGTTGTAAGAACCAAATGATAGGTATAGGATTGTCTTATATACTCTTACAAGATGGTATAAATGTATTAATACTACCCAAATTCAATAATATAGAAGTTTAAGGTAAAGACAGTGAAATATAGGATCTATCACACTGAGAGTATTATACTGCTTATTTGTGTTTTGGCCAAAGACCTTAGCCATCCACAGCCCAGACCACACTGGATGGGTAGACAGAGCCAGATCTTATTTTAGACAAGATAGAAGTATCATATGGCATAAAGTTTTATTATTCTGTCTATACATGCTGCATATATAGATTTTAAAACAACAGGACATAGTATTTAAAAGATTTTTTTAAAAAGAGTCATGGTATTTATAATCATTCCTTAATTCCTCAATTTTATAAATGCATGTTTTTGTTAAGATGTATATAATTGTCTGCTTAAGATATTTCTTCAATTTTATTTTCTTCGACAAGTTATTTCATCAAAATTTACAGACTTCCCAACTACAGACTTTATGGTATGCTTCCAGAATGAATAAAAGCAATAATGTATGCTATATCATGATATTGGGGTCAGTCACTTCATTTCAAGGGTGGTTTTTGAGGATTGTATTTGTAATGGGTTCGTACTAAATTTGGGGTTGTAATTGTCACATTTTATTGGGGGTCACTATCAGAATTAAATTCATTGATTGTATTTGTATTTTCCAATTCTAGCTAAAGACGAATGTTTCCTTTTGGAAGGAACTGGAGTCAACTAAAGCTGTCATTATGGGAGAAACTGCTGTGGTTGAGATAGATACCTTTCCCCGAGGAGTAATTTTAATATACCTAGTTATAGCATTTTCACCTTTTGGATACTTTTTGGCAATTCATATCGTAGCAGAGAAAGAGAAAAAGTTAAAGGAGTTTTTAAAGATAATGGGACTTCATGATACTGCCTTTTGGTATGTTATTAAAAGTTTATTATTTAGTGTGATTAGTAATTATATTAAGTATAAAGATCTTCAGTGTTGTAATTTTGTTATTTGTTCAACTTGAGGAGGTGCTGATCCTGTTTACTTACAATGATTACCTTTGTCTTGGAATATGAGACTAGGCAACAAGCTTTAGCAATATTTTGGCTTTTTTTTTCTTCTTTTACCATAAGGGAAGTGGGATTTGGAAAACTGATGTTGATATAATATGTTTAAGTTTTATTTCACATTTTGTCTTAATCGATGAAGTGTGTTCTATGTATTTCAGTGTATAGAACATTTGAGATCTTGGAAAGTTAGAAATTAATTGTGTGTTATAGTCTTCCCCCAATATCATAGCATATGCACGTTATTAAAAATTTAATTAAAATGATAGAAGTTCACATAGGTGGTATATGGGATTTTCCGCACTTGGGAAAAAAGTTATTTGTGTGAATTAAATGAAAATATACAAAATAATTTATAGAGAAACAAATTTGAAAAATTTTTTCACAAGTGAGCTTTCATGTGTCATCATTTTTACATAATGATGATTTTATAGAGGCATGCATTTTTATAAATAATTTTGAGTGAATTTTCCTTACTTTTCCCACTGTGTAGTAGGAAAATTTATTTTGACCTCCCTTTGTGGGAAAAGTTAATACTGTGCATGTGAGTTGCTATTGTCCATTTTACAAAATTTTATTCCATTTAGCCCAATGCCGCAGTTAATTATAACACTTCAATGCACTTTACATAATGGGGTCATTGTGTATAATGTATTTTCTTTGCATGTTTTTTTTTTCCTGTCATTTGAGTAGTGATTCGTTTTTAAGATGCATTAAATTATTAAAGTGCTTTGTGAGGAAGTGGTAGTTGGAAGCATTTAGGCAAATCAATTTCTTAGTGCCTCAGTTTTGCCTCTGTAAAATGATGGAATCAGTTTTGGTAATGTAGGTATCTTTTAGTCCTATTTCAGTGCTTTTATGGTAGCACACATTAAATCATGATCTGCTTACATTAAACAAACAAACAAACCTAAGTACTGTAGCAATTCCATTGAACTCTGATTTGGGAAGAAATTTTGAGTAAATATAGTGAGTCCGTTATTGCTCTTGATCTTACATTGTGTAAATGTAGTAAGTATGTTGTTGATTAGTGATTGTGTTAATTAGTTGATTAGTGTTGTTTTAAAGTACCAAAAGCTGTCAGAGGTTTAATTATAGCCCAGGCCATAAGAAAATTGTCATTAAACTCTTCTGTATTTTAAGAAAATCAGTAATGTTGTACACCATTAAACTTTTGAGACTATTAGATTTAAATTAGTCATGAATTGCTATTAATTTGTAAAGTTTTTTTTGACTCTTAAGAAGATAATCACTGTTTTATCTCATGTCAGATTACACTTTTACCTCTAACTTAACTAATGTATTTTTAATTAGTTATAAGAGCATTAATTTTCAGTCAATGAGCATACACAGGAAAGAATAAACTTAATTTTAAGAATAAAATTGCTAAAATAAAGCTGATGTTTTGTTTGAAATGATTTTTTAATTTTTAAAGCCTATGCATTTAACCAGAAATGTGTTTATATTCTCATTTTAGGCTTTCCTGGGTTCTTCTGTACACAAGCTTGATTTTTCTTATGTCCCTTCTTATGGCAGTCATTGCAACAGCTTCTTCATTATTCCCTCAAAGTAGCTGCGTTGTGATATTTCTACTTTTTTTGCTGTATGGGTTATCGTCTGTGAGTATTTTAACTTGAATGGGAATAAAGAACTGTCAAAGTAGTTGGTTAATATAGCAAAGTATTATCTTTGGTTAACTTACAGTTGATTTGTTACTAGGTTACTGATAAATGAATTATATATGGCGTCATTGTACCTCAGGTAATCTGGATTGCTCTATGGCCTGGTTACATTGCTACTTTTGTAAATTTATCTTGGATGTGTACCTGGCAGAAAATTGTGTGTGGAGCAAAACAAATTTTCATGACTGTGTTAGTGAAATAAGTAGACTCAGTGGATTTTATTGCTTTAGGGTTCATGGGATTGTCATTCAACGAAATCATGTATTGATTTTTAGAGTTATTTTCAGGAAAGGAACAAAATAGTCTCAAATTTAACTTGTTTTCATATAATGTATTTCACATACAATTTTTGAGTCTTTTACTATCTTTATATAATCAAATTATGTGTATAATTAAGATCTAGTACTAGGCTTTTTTCAAACCCTTTGTTTTCATGAAATCCTGACTATTTCAAGTTAATGTATATTATAGGGTGATGATTTATAAAGGTATGCCTTTGTAGATACAGCTCTTGGGCAGTGTTGCCATGCATTGGGTATATTGGCTGAATGCAGGCTTTGTTTCCAGGGGTTCTGGTTTTCATTTTGATTGGCTTATGTGCCCATGCTATACCAGTTAAAGTTTTGATGGTCACCCTTGCTCTTTAACATGATAATTTACAAACAACTCAGACTTCTGTATACAGTTACCTGATTTTGCATCTTATTAACACATTGAGTTTAAAAGATAGGTTCTCTGTTTAAAAGCTGGTTGGTTTATTTTGTTCACATATGTATACATTTAACTGCAGAAACATGTGGCTGCTTATGGTTTCTATAGTGTAGAGGTAATTATGTTTGCCTATATATAAATTGTAGTTTTTAATGTTTGTCATCTTAAATTCTGTTGTGTATTTATCATGACTTACATGAAAATAAAATACCATAGATAGCATTTAGAAAGTATTTCAATGAATGTATTTTCCAATGAAAATAACTTGTTTTTTCACAAGCAGAATTGATTTTATTTTCATACCAATGTATATGAACAATGCATTAACCTTAATGTTTATATTTTACAGATATTTTTTGCTTTAATGCTGACACCTCTTTTTAAAAAATCAAAACATGTGGGAATAGTTGAATTTTTAGTCACTGTGGCTTTTGGATTTGTTGGCCTTTTGATAGTCTTCATGGAAAGTTTTCCCAAATCATTAGTGTGGCTTTTCAGTCCTTTCTGTCAGTGTACTTTTTTGATTGGTATTGCACAGGTAGGTAATATATTTCTCTTGCTTTCACTAAATATTTTTTCTCTTCAGTTCCATGCGGCCTGTTATACTACAATGCATGCTACCTTGGATTCGCAAAGAAATTATTTTAAAATGTCCACATGAGAAAGGAATGCTATTTGAATACTGGAGTACATTTTATCTGGGTTTTATTTACATTTTCTCCATTTCTAGTTTTTCATTTATATGATCTGTTTATAAGTTTTCTACTCTGTGTGTTAGTATGTCTCAGTAATCTATTTCACTGCAATAACTCAGTTTGTTAGAAGTTGTTGTTTTAAGCATCGGTATCTGGATTGCTCTATGGCCTGGTTACATTGCTACTTTTGTAAATTTATCTTGGATGTGTACCTGGCAGAAAATTGTGTGTGGAGCAAAACAAATTTTCATGACTGTATTAGTGAAATAAGTAGACTCAGTGGATTTTATTGCTTTAGGGTTCATGGGATTGTCATTCAACTAAATAATATATTTATTTATTTTTAAAGTTTTTATTTGATTTTTATTAGTCTTTACAGGGGCAGTCAGGTTCTAAGGGAAAAATTCTTAAAAAAACTACTTTATATAATAAAACATAAATTTGGTTAATGTTTAAAGAAAATATGTAATTACTAATGTAAGAGATGATTCATGTTGACTAGGTAGAATATTCTGATTTGTGAGATCTAAGACAGATTGTTTATGAGCATCGAGTTAGACAAGTTTTAATTATGTTGGATCTCAGAACTGTTGTTTATACATTTTAAGAGTCCACTGAGTTCTCCTTCACTTAGAGAGGTAGAATTATAGATTCATGTTTTGTTGGATGTGAGAGGGACTTGCCGTGTTTATTTAACCCAACTTCATTTCATGGATAAGGAGACTGAGATCCAGAGTGGTGTGGTTAAAGTTTATTCACCTAATGGCAGATCTGGGATCTAAATAAGGGTTCAGCCTCTAGTATATTTCTTTCTGCTCTCTCACATATATCTACTATGAAAATGTAATGATAGTTGTGTTAATTATTCAGAATACCCTCTCCCTTTTCAACATTGAAAGGATGCTGATCATAATTTTATCCTCTAATACTTAATTTGTTTGACTTCCATGTGGACCATTTGTTTGCACCAGTTAGTATTAACAGCATACTTTATTGTTATTTCACTTGATAGTCCTTGCCTTAGAATTAAAAGCCCCAGGAGTGGATATATACTAGTTTTAGAAACATAACATTAAAAAGATTGAAATGGATTGTTGTGATAAACTTATATTTTGGTAAAGTTTCTGTTGTTTTCCTTGTAAATTCATACTACTAATTCGGCAGATTGTTTAATCTGTTAAAAGGCCCAGTTTGGTTACCACCAATCTGGATATAATGAGAAACTCTAGTGTTAACTTTTAGTTATTTTTATCATTTTTATATAATAAAGTTGGTGTTTCTGTTTTTCAGGTCATGCACTTAGAAGATTTTAATGAAGGTGCTTTATTTTCTAATTTGACTGAAGGCCCATATCCTCTAATTATTACTATTGTCATGCTAGCACTTAATAGTATATTCTATGTCCTCTTGGCTGTCTATCTTGATCAAGTCATTCCAGGTATGCAGGTAGTTATTGGATTTTACTTTAAAGATTTTTAGTTTTTTTGCTCACATAGAGTCAACTTAATTAAAATTTTTTTTTCTAGCCAGAGTACCCTAAGTCATATTTGTTGTCCAAGCTTTTAACTTCATTTTAAATAAGTATATTTTGTACCTGTGTCTTAACCACTAGTGAGCGTAAGGAGATTCTGTTAAAATGAGAGCAGTTTGCTTTAAAAACATTAGGTCTCTAACTGAATTTATCTCTGTCCTTCCCTGTGTCAGTCTGTCTTGGCTAAAATATTTCACTATTTTATCCTCTAAGGTACAGAACTATGAAGTCATCTTGTAACTCCTACCATTCTCCTTCACTGTCGTGAATGTCTAGCCAACTCCTGTAGATTCAATATTAAAATATCTAACACTCCCTTGACTTTCCCCTTTGAGTTCTTCATTATACTTTTGTCTGTGTTCAGACCTGCACTTATATGGTAACTACTAGACACGAGTGGCTTTTAAAATTTAAATTAATTAGAATTAATTAAATTAACAGTACATTTCCTTGGTAGCACAAGGCACCTTCCAACTGCTCAGTAGCCACATGTGGCCATTACCGTGTTGTACAGTACAGAGAGAGGGCATAGCCATCACTGCAGTGGGGTAGGTCGGGCAGCACTAGTTTACACCACTGTAATAATTACGCTCATCTCATTACCTGCCTTCAGTCTATCTAAAACTTCATCATTCCCTTTAATCAAGTTTTTCACCCACTCAGAAATCACCTCACTGGGTATATCCTAGTGCATTAAATAGAAACTCCTTATGTATTAGTATCTTTCACAATACTTTTATTATATATTTAATCCTTTCTTTTCACTCTGTCCCTCCTTATTGTATTCTGTATTCATCCTATTTACCTATTTAAGCACAGCTCCAGTATATCAGTTAGATTGTTTTTAGTTATTCTTAACAGAAAACTGTTTTAATTGGCTTAAACAAGTAGGAAATTGATTGTTTTACTTAAAAGGAAGTCCAGAGATAAGATGGACTCTGAGTTGGTTGTCTTGCTCAACTGTGTCATCAGGGACCCACTTTCTCCATGCTTTGGCCACCTGTGTCTGAGTCTGGCAGGTTTGCTGTCTTCTTGGCAGCAGTGGTATGCTTCTTGGTTCATGTCCTGGGGAAGAGGAAGGGTGACTCTTTCCCCCACCTAAAATCTTTGCTTTTGTCTGATTGGTTACATGCTTACAGCTGGAGCAGTAACAGTCACCAGAGAGTGCCACATACTGATTAGATCAGTTAAGATCTTCTCTGTAGTTGGGATCAGATCAGATTTGGCCATCTAGAAGAGGAGTGGATATTTAAAAAAATGGGAAGTGTCAGTTTTTGGGGGTGAAAGAGGTGAAAATGGATATATACTGTGTGAGCAACCATCACTGTTTATCATGTCTAAGTCTTCAATGCCTGTCCTGTTGCTGTGTTACTCTCCGATTTTAAAAAGTCTTCTCCATGAACTATATCCACTTTTCTAAGTATTAAATACTAGCTGTTTTCAAAGACTAAGATGAGACCCATTTAAGCCTTCAGGATAGATTCCCTATCTAGGTATAAACTTTTCCTCTTTTGAACTGTTATTAGTACCATGCATGACATGCTTTGTGTTCTGCATTGTGTTCTGGCCACTGTTATATATATCTGTGTAGCCATAAAGATGTAATTTGCTTTAGAATGGAAAATGCATTTCACTCACCTTTTTTTTATTTTTATTTTTTTAAATTTTATTATGTTATGTTAATCACCATACATTACATCATTAGTTTTTGATGTAGTGTTCCATGATTCATTGTTTGTGCATAACACCCAGTGCTTCACGCAGAACGTGCCCTCTTTAATACCCATCACCAGGCTAACCCATCCCCCCACCCTCCTCCCCTCTAGAACCCTCAGTTTGTTTCTCAGAGTCCATAGTCTCTCATGGTTCGTCTCCCCCTCCAATTTCCCCCCCTTCATTTTACCCTTCCTACTATCTTCTTCTTTTTTTTAACATATAATGTATTATTTGTTTCAGAGGTACAGGTCTGTGATTCAACAGTCTTACACAATTCACAGCACAGCACTCACTATAGGACATACCCTCCCCAATGTGTATCACCCAGCCACCCCATCCCTGCCACCCCCCACCACTCCAGCAACCCTGTTTGTTTCCTGAGATTAAGAATTCCTCATATCAGTGAGATCATATGATACATGTCTTTCTCTGATTGACTTATTTCACTCAGCATAATACCCTCCAGTTCCATCCACATTGTTGCAAATGGCAAGATTTCATTCCTTTTGATGGCTGCATAATATTCCATTGTGTGTATATATATATATATATATATATATATATATATATATATACACCACTTCTTCATTATCCATTCATCTGTCGATGGACATCTTGGCTCTTTCCATCGTTTGGCTATTGTGGAAATTGCTGCTATGAACATCAGGGGTGCACGTACCCCTTCGGATCCGTACATTTGTATCTTTGTGGTAAATACCCAGTAGGACAATTGCTGGGTCATAGGGTAGCTCTATTTTCAACTGTTTGAGGAACCTCCATACTGTTTTCCAGAGTGGCTGCACCAGCTTGCATTCCCACCAACAGTGTAGGAGGGTTCCCCTTTCTCCACATCCCCGCCAACATCTGTCGTTTCCTGACTTGTTAATTTTAGCCATTCTGACGGGTGTGAGGTGGTATCTCATTGAGGTTTTGATTTGGATTTCCCTGATGCCGAGCGATGTGGAGCACTTTTTCATGTGTCTGTTGGCCATTTGGATGTCTTCTTTGGAAAAATGTGTGTTCATGTCTTCTGCCCATTTCTTGATTGGATCATTTGTTCTTTGGGTGTGGAGTTTGATAAGTTCTTTATAGATTTTGGATACTAGCCCTTTATCTGATATGTCATTTGCAGCATTTCACTCACCTTTATATTCTCATGCACTCTGAGTATCTCAGACTGTTTATGGACTGGAATTATTTGTCAGTAAAACTTATTTTTCACCCAATGCTGATTTAATACTTTTTATGTAAACATTAGATCTAGGTCGTAAGTTTCACATACTGCTTTTATGATTCAAAACCTAGTTTTTAGAAATAATTTTTTATGATAATTAAGTTTTTTTGTTTTTCAGGGGAATTTGGCTTACGGAGATCATCTTTATATTTCCTAAAGCCATCGTATTGGTCAAAGAGCAAAAGAAATTATAAGGAGTTATCAGAGGGCAGTGTTAATGGGAATATCAGTCTTAGTGAAATTGTTGAGCCTGTTTCTTCAGAATTTATGGGAAAAGAAGCCATAAGGTATCATTTAATCTTTGGCAGTCTAGGTATAAGAAGTATTGATGGAACCTGCTACGTTTAAATCCTGTTTTTAAAAAATGTATATAAGTATTATATCTTAAGAGATTTGGTACACATCTCATGATTTTTAAAACACAGTATTAATATGAGCTAGTTTCTTTTAAGTTCTTATTTTCTTTGTAACCATTTAGAATAAGGTGCTAGGTTTGAAATTTTGTGTTTCATTGGAAATTTTTTTAAAGTAATAAAACCTATTATTTTACAATTAAGCTGTTTTCAGATTTGCTCCATTATGTAGATTGAAACAGAATAAATATTAACTTTATAATTTTATTCAGGCTACATTGTCTATATTGTCCTTTGTTAATTTCATAGGCCTTTGGGTATTGTGAGGTAATTATTAAAGTATCAGTTTAATTTCTATGAACTAAAGAAATTCACTACTATGCCTTGCTAAATCAGTCAAAACCAAATTTAAAAAATAACAGGAAAAAGAAAAAAATAAAAGAAAAATGGAAGAAAAGTGTTTTTCAAATTTAAGAGAAATATATAAAAGCAAGAGAGAGCCAAATACTTAAGATGTAATAAGTGGGCTAATGGTCTGCCTTCTCAAGGGCAAATTTTAAACTGGTTAACGAAACCATTAATTCTTTAAAAAGTTATTTAAGACATTTAAAGTGGAATGAGAGAACCACTTCACATTTATAGATAGTTTGAAGTGTGTGCTGATGTGAAATTTAGCATTTGATTTTTAGTCTCCCTTAACTGATGTCACAAGTATTTGATAAATTATAAATAGAAAAGTATCAAAGATGAAAAGAAATCTATAAATTTCTTGGGCCAAATGCTTTGTTTTTAGAAGGTGGCTTGTTATGAAAAATGAATAACACTTAAAATGGAGAGGAGTACTATATACTTCTGTGGTTTCCTTAAAATAATTTTATAATTATTGTCAGCTCTCTTAGGTTTATTGTTTTAGTAGAAAGGTACTTTATTATTATTCCTATTAAATATGACAGCTTTGATAAAAATATTATACGTGGAAACACACATCCTTATAATTTACTTTAAATACTTAAGTAGAAAATGGTGTTTTTCAGAATCAGTGGTATTCAGAAGACATACAGAAAGAAAGGTGAAAATGTGGAGGCTTTGAGAAGTAAGTAGCTTTCCTTGTATCAGTACGTAATTGTAAAGTGCAAATTGGAAAAAATTTGCATAGTTGGTGGGAAATTTAAACTTCTTTACCACAATTTTCTCTTTCTTTTAGTGGTACTTTCATTTATTTATGTAATTAATACTCATAATAAAATTAACGACATCGAAATAGTAAAAGGAAAAAGTAGTATCTATTAAAGATGAAAAATATTCAACTATTGGGACGCCTGGGTGGCTCAGTTAAGCATCTGCCTTCAACTCAGGTTGTGATCCCAGGGTCCTAGGATCAAGTCCCGTGTCGGGCTCTCTGCTCGGCGGGAGGCCTGCTTCTCCCTCTCCCTCTCCCTCTGCCCCTCCCTCTGCTTGTGCTCTCTCTCTCTCATGAATAAAATCTTAAAAAAAAAAAAAAGAAGAGTATTCAACTATTTGAATAAGTCTATGTCCTTTTTTGATTTATTATTATGTATGTATATATGTGTTAATTTTTTTTTCCCTTTTGACCCAGCACAGGGTTTCTCGGTGTCAGTACAGTACGACTGACATTTTGAGTCTGGTAATTATTTGCCCTGGAAACTATTGTGCGATTTGTGGAGTGTTTAACAATGGGTCAGGATTCCTCCGAAGGAGTAGAATACATACACACTCAGACACAGGAACACACGCAGACAGCTGGTGACCTGGAGAGCTACGGGAAGGACTGAAAGAGGAGGTTCTTCTTAAGAAATTGGTTCACTTGATCGTGGGGCCCGCAAGTCTGAAGTCTGTAGGGCAGAGTGGCAGCTTGGAAACCGAGGCAAGGGTTGAAGTTGCAGTCTTGGGTCCAAAAGTCACAGGCTAGGCTGGCAGACTGGAAGCTCAGGAGATCTGTGCTGCGGTATTGAGGCAGAGTCCTGTCTTCTCAGGGAAACCTGGTCTGGCTCTGGAGGCCCTCAGCTAGTAAGATACATTCACCAGTACTCTGGAGGCATCCAGATTGGAGAGGAAGCAGTGAAACTTTATTTACAGTTCGTAAGTGTCCGTTTAAAAAATCTGATGAGATTTACAAAAAAGTTGGTGGAACTAAAAAGTGAATTTAGTTTAGCGAAGAGGACAGGATATAAGATAAATATGGAAAAATCAATTATATTCCTATATACTACTAAAAAGTTAACATTAAAAAATGGTATATCTCTTAGTATCTAAAAATACATTTATAGGTAAGTCTGACAAAAGTTGTAACAGGTTTGTACCCTGAAAAATAAAAAAACATTGCTGAAAGAAATTGAATATGTAAATAAGTAGAGATACTGAGTTCATGGGTAAGAAGACTCAATGCTAGATGTCAACTTTACTCAGATTTCAATAGATTCAGACACAATTAAAATTCCTATGAGACTCTTTTTTGTAGATTTTGACAAACTGACTCTAAAATTTACGTGAAAATGCACATGACCTAGGATACTCAAAACCCCTTTGAAAAAAAAACAAAGTTGGAGAACTAGTATTACCTTGTTTGAAGTCTTCATATAAATGTTCCATTTATCAAGGCAGTGTAATTTTGGTATAAAAACGACAGAAAAATAGATCAGTGAAACAGAACAGAGAGCACAGAAGTAGGCCCATATATATATGGCATAGCTGATTTTTGACAGAGGTGTAAAGATAACCTCCTAGAGAAAAGATGGACTTTTAAACAAATGCTGTTGAAACAATTAAGTAAAGTGAGTGTTGGTCTATCTTGGGCACCATATACAAAAACTAACTGAAAAATGAGTCATACACCTAAATGTAAAACCTTAAACTGTAAAACTTCAAAAAGAGCAGAACATAGGAGAAAAGCTTTGAAACCTTGGGTTCGATGAAAATTTCTCAAGATATGGCACCGTAAAATAACTCATTGATAAATTGGACTATAAAAATTAAGAAGACTTCTGTTCTTTGTAAGACCCTGTTAAGGGGAATGAAAAGACAAACTACAGACCTGGGAGAAATAGTTGTAAATCATATATCTGATCAAGGACTTTGATCCAGAATATATAAAGATTTCTCAAAACTCAATAATAAGAAACAACCCAATTAATGGGTAGAGTATTTGAATAGACTCTTTGCCAAAGAAGATACGAGGATAGCAAATAAGCACATGAAAAGATGTCCAACATTATCACTTATTAGGGAAATGTAGATTAAAACCTTAAACATATTTAGTAGAATGATTAAAATTATTATTTTTTATACGTTATGCTATGCTTATCACAAATGGAGCTACCATCTGTCCCCACACAGCACTGTAGAACAATTAAAATTGGAAAAGGCTGATCATGCCAAGTATTGGTGAAGATGTGCAGCTAGAACTCATGCACTGCTGGAGGAAATGTGAGGTGGCACAACTATTTTGGAAAATAGTTTGACAGCTTTTGAAAAAGTTAAATATACACCTGTAATGTGATCTAGCCATTTTACTTCTAGGTATTTGGCCAAGAGCATAATTTTATAGTAGGACTTATATATGAATATTCATTGTAACCTTATTTGTTAGACAAAAACTGAGAACAACCTAAATGTCTTATCAGTAGGTAAATACACAAACCCAACTGTGGTACACCCATACAGTGCAGTGCTATTCAGCAAAAAAAAGGGAATGAATTCTTGATACATGCTACAACATGGATGAATCTCAAAATAATTCTGTTAAGTGAAAGAAGTCAGAAATAAAATAGTAATAGCATATGATTAAATTGGTATAAAATTATAGAAGAGGCAGAACTAGTCTTTAGTGAAAAAACACAGATCAGTGATTATCTGGAGATGGGTAAATGTGGGTAGAACAGGCAGAAGGGGGAGACATTTTATTTTTACTATTATTTTTTTAAAGATTTTATTTGTCAGAGGGAGAGAGAGAGAGAGAGAGCACAAGCATGGGCAGCGGCAGGCAGAGGGAGAAGCAGGCTCCCCAGTGAGCAAGGAGCCCGATGATCCTGGGATCATGACCTGAGCCGAAGGCAGATTCTTAACCGACTTGAGCCACCCAGGTGCCCGGGAGAGATATTTTAAAGCAGCACTTTTTGTGGAGATGGATATGTTCATTATCTTGATAGTGGTGATGGTTTTATGGTTATATACACATGTCAAACTTAGCAGATTGTTTGACATATGTACAGTTTATTGTTTGTCAACCATATCTCAGTAGTGTTATTTTAATAATTAAATCAAGTGACTCTGGGTTGTGAGATCGAGCTCTGCATTGGGCTTCTGCTCTGGGCATGGAGCCTGCTTAAGATTCTCTCTCTCCCTCTGCTCACCACCCCCCTCTAAAAAAAAAAAATTAAACCAAGTGATTATAAATTTGTGGTTTAACTTCTGAACTCTTTTGTTCCACTGGTCTGTTTATCTGTCCTTGCTTCTAACTATTTTAACTATCATAGCTGTATAGTTCGTCTTGATAACTTTAAATATTGTGTTTTGGGCACTTTGCATTCTCATGTAAAGAATTACATGGAAGTGCATTAGAATCAGATTTATAAGTTTTCAGCACTGTGTCTGTTTTGGTGAGTTATTTTCAAGGGATTTGTTCATTTAAATTGCCAAATTGATTGTTACAGGTTGTTCATAATAATCTCTTCTTATCTTTTTAATGTCTGTAGAGGCTGTAATGATGTTCCCTCTCTTCATTTAGTAATTTGTGATTATTTTTTTCATTTGCTTTACAGTGGGTTTGTCAATTTTATTAATCTTTCAAGGAATCAACTTTTGACTTTGATGGTTTTCTTTTTTTTTTTTAAAGAGTTTATTTATTTATTTGAGACAGAGAGAGTGAGGAGCGAGAGGGAGAACATGAGTCGGGGAGGGGCCTGGGTAGAGCGAGAGGGGAGAATCCAGGCAGACTCTGCACTGAGCACAGAGCCTATCACGGGGCTTGATCTCACAATCCTGGGATCATGACCTGAGCCAAAACCAGGAGTCAGACGATTAAATGACTGAGCCACCCAGGTGCCCCTGACTTTGTTAGTTTTCTATCATATATTTGCTTTGTAGTTTATTGAGCTGTGTTATTCTCTTTGTTATTTCTTTATTACTACTTTCTTTGGGTTTAATTTATTCTCCTTTTCCTAGCTTCTCGGTATGGAATCATTTATCTATTTCTGCTCTAACCATTAAGCTTAGGCACCCTAATGCTCAGTGGCTGAAGGCATCCATTATTTTACAATGGCTAAGGAATCTCCAGTTTGCCTGGGCAGCTCTTCAGTCAGTTCGTGGATTATCTGGGATTGGATGGTGGTCTGGGCGCATACATAATTGGCTAATAGGCTAGCTGGTCTAGTGGACTGTAGGTGGGATAATTTGCCTTTTTTTATATGGTCTCTCATCCTTCAATAAGCTAGTTGAACTGGAAGCAGTTATTTTTTATTGTGCCATTTCTCATGTTTCCCCTGTTGTCTTCTTAGCTGTATATGCCTTTTTTAGAAATTACTCTTGATATTATGACATATATTCTTGACTTCTATAAATTAGTGCTTTAGTAATTAATAGTATTTGTAAAATAGTAAAGGAAGAAAAAGAAGTCCGGGACCTTACTTTTATCCTTACTTATCCCTTTTAGCCCTCTTCCAACTTATATGCTGTTGTTTTCATGTATTTTAATTCTACGTACATTTTAAACCAGAGATAATGTTATTAGCGTTGTTTTTATATTTACCTATATATTTACCACATCATTTATCTTTGTTACTTCCTGCATTTCTGATCTTCTATCTAGGATAATTTTCCTTGTGCATGAAAAAGATGTTTTTGCTGTTTTCTTTAATGCAGGTCTAACAATGATACATTTTCTCAGTTTTTGTTTGCAAATATCTTTCTTTCACCTTTAGTTTTGAAGGATATTTCTCTGAATATATAATTTTAGTTTGATGGTTATTCTTTTTCAGCACTTGAAAATGTAACCTGTCTTCTTGTTTCCATTGTTTGAGCTGCAGAGACAGCTGTTAGTTTTATTCTTTCCCTGTTGTTGGTATATATGTTTACCCTGGCTGTTTTGAAAGATCTTTTTTTGGTTTTCCACAGTTTTACTACCACCTGCCTTGGTGGTGTTTGTTTGTTTTACATTTATTCTACTTTGGGTATATAAGTGCTTCTTGAATCTCTCGCTTGATGTCTGTCTTCTTTTTAAAAATATTCTCCACCATTTCTTTTCCAGTTTGCCTTTGTCCTATCTTTTCTCTCCCTTTAGGTTTATTATTACAGGTTTATGACTTTTCATTTTATCCCAGTTGTCTTTCATTCTCTCTACTGAATTTTTTATTGTTTTGTCTCTCTGCTTTAGTCTAGGTATTTGCTTATGATGTTTCTTGTCATTTACTAATTTTCTGCGGTTCAGCCTAATCTGATTAGACTATGTATGGAAATATTTTTCACTTATCCTTTCCAGTTTTTGTCTTGCCACTTGGTTCTTTTATGTGGTTTTTAGTGCTTTGTCAACATTCTCTTGAGAGCATGATAGAATGGTTGTTTTAGAATATTATGGTGTCAATATCTAAATCTCTTCTAGGTCTGTTTCTGTCACCTGTCTTTTCTCTTGGGTTTTGATCTTCTCTTGCTGTTTCCTGCCCGCTTGGCTTTGACTGAGTGTGTATTGCATATGAAAACTGTAGAGATTATTTGATGCTCTGGATGATGCGATCTTCCTCTAGAGAGGATTTAGTTTTGCTTCTGGCCTAAAGCTCTAGGGATAACTCAGAATCCCAGGTCACCTTCATCAAATCAGGATCTACAGTGATTCAAAACTGGGTTTTCAGGTCCCTGTCTTTTGTCCTTTAGTCATTGACACGTCCATCTAGTGATACTTCTTCATTTTATGTTTTATTTATTTATTTAATTTATTTTTTTTAGAGGAGAGAGAGAGTGGGGGGGGGGAGGTGCAGAAGGAGAGAGAATCTCAAGCAGGCTCCCCTCTGAGCATAGAGCCCGACTCGGGGCTATATCTCACGACCCTGAGATCATGACCTGAGCTGAAATCAAGAGTCAGATGCCCAACCAACTGAGCCACCCAGGTTCCCCATGTTTCTTTCATTTAAATTGAATTTCTAAGGCATTTACTCTTCCATTCCCATGCTATTGATTAATTTCTAGATTTTTACCAGTGTTTAACCTTGTTAATACCCTTGGAAACAAATTTTTGTTTGTTTTAATTATCTTAGAAAGTCCCCAAACTGGGTTCACAGAACCCCTCCCCAATGTTTTGTATATTCTTGAAATCTGTTAATATAACAAAAAATAAGTTTATCTTTACTACTTTTCTTGTTGCCCATAGCATTGACTGTAACAAGGAATTTTTATCCTATAATATTAAGTATTATGGTATTAAATACGCTAATAACTTTAAATCTGTCATTGAACTTACTGATTTATTTAAAGATTATTCAAGTATTCGTTACTATTTTGCGTAGCTCAACAGAAATAAAAATCACATTTGAGTCTTCTTTTCTGAATTAGATTTGTCATTTGACATATATGAGGGTCAGATTACTGCGTTACTTGGCCACAGTGGAACAGGAAAGAGTACATTGATGAATATTCTTTGTGGACTATGCCCGCCTTCTGATGGTGAGAGTTTTCTGACTTAAAAAATCTCTTACTTCGGTTTATTAGTGTTATTAACCAAGGTACCATAATATAATTATTTATCCTTGATTTATATTTATATAAATTATATCATTTATTATTTATCCTTGATTCATCCAAACATGTACAGATTGATTTTTTCCAATGATTTGAGACCAACCTCAGTGTCTGTAAATGTGTTTTATTATTTTTTTATTATACACGTTTGTTTTTCAATAGAAAATATAAATGAGTCAATCATGTTTAATAAAGTAAAAAGGATCTGATTTTGTTACTTATTTTATCAGATATTTGTGTGTATTTTCATTTTCAAGAAAGGAGAAATCAGTAATTAATTGGAAATTAAATGAGACCTATAAATATTTTAGATTGTAGGTACAGATTTTTAAATATGCAACAACAGTTCAAAAGGAAAGAATGATAAATATCAATACCATCTCCTAAAATAGAATTATAAGAGTAATACCTTAAACATATAATTGTTGTATGTGATTGCCCTATAGGTGAGAATTTAATATGGCAGCTCCATATTTCCACAATAACCTAATAGAGTGGCAGTACAATAAATATTTTAAGAAAGGCTGAATTTCCCCTGATGATGGGTATTTAAGAGGGCACATTCTGCTTGGAGCACATTCTGTTATGCACAAACAATGAATCATGGAACACTACATCAAAAACTAATGATATAATGTATGGTGATTAACATAACAATAAAAAATTTTTTATAAAAGATAAAAAAAGAAATTCCAAGAATTTCCATGTATTGAATCTGCATTTCTTAAAATATAGTTTAACTTCTGAAATTAGTTTTGTTGCTTATCCCTAATTGTGTCACTTTTTAATGTGATAGTGGTAATATCTTATATTTAATAGGAATTTATGATTTTTGTTATAATTCTTACATTATCACATTGATTTAATAGTTCTTAAATTTAAGTAGGATATTTTGTATTTAGTTTATAGAAGAGAACAGCTGGAATTCAGACTGATTTTCTCAAGACCACATATCTAGTTAGGGGAAATTTTTTAGTTTCTTTCTTCTTTCCACTATTGAATAATGCCTGGAAATGAAGGAAAATTGCTACTGAAATATAAGTGTAAATAATGTACCAGGACAGAATTATTTTTAGTGTTAAGCACCAGGACAGAATTATTTTTAGTGTTAAGCTCCGATTCCTTGCTCTTTCCACTGTGTAATATCACCTGAAAATGAAGGAAAATGAGATTGGAAATGAGGTGGAAGCAGATCACCAATAGTATGGAAATGAGAGTTTGTTGTATCTTCCAAGTTTATATTAACTCATACTTTATATATTTACTACATACAGGTAACTAAATTTTTAGTGTACATTAAGGCATATAGACTTTTTAATATTTAATATAGTTAATATAAATTTAAATATATATTTTGCTTTTAGGATTTGCATCTATATATGGACACAGAGTCTCAGAAATAGACGAAATGTTTGAAGCAAGAAAAATGATTGGCATTTGTCCACAGTTAGATATATACTTTGATGTTTTGACAGTAGAAGAAAACTTATCCATTTTGGCTTCAATCAAAGGAATACCAGCCAATAATGTAATACAAGAAGTATGTCATTCATATAGAAATTTTTACTTTATTCCCTAAAAATTACTAACCTTTCGTAATAACTGTTGTAAAAAAATGCATGAAAATCTAAATAAAAACCTGTTCTGAGTCAGTAAACAAATTTATTACAAAGAATTGGATGGAATTTGGAGTAAATATTTTAGCACATATAAAATAGTCCTTGTTTCATCTGGAGGAAACTAGCCTCTCAGTATAGGTTTTTCTTTTCTTCCTTCCTTTCCTTTCCTTTCACATCTGCCTCCTTTCCTCTACCACACGCACACACACACACACACACGCACACACACACACACACACACATAGAGGTTTCTAACTGATCCCTTCACCAGTACCCAGGAAGTCACAAAAGTAAAACAGACCTATCAATCAGGAATCTTTTTATCTGTTATTTCAAAATTATATATGAATACATGTCAAAATTAAAGTCTGTACTAAAAGAACTTTTTTAAGTTGATATTAAAATCGAGACACTTAAAAATTAATATTGATAATTATTAATCGTATAATTTAAAAAATAACATTGTTCTCACTTTACAGGTGCAGAAGGTTTTACTGGATTTAGACATGCAGGCTATCAAAGGTAATCAAGCTAAAAAGTTAAGTGGTGGTCAAAAAAGAAAACTGTCTTTAGGAATTGCTGTTCTTGGGAATCCAAAGGTAAATAAATATTAATGTATTATATACAAATATAATCTAGTGTATGTTTACATACAATAATATGTAAAGTTTCAGTATACATAAAATGCTATTCATTATTATGGATGTGATTATAGTAAAAAGGTTTGAAACTCGAGTCGTAAAGATAAAACATTTATGGTGGTGGTTACTTCTGGGAAGGGGAATGGAAAGGATGGATTTTAGTTATATTTGCAATGTTTTATTTCTTTAAAAAAAAGATCTGCAGGAAATATGGCCTAAAAATGGCATTTGTTGCATTTCATTGGTGGCTTTAACAGTATTGCCCTAATTCTCTTTAGTTTTCTATATGTTTGTAATAGTTCAGGATAAAATTTAAAAACAGAACAAAACCAAAGGAATAGTTCCGTTTTTCACTGTTCTCCTGATTTTATTTCGTATGTGTCTGTTCTGGGCTCTTGTTTGTCCTGTAAAACAGAACCATCTGGTGACAGGGCTCTGCATAGGGCTAGAAAGCTGCAGCCCGAGCCCTCGGGGTCCCCGCCATCCTGCTGCTTTCTCCTTGCTGCTGTAGCTTGGGGTGACTCTGGGTTCTGGCTTTATGTTGTCTTTCTCTCAACCCCCATCGATGTTTTATTTTTTAATTTATGTATCTGATTGTTATTACACTTACGTCATATATGTTACTGATAATAGTCTTTTAAAATTGAAACAAGGAAAATATTCACTTGCCAAATTGATAGTTTAAAAAATTTCTGCTAGTTCATATATGAGTGAAAAACTCAGATCTAATATATACTTCTTGTTGGAATAATAATTTGAAGTGGGAAAGTTTCCCATGTCCATAAATTTTATGTATTTTAGTTTTTCTGAGGATTCTCTGCCATTCCCTGCTCTTTTTCACACAGATACTATTGCTAGATGAACCAACAGCTGGAATGGACCCCTGTTCTCGTCATATTGTTTGGAATCTTCTGAAATACGGAAAATCTAACCGAGTAACAGTGTTTAGTACTCATTTCATGGATGAAGCTGACATTCTTGCTGGTGAGATTTTTAGTTTATTTTTGAAAGATAAGGTCATGGGGCCAAACAGGAGATGGGTAGAGATAACTAAATCCCAAGGAATAAGGAAGGTGTGTGAACCTCACACAGGTGGGTGTTTTAAACTTTTTTTAAAATTACATATTTTTGTGTTTGGGAGTCCTGCAGATCATCTCAGATTGAGTAATTTGCCAGGAGAACTAACAGGACTCAGCATATAGTTATACTTACGAGTTCTTACCACAGACTGACAGGATACAAAGCAAAATCAGCAAAACGAAGAGGCATATGAGACATGGAGGAAACCAGTCATGAGCTTCCAAAACTCCTCTCCCAGTGGAGTCACACAGAATATGTTTAATTTCTCTAGCAAGGAGTTGTTAACATATGTGAAATGTTGTCTACCAGGAAAGCCTATTAGAGACTCTGCGCCCAAGGTTTCTAATGGGTGCTGGTCGTAGAAGCACCTGCTGATAGCCATGTACCAAAATTCCACTCTCCCAGAAGGAAGCCAGTGTTCAGCACAATCTACATTGTAGATTCATTTTTTTCAGTAGTATCTTTGTTTAAAAAAAAAAGTATTTAGAAAACCCAACAAACTGCTTTTTTTGTTGTTGCTTTTTGTTTTTACATTTGATTATAAAGGAAATTGTGAGCCTTTTAGGAAGAGTCTGAGATATTCGGAACAGTATTAGGAAAGTAGACTCTAGAATCGGAACTGTGCGGGTACAATGTCTGGCTTTGTCACTTAAAGCTGTGTAAAACTTGGGCAAACAATATGTTTTCCCATTGCCTCGGTGTTCTCATTTAAAAACCAGGAAGTGATAATCTGGTTTCTTTCTAATAAGGTTGTGAATATTTAATGATGATATTGGTGTCTTATATGGGAGAAATATAAATGCCAACTGACTTAAAAAATTGAAATGCAAATGCTGTTACTAACTTAAAAATTGAAATGCAAATTTCTGTTTGCAGATAGGAAAGCTGTCATATCACAAGGAATGTTGAAATGTGTTGGTTCTTCAATTTTTCTCAAAAGTAAATGGGGGATTGGCTACCGCCTAAGGTATCATTCATTCTTGGTTGACTTTATTCTTTATAGTATTCTTGAACTGCTGTTACTATATTTCAGAATTGCCATAATGTAGTTTGGCCAATTTTTATGGCACTAACTTTACTTCAGGCATTCAGAATTTACTTTTGGTTGTTTATTAATTATTAAAAGAATTATGACTTTTGTTTTTCTCTAGCATGTACATAGACAGATATTGTGCCACTGAATCTCTTTCTTCCCTGGTTAAACAACATATACCTGGAGCTACCTTATTACAACAGAATGATCAACAACTTGTGTATAGCTTGCCTTTAAAGGACATGGACAAATTTGCAGGTATTACTTTCAGTTTCCTGATTGTTGAACCAGGATCTTGCATTGGGAGTAGGTTTTCTTGATTTACTTCATTATATATTTTTCTGTGTAATATTTACATGTTCCTAGGTGGCTTTACTTAATTTTACGTTTCTTCTTTACATTTGAAAATCAGAAACTACAAGCTAACGTGGGTTTTTTTTCTTTCTGTTTTTTACAAACACTATGCAGGAAACTGTAACTAATATGTTAAGTAAATGTATTTGCTTTGTTGTCAAGAAAGATTGCTCCATTTGCTCGGCGGCCTCCTGGGAATATGTAATTATACAAACACAGTTGTTTGTGTTCTCAAGTTCTTTTCCAATTTCATGATTCCATAATGAAGGACATAATAATATGGTAAACCCTTGAATTATTTTAATTGTGACATTATTCTTCTGCTTTATAATGAGGAACTCATACTCAGTCTCCGTATCTGTTAGGGATCTCTTAATAACCAAAAGGATATTATTGATGCAGATATGTTGTGCAGAATTCCTGTAACATTTATGTCATTTAACAGATTTTCTATATTAATTTAATTGATTTTTCCTAGGGAAAAAAGTTCTTAATTAACTGGAATGAACTACATAAGCCAACTTTAATGTGCCCTGCCTATCATTCTGTCTGTAAAATATTTCTTAGGTTTAATTTATAATATGATAAATATCCACTAGCTATATCTCTATAATCAAACATTCCTTGGGGTCCTTAGCAATTTTTAGGAATGTTAATGGGGTTCTGAGACCAAAATGTTTGAGAACTGTGTTAGCAGAGTAAATTTAGTCCTGTCCCATTTAAAAGTGTATTTTAGAATAATTCATGATGATATGCTTAACTACACAACATTCTTTATTTTTTTTTTCCTTTAGGTTTATTTTCTGCTCTAGACACGCATTCAAATTTGGGTGTAATTTCTTACGGTGTTTCAATGACGACTTTGGAAGATGTGTTCTTAAAGCTAGAAGTTGAAGCAGAAATTGACCAAGCAGGTAAAAACAAAACTAATAAAAAATTTTAGGCAATGAACCAGAGAGATGGTAAAAGAGATGAATAATTAAATAAACATGTGAAATATGTTTTTAGAGGAAGAAAGGGTAGATAGAAACAGGTAAATAAGTAACTGAGATATTTACTGATAGCAGTAGGATTATGAAGGAAATAATGGGGTGGTCTTGGGAGGCAGGTAACTTAGATTGTATCTTTAGGGAGGACTGTGTTGAGATGATAAACTAAGAGTTGGATGGCAAGAAAAATCTAAATATGTGAGGATTTTATTGCAAAGCTTTTTAGATAAAGGGAACTGCTTCTGCAAACTTTTTTTTTTAAAGATTTTATTTATTTATTTGACAGAGTGCACGCACAAACAGGGGGAGCGGCAGGAGGAGGGGGAGGGAGAAGCAGGCTCCCCATTGAGCAGGGAGCCCGATGTGGGGCTCAATCCCAGGACCCTGGGATCATGACCTGAGCCAAAGGCAGACGCTTAACCGACTGAGCCACCCAGGTGCCCCCGCAAACTGTTAATTAAGGAATGAGTTGGATGTGTTTGATGATAAAGAAAAGGCCACTGTGGATAGAGTTTAGAGAGCCAAAGAGAGATTAGAGGGGAGGGCCAGGGGCCAGATCATGTTTAGTCTTTGAATATCTGGAAAAGAATTTGGTTTGTTTTCTTAGTGTAGTGTGAAGCTATTGAGAGTTCTAAAGCAAAGGAGTAACACGATCTGATTTGCATGTTTAAAAAAATGCATTCTGGGGGTGCCTGGGTGGCTCAGTTGGTTAAGCATCCAACTCTTGATTGCAGCTCAGGTCATGATCTCAGTGTTGTGAGATTGAGCCCCACAGCTGGCTCTGCACTGTATATGGAGCCTGCTTAAGATTCTCTCTCTCCCTCTTCCTTTGCCCTTCTCCCCTCCCTAAAAATGTAAATAAATAAATTAATAATAAAAAAATTAAAAATGCATTCTGATTGTTAAATGATGAGTAGATTGTAAAGGAAGTGTGGAAACAGGAGGACCGTTAGGAAACTATTACACTTAATATTGTCTTGAGCTAGGGTGGTTGAGAAAATAGGAAAACAGAATAGACGGGTTATATTCATGGTATTGGTGATGTTTTCCTGATGGATTGTCAGCTGAGTGAAGATGTTAGGGCTGAAGATTTAAATTCTGGAGTTACCCACAGGTAGATGGTGCCATGGGTTTGGATGAAATAACTCGGAAAGAGTACAGATAAAGAGTGGACAGGCAAACCCTGAGGTTGAGTAGTGAAGGGCCAGAAAGGGCTGACTGAGAAGGACCCATCATTGTATTTTCTCTCTTCACAAAAGGAGATGTAAAAGCCCAGACAAAATAGTGTTTTAGGAAAGAGGAAGTGATCACTTATTTGCTGATAGCTGTGAAGAATAAGATAAGAACAGAAAAGATGGTTTTGGTAAACAGGGAAAGACAGTGAGGGCTTTGGTAGTGTGGAAGTCAGTGGTGACCTTGACAGTAGCCTGGTAAAGGTCCAAGCTGGTTCTATGAAGTTTAAGGTGAGAATGTGAGTTGAGGAAACTTTTCTTACGATTGAAAGTTAGGAAGATGGTGGTGGTGGTGGTGGTGGTGGTGGTGGTGGTGGGTCAGGAGGGTGAAGGAAACAGGATGTTTCTCTCAAACATGGAGAAAGGACAAAGTCAGGTTTATTTTGAGGATGTGCTATCAGACTGTATCAGAGAAAGTTCACATAAAAGCTTTAGATCTCACATAACTGGAGAGAGAACAAGATATCAAATTTGGACATGTGTCCAGTTTGATGCCATTGAGTAGAGATAAAGGTGTGGAAATAGAAGTAAAGGAAGTTAGAGGTGAGGATGTAGAACACATTATTGGTGAGTATATTTGTAATACTTTGGGTGATGGAAGAGAATTAGGTGGAGAAGATGCTTGTTATCTGTTATGCTAAATATTTTGAGGTATAGGAAGTAGTCTGTAGAGTTGGGTAGGGGGATAAAGATGAGAAGGCTATGTGCAGTGTAGGTGTTACTGGCTTTATTTTGTATACCTTTAAGTCCACCATGCAAAATAAATGTACCTCTAACATCGGCTTGCTTTCAGTTTGGCTGATTTTAACTGTTTTATTTTTCAAAGGTTAAAAATACCAAATTCTGTAGAAGGTAAATTGGTGCTCACTGAATACCATGATTGTGATATATAATATTTTAGCCCCCATTTTTAGTTTGATTGATGAGAGGGTTTAGATTGGTTCATCTTACTAAGTCATTCATCTAAACTCTTGAGTTGCAAAGGTCTCAAGATAACCAGGTTGTGGTTCATTATTATTTTATGCATTATTCCATTCCACTCTTAAAGTTTTTAAGGTTTACTCATTTTTTAAATTTAACGTAAGTCAAGGAAGTCCTTCTTTGTGGCTCTCCTCATACTGAAACCAATTTTCATCTCTTCATTATTTTTCATTTTTTAAAAATTGAATCACTGGGGTGCCTGGGTGGCTCAGTCATTAAGTGTCTGCCTTCAGCTCAGGTCATGATCCCGGGGTCCTGGGATCGAGCCCTGCATCAGGCTCCCTGCTCAGGCGGGAAGTCTGCTTCTCCCTCTCCCACTCCCCCTGCTGTGTTCCCTCTCTCACTGTCTCTATCAAATAAATAAGTAAAAATCTTTATAAAAAAATAAAAATTGAATCACTTATAAAAATATCCTTTTTCCTATCCTCATTGATTAATTTTATCTGTGTTTGGTCTCATGGTATAAATCATACAGTGTGGGGGCACCCGGGTGGCTCAGTCAACTACCCGTCGTCGAGCCCCACATTGGGCTCCCTGCTCAGCTCCCTGCTCAGCAGGGAGTTTGCTTCTCTCTCTCTCTCCCTCCTCCCCACTCGTGCTCTCTCTCTGTCAAATAAATAAATAAAATCTTTTTAAAAAATCATATAGTATGTCTCTTTTGTGTCTGATTTTTTTAACCTAATATAAGTTTGTAAGGTTTAAACTACTGTAGTTGTGTAGTAGTTTATTGAGTTTCATTGTTTTAGACTATTTTATTACAAGAGTATTTCACAACTTATGCATTCACCTGTTGGTAGACATTTGCGTTCTTCCAGTTTATAGCTATTCTTGACAGGTAGCTAGCTAACAATATTCTTGTATATGTGTTTTGGTGGACCTATGTGTGTATCTTTGTTGCGTTTATACCTAGTGGAGAATTTCTGGGTCATAAGATATGCATGTGCTCAGTTTTGTTTTTTTAAAGATTTTATTTATTCATTTGAGACACACACAGAGAGAGAGCACGAACAGGGGGAGAGGCAGGCAGAGGGAGAGGGAGAAGCAGGCTCCCCGCTGGGCAGGGAGCCCAATGCCGGGCTCAATCCCAGGACCCTGGGATCATGACCCAAGCCGAAGGCAGATGCTTAACTGACTGAGCCACCCAGGTGCCTGCATGTGTTCAGTTTTAATAATATTGCCAAAGTATATGAGAGTTCCGTTTGTCCTACATCACCACCAGATGTGTGCTTCTTTAAAATTTACATGCCTCAGAAAGATTTTCATTCTTTTAAGGAATATCCCATAATTTTCTGTCTTTGTTTTGTTTTGGCAAATAGATTATAGTGTATTTACTCAGCAGCCACCAGAAGAAGAAATGGATTCAAAATCTTTTGATGAAATGGAGCAGAGCTTACTTATTCTTTCTGAAACCAAGGCTTCCCTTGTGAGCACTATGAGCCTTTGGAAACAGCAGGTGTATACAATAGCAAAGTTTCATTTGCTTACCTTGAAACGGGAAAGTAAATCAGTAAGATCAGTGTAAGTATGATCACTTTCCTGCCTAATGAGTTGTTTTTTTAAGGCTACAAATTCAGTTTGTCATCTAAGTGTAGACATATGTAAATCTATGTAGTTTTGAAAGATTAAGACTATAACTTCACGTCAGAGAAAAGAACTATGCATTTAGCGATTTCTTTGAATACCACTAGAGCTTTCACTCTTTTTTTATTTTTTTATTTTTTTAAAGGATTTTCACGTGTTTTTGTTTTGTTTTGTTTTAAAGATTTATTTATTTATTGTGAGAGACTGAGAATGAGAGAGAGAGAGCGCGCACATGAGAGGGGGGAGGGTCAGAGGGAGAAGCAGACTCCCCGCCGAGCAGGGAGCCCGAGGCGGGACTCGATCCCGGGACTCCAGGATCATGACCTGAGCCGAAGGCAGTCGCTTAACCGACTGAGCCACCCAGGCGCCCTCACTCTTTTTTTAAACTAGCATTTTTTTGTCTCGTCTAACTGAGGGACTGTCATTCTATTCTTTAATTGTGTAATTTTTGAATTATTACTATTTAAATTTTATTTTGCTATTTTACATGATGTATTGTGTATGTATTACTATTATGTATAACTGCTTTTTGTAAACAGCAGGAAGAGTAAGTTTTATCTCTGTATCAGATAAAGAGACAAATATAAAGAAGGCTTTATAGCTTCAAAAACTGGGATCAAAATGATATCTTTTCAACTTTGCTTTACCTCTCTCAGGTTCCCAATGTGTGCTAGACTTTCAGTTATTGGGACATAACATTAAATATTTTCCTGTAATACACACTGATCTTGTTAGATCCAAAATGGCAGTAGAAATAAAATTTAATAAGCAAGAATATTGTTATATGCTTGATATATGCTGAATTCATTTGCTTTTTTGCCCTAGTTTATTCAGTATCAAAGAAATGTCAGCCAAGTGTCTCATATGTTCCAGTCTCAGCATTACTAAAAGAAAAATATTTATTTAAATCAGCATGTTTCACTTTTTTTAATTGAACACTATTCTCCTAAAATACTCCCTGAAAAACAATAAAAGTCTTAGTTCAGACTGCCATAACAAAGTAACATAAACTTGGGTTGCTTAAACAACAGAAATTTATTTTATCATGGTTTTAGAGAGTGGAAATCAGATTGGGGTACAAAATTGGTCCTGAGGGCACCCTTCCTGGCTTGCAGAGATGGGCCATTATCTTGCTGTGTGCTCATATGACTTTCTTTGTTGACACACAGGGGACAGAGAGCAAGCTCTCTAATCTCTTAGAAGGGCACTAATCCTATCTCAAGGGCCCTGTGCCCATGACCTCATCTAATCCTGATTACCTCCCAAAGGCCTTCTTCCTACTACCATCACACTAGGGGTTAGGGCTTCAGTATATGAATTTAGGGGGAGGGTGACACAAATATTCAAGTCCTAACACAAAGTATTCCAAATATGCATTTGACCATCTGTGCATTTAGTTAATACTGTATCTTATATTTCCTGTCTTAAAGCGTTGTTTATTAGCATATGAAAACACATGAGAGGTTCTATGGTAAAGAAATTGCTTCAGTTTTGTTAAATCTAGAGTTTCCAAATACTGTTTAATCATGAATTTTTGAACGTAAAACACCTATTAACTGATTATGGAACTAGGATTTAATTCAGTATGCTTTTGGAAATGCTGATTCAGGTATACTTACAACAATTTATAAGAATGATTTTTTTTTTAAATTGGAGGGTTTCTGAAAATTATAAAATGCTAAACTGTAATAATTAAACTCTCTCTACCCACTTGCTATGAAACCTATCACATAAAATATAGCAAATATTTTATAGGATAAGACAGAAGGATATCTACCTTCCAGATAGAAGGGCATTTTGAATAGGTAATAGAATTATGTACTTGACCAACAGCAAATAATGATCCTTATAACTGGCTGTAGTATATCTTGCTTTGCCTCTCTCTAGAGGAACAATGTAGTGTAGAGGAACAATGGAAATTAATATGGTGTGGATGACATTTCAAAGATAACAGTCATTCAAAGTTTCACTGTGTGTTTAAAAACAAAACAAAAGTTTCCTGTATTTTTGTTTCCTTCTCTATATCTAAAATATTTTTGTATTATATCTTTTCTAAAACATAGGAGAGTAAATAGTTAAGACGTAGGGCAGGAAATATAGTAGTTCCCTCAGGACAATAGACATGTAAATGTGGCATAATGTCTGGTTCTTAAAAAACTATAAGCACAAGTTTATATACCCCATAAAAGTTTCTGGATGACTCTGATCTTAGTTTCATAATTTTTAGTTTTGTCATTGAATACTGGCTTTCTGTCCAGTATTGTCATGAGATCATTTTGGAGAGTAGAAATTCTATTCCCAAGCACTGTTTCCTTCAGGTCTTTCTTTTCTTTTCTCTCTCTCTATGTCTCTCTCTCTTTTTTTTCATGTGTACTTTTAACTGTTATTTGAAGGAGAATTTTTAAAAATAGATTTACATATTAATATGTCCTATGCTGTTTTATTTTTTTCCTTTCAGGTTGCTTCTGCTTTTAATTTTTTTCGCAGTTCAGATTTTTATGTTTTTGGTGCATCGCTCTTTTAAAAATGCTGTGGTTCCCATCAAACTTGTTCCAGACTTATATTTGCTAAAACCTGGAGATAAACCTCATAAATACAAAACAAGTCTGCTTCTTCAAAATTCTACTGGTGAGAGTGTGTGAAGGTCTGTGAATGTGTGTTGGCTGGGGCATGGGGTGTGGAATATAGGTCAGAGGTTGGGATTTTAGAAATAGATGTAAGGTAAAGGCATGGTCTGTCCGTACAAATCTAAGTTTTAAAAAACTCCTTATTGATGCTGAGTAATATATTACAGATACGAAATTTTGGTTAAGTGTAGATTACAGTTTTTAAAACTAACCTTGTCCTGTTAATATTAAGATTTCCTTTTTTAATGGTAGCAACATATTCTCAGAGTAGTGTGTTTCATATTAAAGTTTATGGCAAGGAAAATAAACTTCAGAAGTTGACACACCTTTAGAAAGAGTTACAGTATGTAATATTTATGTAGTTAGATATCTAAATAGAAATGTTTAAATAATTTTTCAAGGACTGAAAAATTAGAATTAAGAAAAATTGCATTAGATATAATCAAATACATTAAATTGGTAATGAATATTTTTGAATTTGCTGTTGATTATTCTTAATTACATAGTTGTCAGATATGAAAAAAAATTAAGAACCGTGGTCTTGAGCTAGGCTAGAACAAGTTTAAAAAAAAAAACAACAAAAAACCTGACATTGGATTCTGCTTTTCAAAATAATTAAACCTAGTACAAAATTTCATTCATATATGAACAGTTGTTCCTACAAAATCTCTCATCTGCATGGATACAGTCCCAAGGTTCTTCAAGAGTAAATCAAGGTTAGCTAACTCTGGCAAATTTACAGCAAAACAGAGGCAACTTTATCTGCTTAGAGGCAACTTTATTTGCTTATCTTGCTGAAATAGGTTAGAAAATTTCATTTAATATAATCACTATATACCTCACAAACTCTTTGGGGTTTATTATTTTCCAACACTTACCTATATTCTAGTACCTTTCCTTTTTGATTCACTATTAATCTGAAGAGCTTTGACCAGTGTTAGATAATCATAGTTAGGGATGATTATAAATTACTCTTAAAAATCATCACTTTTAAAATGTGACTCCCAGTTTATTATATAACCTTTATTCTTTTGGAGAAAGACTGTATTTCGTGATAGAAAACTACTCTTGAATAGAAAATGTGATGTTTTATAATTGATTTCTTTCATTAGAATTTTTGTTTTGATTTTAATACACATTTCATGTTGGTAAAATATAGTGCTGCATAGAGCCTTATACTCACATAGTGGCATTTTTTGTGTGTTTGGGAAATTGTATATGTATCTCAAATCATTTTGTTTTGAGCTCACTCTCAGTGATCTGCAGAAACACTAGTATTTTCAAAGTTTTGTCCCTTTTGTTATTTTTTTAGTATTTCTAGAATTTGCTCACATATGTACCCTACATCTTCCTAGGCCTTTTTGGTCCTAAATAAAGCCATGTTTCCTTTGGAAACTGCTGGCCTCTGTGTATCTGTATTAGATTGTTATCTGATCCTCCTTGCACAGCTTTTTGTGTCACAGGTGATATAGTTCCTTCAGTTATAATGTAGCACTCTTCTCAAGAGTACAGAGCCCCTGTGGCAAACTAGAGAAGAGAGATCATTTGAGATAACTAGGTAAGAAAGCACCAGTGAGAGCTCTAAAAGCACCATTCTCTCTGACACTCAAGTTTGGTGCTGGATCTGATCCACAGGCCATACTATTTTTAATTACTGATAGTGGTTTCCTTTGCTTGTTTTTGATTTCTCTCCGAGTCACATTTGTCCTTTCTGGCTTTTGTGAAGATGGAGGGAGAGCAGTTTCCATTCATCAGACTTGTTCGTATAGATTTAAACCTCAGACAGGATTCATAATCTTTCCCATGGCTCCAGGCAATTTAAAGAATGTAGATGGAGACCTGATTATGTGTTTTAATATTTTAAGGCAATTGACATTTATAAAATTTGTCTGTTCAGAGCACACAGAAATCCTCTAAGGAGTGATGTTACCTGACTCCACACCCTGCCTGGTTCTACCTTTCTGAGCCTAGCAGGTTCTCTTATTACGTAAAACTGCCAGATTTTTATTCTCACAATTTAACCAGATTTCATGTGAGTATTATAGGTAACTTTCAATGTAATAATAGTAGCAGCAGCGGGAGCTGAAATCTGTACAATTACTGTGCCCGGTTCTGTTTTTAAAGCCTGTGTATGTATTGATTTGGATTTGAATCCAGGCTGACGGCCTCCAGAGCCAGTGTTCTTAATCATGTCTTATCTAACGAAGATAACCTGTTTTTTAAAAAAAGCTCTTTCAATGTTATGAAAAGTCTGTGTCTGTTTCTTATTTAAACTGATTCTTTATTATTTGCTTATTTTCTCATACTAGACTCCGATATCAGCGATCTTACTAGCTTTTTCACAAACTGGAGCATAATGGTGACCGTGTTTAATGACAGTGACTATGTGTCTGCTGCCCCCCACAGTGCGGCTTTAAATGTGATGTATTCGGAAAAGGTAAGAGTAAAATATGTGAGTAAAGACCTATTCGAAGGTTATAGGACATTAAGGTATTTTCTCTAAAATCAGTCGTTTGCTGATCTGACGTCATTAGTTGGAAATGAGAATTTACTTTTGGACATAGCTAGCTGTGTTTATAATGTGTTTTATGACCTGGTGGATGAACAATATACAAAACTATAAAAAATTTAATCTTTGTTATATTTTTGCTTAGAATACCAAAAATTTATAGACTCCAAACCAGATTTTCTTTATCCATCTATCTTTATCTATTGAATATTATTTCGATAATTTGTTGAATCAACTTTTAGTTAGTGAGGATTCTCTTGGTCTGTGAGAAGGCTTAGTACCCAGTAGCAATGTATTTATATATGGTATGTAATAGCACTCTCTTTTTTTAAATTGTAGGACTATGTTTTTACAGCTGTTTTCAACAGTACTATGGTTTGTTCTTTACCTGTATTGATGAATATTATCAGTAATTACTATCTTTATCATTTAAATGTGACCGAAAGCATCCAGGTCTGGAATACCCCATTCTTTCAAGTAAGCAAACTTTAAAAATGTGTGTGTGTGTGTGTGTAATAAAAGCCAAGTACTACTACAAAGGAAATCTGTAGATGTTTATCATGTGACAGTTCTTAGTCTAAGGCTTGACTTGGGGATGCTTTACATCTGGGTTTAGGAGTGCCCAGTATTAGTTTGCTTCAGGGTCAAGAAGGGTCTTGGTACTGATACTTTTATAAAGCATAAGTATTTTTTGTATTAATCAGACAAGAAAAATTAAGATGACTTAAAAATGAATATTGTTCATCTAAAATCTCTTACTGGGTTAGCGAAATAAACTTGAGAAGTTGCTCATACAGTCATTTTTCCTCTAGGTAGGACTATTGGGTTATAAATGTGAAAATTAACTCTTCAGAAAAATAGTCAACATTTTTCTCTCACCCTTATGTTTTATTTTTCGCATGTTGAAAAATAAATGGACAATTATCTTTCTGTAATAGCATTTTTAACTTTCTATTGCTGTACTTTTTTTAACAGTTTATTGAGATACACTTCATACACTATTAACTCATTTCAGTCCAGTGATTTTTATTATGTTCATAGAGTTCTGCATCCATCACTACATCAGTTCTAGATTTCATCAGTTCTAGATTTCATTATCTCTCCCACCCTCCAGAAGACCCTTGAACCTGTTGAGGGCAGGGGTAATATGGTGCACTTGGTTCTGGGTAGTTTGTATTTGAGGCACCAGCTGTTTATTTCAGTTATCTGGAAAAGTTTCCTTCTCTACTTGGATCTTTGGGGCAGCAAGGGACCATTGAGGCCTGTGGGAGTTATAGCCCCCCATGCTGGGGAGAAGAAACTCTTGTTTCCATAGGAGGCTGAGCTTGTTCCCAAGTACAGCTTTTTCAAAAGGAAGAGGGGCCCCGAGATCCCAAATGGCTCATAGTCCCAGCAACCAATGAGTGCATCAGAAATCATTCTGCCTGTTCATTGCATAGGACTACTGGTGGACATGTTAACTGCTTTTTCATGTACATTATTATTTTTAGTTAAATGGTAAAGCTTAATTTAAATGCCCTATTATTCTGTGTTGTAGATAAGAAAATGGAAATACGATGACTTGCTCAGGATTATATAGCTACTTACTAAGTGGCAGAGTTGGTCCTGTAACTCACAGCCTGTTAACTCTGCCACCTGTTTTTTCATATAGACTATGCCTAGGATAGATATACTAATGTGTTTCTTCAGAGATTTGATAGTCTTTTATTTAGAAAGTAGTAAGATGGTATAAAGTGATTCTCAGTTTCATTTCTTACTCTGTGATTGTCTTTCAGGAAATTACAGACATCGTTTTCAAAATTGAGCTGTATTTTCAAGCAGCTTTACTGGGAATCATTGTTACTGCAATGCCACCTTACTTTGCCATGGAAAATGCAGAGAATCATAAGGTAATGATTGAGTTAAAATTACAGGTAAAGTTCGTTAATAAGATGTCTCATACAGAACAATAACCTGCTCTGCATGAGTGCAAGACTTGTATTTTAGGAGTAAGTAAACGGAGAATAAGCATTTTTAATATAGTAATAGTAATAACTATCATTTCTTAGTTGAGTCCCTGTCACGCTTCAAAAGTTACATCCTTTAATCCTTACAAGATTGTGATGTAAGTTTTATGTTACCGACTTTATTTATGGGTCAGGAAGTGGGGATGGGAGTGGTCATATCTTGTGCCCATGTTGTCTCATCTCATTTGAGATGTTCTTATGTTCTTAACAGGTACACTAACCTGCTCTGCCCCTTAACCTTTAATGGAGTGTGTTGAATGTACAAGGTACTTAATTTTTGCTAAATGAAAAAAATAGGTAGATAATGATTGTGGTCACCAGAGCCTAGGAAAAATTGCTTTGTGTACCGAGTTGTTCGGTATCTTTTTACTTTCTTTTCTGCTCCTTTCTCTTCTGTCCTCAGGCACATGGTGCTCTTGTACAGTCTCTTGGCTGTTCAAAGCCTTCCACCCTTCTACGCTGCTGACATTGTCCCTCTCTTACTCCTGTAATCAAAATTCTCATTTTCCACATGTCTTCTTAGTTCAGTGGAAGCAGAATTGTCTAAATTAATTTACCCAGTGTGACAAATAATGAAGTCTCAGAGCAGACAATTACATATTTTAGTAATTTTCTTCAGTGGAAAAGTAATGCATGAGTCTCAGGAAATATTTTAAAAATATATTCTTTTTTTTCTGTTATAAATATATATATTCATTTTTCTAATTTAGAAAATGTGGGAAAGGAGCACCTGGGTGGCTCAGTCATTAAGCGTCTGCCTTCAACTCAGGTCATGATCCCAGGGTCCTGGGATCAAGCCCCGAGTGGCGCTCCCTGCTCAGCGAGGAGTTTGCTTCTCCCTCTCCCTCAGCCCCTCCCCACCCCCGCTTGTGCGCTTGCTCTCTCTCTCTCAAATAAATAAAATCTTAAAAAAAAAAAGTAGGAAAGTTGGGGCACCTGGGTGGCTCAGTCATTAAGCGTCTGCCTTAGGCTCAGGTCATCGTCCCAGGGTCCTGGGATCGAGCCCTGCATCAGGCTACCTGCTCAGCGGGAAGCCTGCTTCTCCCTCTCTCACTCCCCCTGCTTGTGTTCCCTCTCTCGCTGTGTCTCTCTCTGTCAAATAAATAAAATCTTTAAAAAAAAAAATGTAGGAAAGCATAAGAAAATTAAAAAATATCCGTAACACCACCACTGACATATAACACTTACTAGACAATTGCATTTTTCTCTCTTTTGTTTCAACTTATATGTTTTTTAACTCAAATTTTTATTTAGAGATAATTGTAGATTCGTGTTAGGTGTTAAGAAATAATACAGTGAGATCCTCTGTATCCTGCTCACTTCACCTCAGTAATATCTTGTAAAACTGTGGTATAATAGTAAAATCCCAGGATATTGACATTGATACGGTCAAGATAGAGAACAGTGGCTTCACCACAGAGATCCCTCCTATTGCCCTTTTCAAGCCCACACACCCACCCCTTCCCTGACCTCTGGCAACCACTAATCTATTCTCTATTTCTGTAATTTTGATATTTCAAGACTGTATATATGGAATCATAACGTATTTTTGGGAGGGATTAGATTTTTTCACTTAGGATAATTCCCTGGAGATTCATTCAGTTGATTTATATGTATCAGTAGTCCATTCTTTTTATTGCTGGGTAGTATTCCATGGTGTGGATCTGGATTGTTTCCAGTTCTTAACTATTATGAATAAAGCTGCTATGAACATTTGTGTACAGGTTTTTTTTTAATTTTTTATTATGTTATGTTAATCACCATACATTACATCATTAGTTTTTGATGTAGTGGTCCATGACTCATTGTTTGCATATAACACCCAGTGCTCCACGCAGAACGTGCCCTCTTTAATACCCATCACCAGGCTAACCCATCCCCCCACCCCCCCTCCCCTCTAGAACTCTTGGTCTGTTTTTCAGAGTCCATAGTCTCTTATGGTTCGGTTTTTGTGTGAACGTAAGTTTTCATTTCTCTGGGATAAATGCCCAAGAGTACCATTGCTGTGTCATATGGTGATTCCGTGTTTAGTTTTTTTTTTTTTAATTTTTTTATTGTTATGTTAATCACCATATATTACATCATTAGTTTTTGGTGCAGTGTTCCATGATTCATTGTTTGTTCATAACACCCAGTGCTCCATGCAGAACGTGCCCTCCTCAATACCCATCACCAGGCTAACCCATCCCCCTCCCCCCTCCCCTCTAGAACCCTCAGTTTGTTTTTCAGAGTCCATCATCTCTCATGGTTCGTCTCCCCCTCTGACATACTCCCCTTTTCTTCCTCTCCTGTTATCTTCTTCTTTTCCTTTTTTCTTAAAATATGTTGCGTTATTTGTTTCAGAAGTACAGATCTGTGATTCAACAGTCTTGCACAATTCACAGCGCTCACCGTAGCACATACCCTCCCCAATGTCTATCACCCAGCCACCCCATCCCTCCCACCCCCAACCACTCCAGTAACCCTCAGTTTGTTTCCTGAGATTAAGAATTCCTCATATCAGTGAGGTCATGTGATACATGTCTTTCTCTGATTGACTTATTTCACTCAGCATAACACCCTCCAGTTCCATCCACGTCGTTGCAAATAGCAAGATCTCATTCCTTTTGATGGCTGCATAATATTCCATTGTGTATATATGCCACCTCTTCTTTATCCATTCATCTGTCGATGGACATCTTGGCTCTTTCCACAGTTTGGCTATTGTGGACATTGCTGCTATAAACATTGGGGTGCACGTACCCCTTCGGGTCCCTACATTTGTATCTTTGTGGTAAATACCCAGTAGTGCAATTGCTGGATCGAACAGTAGCTCTAATTTCAACTGTTTGAGGAACCTCCATACAGTTTTCCAGAGTGGCTGCACCAGCTTGCATTCCCACCAAAAGTGTAGGAGGGTTCCCCTTTCTCCACATCCCCGCCAACATCTGTTGTTCCCTGACTTGTTAATCTTAGCCATTCTGACTGGTGTGAGGTGGTATCTCATTGAGGTTTTGATTTGGATTTCCCTGATGCCGAGCGATGTTGAGCACTTTTTCATGTGCCTGTTGGCCATTTGGATGTCTTCTTTGGAGAAATGTCTGTTCATGTCTTCTGCCCATTTCTTGATTGGATTATTTGTTCTTTGGGTGTTGAGTTTGATAAGTTCTTTATAGATTTTGGATACTAGCCCTTTATCTGATATGTCGTTTGCAAACATTTTCTCCCATTCTGTCGGTTGTCTTTTGGTTTTGTGGACTGTTTCTTTTGCTGTGCAAAACCTTTTTATCTTGATGAAATCCCAATAGTTCATTTTTGCCCTGGCTTCCCGTGCCTTTGCCGATGTTTCTAGGAAGAAGTTGCTGCGGCTAAGGTCGAAAAGGTTGCTACCTGTGTTCTCCTTTAGGATTTTGATGGACTCCTGTCTCACGTTTTGGTCTTTCAACCCTTTGGAGTCTATTTTTGTGTGTGGTGTAAGGAAATGGTCCAGTTTCATTCTTCTGCATGTGGCTGTCCAATTTTCCCAACACCATTTGTTGAAGACACTGTCTTTTTGCCCTTGGACATTCTTTCCTGCTTTGTCAAAAATAAGTTGACCATAGAGTTGAGGGTCCATTTCTGGGCTCTCGATTCTGTTCCATTGATCTATGTGTCTGTTTTTGTGCCAGTACCATACTGTCTTGATGATGACAGCTTTGTAATAGAGCTGGAAGTCCGGAATTGTGATGCCGCCAGCTTTGCTTTTCTTTTTCAGTATTCCTCTGGCTATTCGGGGTCTCTTCTGGTTCCATACAAATTTTAGGATTATTTGTTCCATTTCTTTGAAAAAAGTGGATGGTATTTTGATGGGGATTGCATTGAATGTGTAGATTGCTCTAGGTAGCATTGACATCTTCACAATGTTGATTCTCCCAATCCATGAGCATGGAACGTTTTTCCATTCCTTTGTGTCTTCTTCAATTTCTTTCATGAGTATTTTATAGTTTTCTGAGTACAGATCCTATGCCTCTTTGGTTAGATTTATTCCTAGGTATCTAATGGTTTTGGGTGCAATTGTAAATGGGATCGACTCCTTGATTTGTCTCTCTTCTGTCTTGTTGTTGGTGTATAGGAATGCCACTGATTTCTGTGCATTGATTTTATATCCTGCCACTTGACTGAATTCCTGTATGAGTTCTAGCAGTTTTGGGGTGGAGTCTTTTGGGTTTTCCACATACAGTATCATATCATCTGCAAAGAGTGAGAGTTTGACTTCCTCTTTGCCGATTTGGATGCCTTTGATTTCTTTTTGTTGTCTGATTGCTGTGGCTAGGACTTCTAATACTATGTTGAATAGCAGTGGTGAGAGTGGACATCCCTGCCGCGTTCCTGACCTTAGGGGAAAAGCTCTCAGCCTTTCCCCATTGAGAATGATATTCGCTGTAGGTTTTTCATAGATGGCTTTTATGATATTGAGGTAGGTACCCTCTATCCCTATACTCTGAAGAGTTTTGATCAAGAAAGGATGTTGTACTTTGTCAAATGCTTTTTCTGCATCTATTGAGAGGATCATATGATTCTTGCTCTTTCTTTGGTTAATGTATTGTATCACGTTGATTGATTTGCGGATGTTGAACCAGCCTTGCAGCCCAGGAATAAATCCCACTTGGTCATGGTGAATAATCCTTTTAATGTACTGTTGGATCCTATTGGCTAGTATTTTGGTGAGAATTTTTGCATCCATGTTCATCAAGGATATTGGTCTGTAATTCTCTTTTTTGATGGGGTCTTTGCCTGGTTTTGGGATCAAGGTAATGCTGGCCTCATAAAATGAGTTTGGAAGTTTCCCTTCCATTTCTATTTTTTGGAACAGTTTCAGGAGAATAGGTATTAATTCTTCTTGAAATGTCTGATAGAATTCCCCTGGGAAGCCATCTGGCCCTGGGCTTTTGTTTCTTGGGAGATTTTTGATGACTGCTTCAATTTCCTTAGTGGTTATAGGTTGTTCAGGTTTTCTATTTCTTCCTGGTTCAATTTTGGTAGTTGATACATCTCTAGGAATGCACCCATTTCTTCCAGGTTATCTAATTTGCTGGCATAGAGTTGCTCATAATATGTTCTTAGAATTGTTTGTATTTCTTTGGTGTTGGTTGTGATCTCTCCTCTTTCATTCATGATTTTGTTGATTTGGGTCATTTCTCTTTTCTTTTTGATCAGTCTGGCCAGGGGTTTATCAATCTTGCTAATTCTTTCAAAGAACCAGCTCCTCGTTTCGTTGATCTGTTCTACTGTTCTTTTGGTTTCTAGTTCATTGATTTCTGCTCTGATCTTGATTATTTCTCTTCTCCTGCTGGGTTTAGGCTTTATTTGCTGTTCTTTCTCCAGCTCCTTTAGGTGTAGGGTTAGGTTGTGTATTTGAGACCTTTCTTGTTTCTTGAGAAAGGCTTGTATTGCTATATACTTTCCTCTCAGGACCGCCTTTGCTGTATCCCAAAGATTTTGAACAGTTGTGTTTTCATTTTCATTGGTTTCCATGAATTTTTTTAATTCTTCTTTAATTTCTTGGTTGACCCATTCATTCTTTAGTAGGATGCTCTTTAGCCTCCATGTATTTGAGTTCTTTCCGACTTTCCTCTTGTGGTTGAGTTCTAGTTTCAAAGCATTGTGGTCTGAAAATATGCAGGGAATGATCCCAATCTTTTGGTACCGATTGAGACCTGATTTGTGACCTAGGATGGGATCAATTCTGGAGAATGTTCCTTGGGCACTAGAGAAGAATGTGTATTCCGTTGCTTTGGGATGGAATGTTCTGAATATGTCTGTGAAGTCCATTTGGTCCAGTGTGTCATTTAAAGTCTTTATTTCCCTGTTGATCTTTTGCTTAGATGATCTGTCCATTTCAGTCAGGGGGGTGTTAAAGTCCCCCACTATTATTGTATTGTTGTCAATGTGTTTCTTTGCTTTTGTTATTATTTGCCTTATGTAATTGGCTGCTCCCATGTTCAGGGCATAGATATTTACAATTGTTAGATCTTCTTGTTGGATAGACCCTTTAGGTAGGATATAGTGTCCTTCCTCATCTCTTATTACAGTCTTTGTTTTAAAATCTAGTTTGTCTGATATAAGGATTGCCACCCCAGCTTTCTTTTGGTGTCCATTAGCATGGTAAATGGTTTTCCACCCCCTCACTTTCAATCTGGGGGTGTCTGTGGGTCTAAAATGAGTCTCTTGCAGACAGCATATCGATGGGTCTTGTTTTTTAATCCAATCTGATAGCCTGTGTCTTTTGATTGGGGCATTGAGCCCATTTACATTCAGGGTAACTATTGAAAGGTATGAATTTAGTGCCATTGTATTACCTGTAAGGTGACTGTTAACTGTCTGTTGTCTGTGTTCATTTCTGCTCTTTGCTGCTTTTAGGTTCTCTCTTTGCTTAGAGGACCCCTCTCAATATTTCTTGGAGGACTGGTTTCGTGTTTGCAAATTCCTTTAGTTTTTGTTTGTTCTGGAAGCTTTTTATCTCTCCTTCTATTTTCAGTGATAGCCTAGCTGGATATAGTATTCTTGGCTGCATATTTTTCTCGTTTAGTGCTCTGAAGATATCTTGCCAGTCCTTTCTGGCCTGCCAGGTCTCTGTGGATAGGTCTGTTGCCAATCTAATGTTTCTACCATTGTAGGTTACATATCTGTTCTCCCGAGCTGCTTTCAGGATTTTCTCTTTGTCTCTGAGACTCGTAAGATTTACTATTAGATGTCGGGGTGTTGACCTATTATTATTGATTTTGAGAGGGGTTCTCTGTGCCTCCTGGATTGTAATGCCTGTTTCCTTCCTCACATTAGGGAAGTTCTCTGCTATAATTTGCTCCAATATACCTTCTGCTCCTCTCTCTCTCTCTTCTTCTTCTGGGATCCCAATTATTCTAATGTTGTTTCGTCTTATCGTATTGCTTATCTCTCGAATTCTGCCCTCGTGATCCTGTAGTTGTTTCTCTCTCTTTTTCTCAGCCTCTTTATTTTCCATCATTTGGTCTTCTATATCGCTGATTCTCTCTTCTGCCTCATTTATCCTAGCATTTAGTGCCCCCATTTTTGATTGCACCTCATCAATAGCCTTTTTGATTTCGATTTGGTTAGATTTTAGTTCTTTTATTTCTCCAGAAAGGGTTTCTCTAATAACTTCCACACTTTTTTCAAGCCCAGCTAGTATCTTTAAAGTCATGATTCTGAACTCTAGGTCCAACATCGTACTAATGTCCGTATTGAGTAGGTCTCTGGCTGACGGTACTACCTCTTGTTCTTTTTGCTGAGGTGATTTCTTTCGTCTTGTCATTTTGTCCAGAGGAGAATAGATGAATGAGAGAACAAAATGCTAACAGGTTTACAACGTCCCCAGCAAATATACTGTATACAAATCAGAAAAGACCTGAAACCAGGGGAAAAGAAAGGGAAAGAAAGAAAAAAGAAAGAGAAAAAGAGAAAAAAAAAAAAGAAAAAAAAGATAAAAACAAAAAAAGAACAATACAAAAAAAGCAGAATATGATCAAATATGATCAGGCTAGTGCATAGATCAGTGCCACACACTAGATTTGGGGCGTATTTTGGTCTGTTAGAAAAAAGTGCCTCCTAAAATTTTAAAGGAAGAAAGACATATATGTATAAAATAAGGGTTGATACAATGAAGGGATGGAAGATGACTGTAAAGATGAAAATTATTGAAGATTTTATAAAAGGACTTGGTAAGATAAGTTGTTTGAAAAAAGAAAGAAGATTTAAGAAAAAAAAGAAAAGAAAAAAAAAGGAAAAAGGGAGAGAATGTGATCAGGCAGGAGACTAGAACAAAGCCATACACTAGTGATTTAGGGTATATTTTGATCTGTTAGAAGAAACTGTACCTCAAAACTTTAAAGAGAGAACAACTTATATATATATGCCAAAAATAAGGGTAACTACTATGAAGGGATAAAATATGACTCTAAAAATGAAAAATAAAAAATGTTTTTTTTTTTTTTAAAAAGGGATTGATAAGATGTTGGTTGAAAAAGGGAAAAAGAAAAATAAAAAAGTCAACAAAAATTAACTTTGATGAAATAATGAATCATGGTTAAAAAAAAAAAAAAAAAAAGCCGTGAATCTATGTGCAGTATTCCCCTAGCGCTGGAGTTCTCCCATTCTCAGTGATTGATCAACTTGGTCTTGGCTTGCTGGCTGTTTGTGCTGATCTTCTGGGGGAGGGGCCTGTTGCTGTGGTTTCCAAATGTCTTTGCCCGAGGCGGAATTGCCCCGCCCTTGTCGGTCCGGGCTAAGGGAGCTGCTCCGGTTTGCTCTCAGGAGCTTTTGTTCCCTGCAAGCTCTCGGTACAGCTTTGGAGGACCAGGGCAGAAATGGTGGCCTCCCAATCTCCACCCGGAGGAGCTGAGAACTCGGGGCCCCGCTCCTCAGTGTGCCCCCAGAGAAAAGCAGTCACTCCCGTGTCCTCGGTCTCTGGCCGCACTCCGTGCTCATCCGGCCTGTGATCGAGCGTTGCTATCTCTGGCACCCGACCCCGCACGGAGTCTCCAAACCCAGCAGATCCCTGCAGTGCGTTCCCGCACCGCTCCTCCCCGGGAAGGAAGGGGAGTCTCTCCGGATCTGCTGCTTGTTGGGTCCCTGCTGGGGGAGCCGTGCCCCGACTGGGCCGCAGATCACAGTTTATGGCAACCCCGAGCTGAGAGCCCGCGACTCTGCTCCGTCTCTGCAGCCGGCTTCCCCGCTCTGATACCTGGGAGCTCTGGCGCACTCAGGCACCCCCGGTCTCTCTGTGACCCCAAGGGTCCTGAGACCACACTGTCCCAGGAGGATTCCACCCCCCGCTTAGCCACTGCAGCACGTCCCTCCGCCGAGCCAACTTCTAAAAGGTCCGATTTTGTGCTCCGCGACTCTATCACTTGCCAGAAGCGGCCGGCGGAGTCCCCTCCCCCGCTGTCTATCCTCCTGAATATCGCCTCGGATTCACTTCTCCGCACGCCCTACCTTCCAGTAAGTGGCCGCTTCTCTGTTCAGAGAGTTGTTGCTACTCTCCTGTTCGATCTCCTGTTGAGTTCGTAGGTGTTCAGAATGGTTTGATCCCTATTCAGCTGAATTCCTGAGACCAGACGAAATCTAGGTCTCCTATTCCTCCGCCATCTTGCTCCGCCCCCCCGTGTTTAGTTTTAAAAGAAATAGTCAAACAGTTTTCCAGAGTGGATATTCTGTTTTATGTTCCCACCAGCATTATATGAATGACAAAAGCATGGATGATCCAGAATAACTCTATTTGACTGGGTTTATGTTTTCTTATATTTTTTATATTTTTGTTCTTATAATTCATTGAACTCAAAAGTTGTCCATTTTTTATCACTTCTCTTCTTAACTAATCTTTATATTTCATATTTCTGTTATCTCTATGGCTAGCTCTTTCTTTTTTTTTATTTTTTGTTATGTTAATCACCATACATTACATCATTAGTTTTTGATGTAGTGTTCCATGATTCATTGTTTGTGCATAACACCCAGTGCTCCACGCAGAACATGCCCTCTTTAATACCCATCACCAGGCTAACCCATCCCCCTACCCTCCTCTCCTCTAGAACCCTCAGTTTGTTTTTCAGAGTCCATCGCCTCTCATGGTTCACCTCCCCCTCAGATTTACTCCCCTTCATTCTTCCCCTCCTGCTATCTTTTTTTTTCCAGGCTAACCCATCCCCCTACCCTCCTCCCCTCTAGAACCCTCAGTTTGTTTTTCAGAGTCCATCGTCTCTCATGGTTCATCTCCCCCTCCTTTTTTTCTTAACATATATTGCATTATTTGTTTCAGAGGTACAGATCTGTGATTCAACAGTCTTGCACAATTCACAGCGCTCACCATAGCCCATACCCTCCCCAATGTCTATCACCCAGCCACCCAACCCTCCCCAGAGAAAGACATGTATCATATGACCTCACTGATATGAGGAATTCTTAACCTCAGGAAACAAACTGAGGGTTGCTGGAGTGGCTAGCTCTTTCTTATAATATATTTAATTATTAGGAGTATATGTTTTTATAGATGCCAAAAATCAGTTGAGTAAAATTGTTAGGTATTTGGATTTATAAAAGATTTTTAAAATTTCAAATTATAATGAGAGGATGAGAGAGGAAAACTCAGATCATTTAGGTTTACTGTTTGTATACATGAAAATGCTAATTACTTATAGTAATAACAACTTAAGTTTTTGTACTACACAGGAGGATATAAAAGGCTAAAAATGAGTTATCAGTATAGAGTTTCACACTTCAGCTGAAAGCCTTATGTAAATCCTGAAGACACTTGGCAGTTTATTAGTGTTTTCCTGAAAGGTTAATTTTTAAAAATGAGAATCTCTTTTCTGTTTAAACATATCTTTCATCTACTTCCAGAGTTGTAAAAGCAACACCGTTTTGGCTGCATATTGTTTGCACAGCTATAACTCCCATGACACCTTTTGCTTTATTTTAGTTTTGTGTTTCTTAATTCTACTGTATTCTGATTCTGAAAAATTTTGTCAAAATTGTTACATCTCAGAACTGAGCCAAATTAAAGACTATATGGAATTTATATTGTAGGAGGGTTTTTATTACCTAGCGATCTAGAATGTGACCTGTATTGTTTTGTTGATGTAAAATGAAGAGTTCCACAATAATTTGCTAGAGTTTTTTGTGTGTAAAATGTTTACAATTATAATCAGTTTCCCTCCTCCCTCTTTTTGTTTTGTAGATCAAAGCTTATACCCAACTTAAACTTTCAGGGCTTTTGCCATCTGCATATTGGATTGGACAAGCTATTGTTGATATCCCCTTATTTTTTCTTGTTCTTATTTTGATGCTAGGAAGTTTATTTGCATTTCATTATGGATTATATTTTTATGCTATAAAGTTCCTTTCTGTGGTAAGTTAACATTACTTGCATTCATGCTATTTATAAATGAAATGTTATTTTAAAAAACTAAGTATTTATAAACATGACAAGTGGTTCATCAAGTAATGTGAATATAAATTTTTTTATAAAAAGTAGAACCAGTATCTATTTTAATTATTGTATATGATACTGATAATGCAATTTATGTTACTGTAAGTGGTTTTTTTTTTAAATTTTTTTATTGTTATGTTAATCACCATATATTACATCATTAGTTTTTGATGCAGTGTTCCATGATTCAAAAACAACAACTAGCTATCATTATGAAATAATTCCTTGAGACTGAGGTGGTCTTTTCTGTAGACTGCATACTTGTGTGTAATCAGGAATAATTAAACAGTCCTTCCTTAAAATGTCTTCCTTGTCTCTATGTCTGAAAATAATTTCACAAAGAAGCGCTTTTATTCCATACTTTAAAATGTCCCTTAAAATACTAAGGAAGAGTATGACTTACATTCGTGTTCACATGTATATGACTGATACTAGACCCTTCATGTGAATGATTTATATTAGGAAAAAGGGAAAATAGAACTAGGTGAGGTTGGGGTTACTGAAAGTAATTTTATCGTTTTGCCAGAGATAATACTGACTTTACATGTAAATTTCTGCTTTATAAATTAATAAATTTTTCTTAAATATTTACCAAATTCATTGAGTGCTGTATATTGAAATGGTTGCTAATAGTTGATTGAGAAGGATAAAGTTGTAACCAGCTAGTATACTTGTTTTTATAACATGATTAGAGACAGCATTTCAACTGACATAAAAAAGAACGTAAGTGTTCAGTGTAAATTACTTATTCAGGGTTGTGTTAACAGGTAGTTAAAAGTGTGAGTTTTACTGATTTAGGAAGAATGTGCATGGTAATTCCTCAAGTAACTACAATTTCAGTTTTTGGAGCGATTGGTTGAGCAATAAAATTTGAAGAATAATCATTCCTTAATATTTTGATACAACTGGTGTTTTATATCATATGTACTGCTAGCTATTCATATTTTTACATAAAAATACATATTTCTGTTTTATAGGTTTTTTGCCTTATTGGTTATGTTCCATCAGTCATTCTGTTTACCTATGTTACCTCCTTCACTTTTAAAAAAATTTTGAATACCAAAGAGTTTTGGTCATTTATCTATTCTGTGGTAAGTCATGTTTTGTATTATTTCACCCCAACTTTTCACAGTAGCTTACTTGAAAGTCATGAACTCTTTCAAGATTATGTTCAAAATGTTATGGTGTCTTTTCTAAGTACAGAACTTAGGTTGATGGCAGGCAGCATTTTTTGTGTGTGTATTTGTCTTCTGCATCATCCATTCCACAAAGGGCTGGTACTGAAGGCATTTAAGAATTACATGGCAAGGATGCCGGTGGCAGAACAGCGAGCCTGGTGCTTCCCGGCTGAGCATCATCTGTGGTTCCATGTTTCATTAGAGGATTGAAAACATAATAAATGCCGAGGCAAAACTTACAAATGGGATTGTATGAAATTGCTAAATACTTTTTTACTTGTTTTCTCATTTTTTTCCTTTAGACAGCATTGGCTTGCATTGCAATCACTGAAATAACGTTCTTTATGGGATACACAGTTACGGCTGTTCTTCATTATACCTTTTCCATAGTCATTCCAATCTATCCACTTCTAGGTTGTCTGATTTGTTTCATAAAGGTAGGTCTTTTATATGTTTTAATATTTGTAAAGCATAAATACTGTCAATCTTTGAGATCTTAGTTCTTTTTTTTTTTAAGATTTTATTTATTTGAGAGAGAGAGAGAGAAAGAGCGCGAGCAGCGGGTAGAGGGTGAAGCATGCTCCCCGCTGAGCAGGAAGCCCGATTGGGGCTCGATCCCAGGACCCTGAGATCATGACCTGAGCCGAAGGCAGATGCTTAACTGACTGAGCCACACAGGCGCCCCGAGATCTTAGTTCTTATACTGAATATAGTTTAAAAAAATATTAGCTTAGCTCCTATTTACTTGATTTGAATTATTAAGCAGTAGTTTAAGATTACTGTGAAATCTTTTCATGCATGTCTTTAAGCTGTAAAATCTCAAAGGAGGAGTATGTCTGTTACCTGTTCTTTGATTCCCAAAAGGATGTACAGAAATTCCAAGTATGATCTGACTTCAGTCCGTATCTGTTTTGGGGGAGTTTTTCAGGGATTAAATAATGTATTGTGCTATAAAGGGATAAGAGAAAATAAAGTGTAAGAGACTTTTTTTCAAAGAAAAAATAAAATGTTAGTTTAATTAAGCCTGGATAATTGAAAATATTTGCATGTGATTAGAAAAAAAATTAAATGATGAATTACTGATTTAGAATGATTACTGACTTAATTCTACATGCTGACCCTCCCTTCCCCCCCACTTTCTTTTTTGCTTCGGTTTAATATGTTTAATTTATACATCTCCAGATGGAAATATTTTGGTGTGGGGAAGATCTTAATCTAAGTAGAAATCAAGCTATTAATATTAATAGCTATCTTATGTATAGAGAATACATGTTTGCTGAACAAAATGCATTTTAATCTAAATATTGCTACACATTGCAGCTTTGAGAAAACTACTCAAAAAAAGAAAACTACTACTTATAACACTTCTGACATCAAATGTGTGGGTTTTTCCCTCACATAAAGCAATTCTGACATTTAACTACCTGGAGTTAATGCAGACTCAGGGCTACCTTCAGGGTTATCAGGGGTAAGCTCTCAGTCCCACAGATCACCCCCCCTCCCTCCATTTCAGATGCCAGATCCAAGTAGTGGATCCGCAGGCAACCCCTGCTTGTGTCTGATGTGGCTACAAATCCAGGGTTCCTATGACCCCTTGACAGGTTCAATAATTTGTTATAATGGCTTATGGAATTTAGGGAAACACTTTATGTACTTTTACCAGTTTATTATATTGGATATGCAAATAAGTAGATTAAGAGATAGGAAAGGCAAAGTCCAGAATGGTCCGAAATACTGGAGCTTTTGTCCCCATGGAGTTTTGAGCGTGCCACTCTCCCAGCATGTGTATGCGGTCACCATCCTGGAAACTCTCCAAACCCTGTGTTTACGGAGGATTTTATGGAGGTTCCATTACGGAGGCACAATGAGATAATTAGTCTTCAAGGCCCTCTCCCTTTTGGATGATGCTGGAAGTTCCCATCTTCTAGTTAATCACTTGGTTTGTCCCTGTCCTCTGTCTGTCCGTCCATCCCTCCACCCGTCAGTTCCATCTCCTCTGTAGCATAAACTGTTTTGGTTGATTGGGCCTATTTTAAATAACAAAAGATGCTCCTGTCACCTCTGTCGCTCTCCAAGGGTGTTTAGAAGCTAGGAGCTATGCCCTGGGAACTGCATCAAAGACCAAATACCATTGTGTCATCTTACCACAGCAGCATATCAATTTTCAAAAATTTTTGTCTTAGATTACTTGGAAGAATATTCGAAAAAATGAGGACACCTATAATCCATGGGATAGGCTTTTGGTGGCTGTTATATCGGTAAGAAATAACAAAGATGTTGGCATTAGCATGCTATCTTAAGAGCAGTTTGGTTGTATGATTTTAACTCTCTTTTTAGTTTTTACCATGTTGCATAAGAATGAAGGTGCCTCAAAAAGCCAAGTGTGTTAGTGCCATCCAATATGCATTTTGGTGGTAATACATTTATTGAATATGTCCATTTTAATGTATTTGACTCTCTTATGTTATTCTATTTAATTATAATTCTGGGTTCCTTAAAAACAAAAACAACTTTTTTTCCCTTTGATTATATTTTATGAAGCTGACAACAATGAACTTTACAGAGGTAGAAAAATATGTGAAGGATTATTTTACTAAACGTCTATGTTGGTTTCCATTAAAATTCTTAACTCATATGACATGTGAAGAAAATAATGATTATTTTGGTGATGGTAAGGAACCTGGCGTATGTGGTCTTTGTTCTGTTGATATAGGGGAAAAAAGTCTGAGTCATGAGCTCTTATGTGTTCTTCTTGTAGCCTTACCTGCAGTGTGTCCTCTGGATTTTCCTCTTACAGTACTATGAGAAAAAATACGGAGGCAGGTCAATAAGAAAGGATCCTTTTTTCAGGTCAGTTAATTTTTTAAAAAGTTTTAATGTTTTTTTAGTAAATTTACATAGTATATAATCTAGTTTTAGGTAATTTCCTTCACTCTCAAAAAAACCTTGCAGTCATCCATGGCCCTCTCACGCATATCCCCAGCCCTGTATAACTGCTAAGCTACTAATGTAGTTGCTATAGATCTGCCAATTCTGAACATTTATATAAATGGAACTTTACAATATATAGTCTTTTTGTGTCTGGCTTCTTTTACTTACCATAATGTTTTGAAGGTTCATGATATAGCAATACTTCATTACTTTTTTCTTTTCTTAGTAATATTACATTGCATGGAAATACCACACTTGACTTATCTTTTCATCAGTTGATGGACATTTGAGTTGTTTCTGTTCTTTGGCCATTATCAATAATACTGCTGTGAACATATTTATTAACCATTGGATTCTCCCCATAGCCACTGAGGACTTAGCATCTGGCTCTCCTTCTTTCTCCTGCTGTCATCTTGGGGGAGAATCAGCATCCACTGAGATAACCTTTCTAACACCTACTCCTCAGTTTCTGATTTTCTCCGCACTCACAACTTCTCTGTCCTTTGTGTCTCATGTGTTGATTTGGGTCAGAGCCCTGCCATCACTGCTCTTCACTTCATCTGTGTCCTGTACTACCAGTAACACTTCATCTTTCCAACTTTCTTATTTTATTAGTCTTTTTGGACTTTTCTGCTGTAGTTTCTACCCCTGAGTTTTTTCTATTCTTCATAGTATCCACTAATCACTGTTTCACCTTTTCTCTATTCAGCTTCACTCATGTGATTCATCACTTTCACCCTCTTTCAGCTCCCTCTATTCAACTTCTGTATTTCTTTGACCTGTCTGCTAAAAATCATAATTTTTGGTAAGTCTAATTACAGGCTGGAGAAAATTAACATAGAAGTGCAGTTTGTTAATACCATGTATTTATCCTGTATAAACTCAGCTTTGTTTTAACACGTTACCCCATTTTCTTCCTGTCTCTTTTCGATAGTTATCCCAAGCCTTCTTTGTATTCCTCAAATTCTCCAGTTCACCTCACCTCATTTTCTACTTCTCAGTAGATGATCTTGCCATCTCTGAAAACAAAAGGACTTAATTAGAAATTTTTACACATTTATTCACCTCTTTCATCATTTTGCCTTTTCCTAGTCCCAGAGGGAGTTATCCATGTCTTCATTTATTCTTTTATCCATGTCTTCATTTATTCTATCTATTTAAGGATGTTGCTCTGTCAATTTTATTTTCTCTTTCTGTACCTTTCCCTTTTGAATCTAAATAGGGTATTTTTCTCTGGGGAGGGAGTTTGTGTAAAAGAAACTAATAGACATCAGAACTCCTAAATCTCATTTAAACTTGAATCTCTCTAGCTCTTGTCCCGTATATCTTTTATCTCATAACCAAGCAGCTTCCACTCCCAGTTCCTCACCTCCCAGTCACTCCTTACGTCCCTGCAGTTTGGTCTCTGCACTTGCGTCTCTGCTGATGCTATTTTCATTAAGGTGACTAATGATTTCCTCTGTGTCTCATGAAGTAGGCTTTGCTTATTCACCTCATCTGCTACTTTAGTATGATTGACGTCTTCCTTCTTATTTATACTTTTCTCTTGTTCCTTTGTTGTCCATAATGTCAACTCCTACTTTACCTCTACCTCTCTTACCCTTCAAAATTTCCTTTCAAAGCACCTTTTTCTCTGCTTACTTTTCTAGTGTTCCTGTGAATTCTGAGTTCAGCCCTCTATATCCACTCTGCCTGGGACATGTCATTTATACCCAGACTGTAAATTCTTCGAGGGATGGATACGTGCTTTTTAAAATCTTTTTGTGAAATAGTGCATGACACATACCAGTCATATAAGATGTTGAAAAATGAATGAATTCTGATAACATCATCAAATGGATCCATGAGTGAAAAATAGCTCTGTAATTCCACCTTTCAGAAATAAGATCACAGATCTCAGATTGGTGTATTTTTTTGGTCTTTTCTCCACGGAGTGCTTGAATTTCTTAACTCTGTTAGTTACTTGAAAATCTATTATCTTTATATATTTAGGACTCTTTCAACAAAGTCCAAAAATAGGAAGTATCCAGAACCACCAAACAATGAGGATGAAGATGAAGATGTCAAAGCTGAAAGACTAAAGGTCAAAGAGCTGATGAGTTGCCAGTGTTGTGAGGAGGTAATTTAGTCTTTATCGTAAATCTTATTAAATGTGAAGTGATCAATTCCTCATACGTAGGAATTAATCTGAAAAGTACTTTTCTTTTCATATGAATCAATATGAAAAAAAGTCTTTGAAAAATATTTGTCTACTTCTGAATAAGCCATTATTTCAGTCATAAATGGATATTTATTTACATAATACCTCTTATTAGTGAATGTAGTTCTTATGATATATGGACATGAATTATGGGCAACCTGTCATTTCATGATAGGTATATCTGATTTATTATTCTCTTTTTAAATCCTATTTCCCTTATTAGAAGCCAGCCATTATGGTCAGCAATTTGCATAAAGAATATGATGACAAGAAAGATTTTCTTCTTACAAGAAAAGTAAAGAAAGTGGCAACTAAATATGTCTCTTTCTGTGTGAAAAAAGGCTGGTATTTGTTTTTTCTTAAATAATTTTTCCAGAAGAGTAATTTCCATTTTTAGTTTGATTTACATATGATAATTTTTCTTTCAATTTCTTTAGGAGAGATCTTGGGGCTACTGGGTCCAAATGGTGCAGGCAAAAGCACAATTATCAATATTCTAGTTGGTGATATTGAACCAACTTCAGGCCAGGTATGATATATAAGGGTGTGGGAGATGCTATGATTTACATTTTTAGTTAAAATAAATTTCTTAATGGTAGATTAGGATTTTATGTTTTTAGTATTAATTTTTTAGTATAGCTTAATCAAGTTATTATCTTTTTGGTTATCTTTGAAAATAATGTACACAATAAAATTTTCACACATGCAGACGCACACATAGACAGTATTTCTGTTTTTATAATTACTATATGCATGGGTGATTTGCCTCCTACTTAATGGAAGACAGTCTTTTTTTTTTTTTTCTTTTATTTAAATGTTGTTAGTTAACATATAGTGCAGTATTGGTTTCTGGAGTAGAATTCGGTGATTCATCACATACATACACTACCCCATGCTCCTCACCAGTGCCCTCTTTAATACCCATCACCCATCTAGCCCATCCCCCACCCACCTCCTTCCATCAACCCACAGTTTGTTCTCTATCATTAAGAGTCGCTTATAGCTTGTTTCCTTGTCTCTTTTTTTTCTTTTCCCCCTTCCCATATGTTCGTTTGCTTTCTTCCCTGAATCCCACATATGAATGAGATCATACAGTAAATACTCTTTCTTTGACAGACTTATTTCACTTAGAACACTCTAGCTCCATCCACTCATTGCTAATGACAAGATTTCATTCTTTTTGGTCGTTGAGTAATATACCTCTGTGTGTGTGTGTGTGTGTGTGTGTGTGTGTGTGTGTAGACACCACATCTTTATCCATTCATCAGTTGATGGACATTTGGACTCTCTCCGTAGTTTGGCTATTGTTAATGCTGCTGTAAACATCAGAGTGCATGTACCCCTTCTAATCTATTTTTGTATCCTTTGGCTAAATACTTAGTAGTACAATTGCTGGATTACAGTGTAGTTCTGTTTTTTACTTTTTGGGGAACCTCCAAACTGTTCTCCAGAGTGGCTGCACCAGTTTGCATTCCCACCAACAGCGCAAGAGGGTTCCTCTTTCTTGGCATCATTGCCAACACCTGTTGTTTCTTGTGTTGTTAATTTTAGCTGTTCTGACAGGTGAGAGGTGGCATCTTGTTGTGGTTTTGATTTGTATTTCCCTGATGGTGAGTGATGAGTGATGTTGAGCAGCTCCCATGATTTTCAGAGTACAGGTCTTTTACCTCTTTAGTTAGGTGTATTCCTATGTATCTTACTGTTTTTGGTGCAGTTGCAAATGGGATTGATTCCTTGATTTCCTTTTCTGCTGCTTTGTTACTGGCATATAGAAATGCAACAGATTTCTGCACATTGATTTTAGATCCTGCAACTTTGCTGAATTCATGTATGAGTTCTAGTAGCAATGTTTTGGTGGAGTCTTTCAGGTTTTCTACATAGAGTGTCATGTCATCTGTAAATAGTGAAAGTTTGAATTCTTCCTTGCCAATTTGGATGCCTTTGATTTCTCTTTGTTGTCTGATTGCTGAGGTAAGACTTCTGTTAAATAGTAATGGTGAGAGTGGACATCCTTGTCTTGTTCCTGCCTGTAGAGAAAGGCTCTCAGTTTTCCCATCGAGGATGACCTGTGGGTCTTTTGTATGTGGCCTTTATATGAAGGCCATATTGAGGTATGTTCCATCTATCCCTTATTTTTGAGGGTTTTTATCAAGAAAAGATCTGTATTTTGTCAAATGCTTTTTCTGCATTTGACAGGATCATATGGTTCTTATAATGTGGTGTATCATGTTGATTGATTTGCGAATGTTCAACCACCCCTGTGGCCCAGGAATAAATCCCACTTGATCATGGTGAATAATTCCTTTAATGTACTGTTGAATTCGATTCACTAGTTTTATTGAGAATTTTTGCATCCATGTTCATGAGGGATATTGGCCTGCAGTTCTTCTTTTTAGTGGGGTCTTTGGTTTTGGAATCAAGGTAATGCTGGTTTCATAGAATGAGTTTGGAAGTTTTCCTTCCATTTCTATTTTTTGGAAAGTTTGAGGAGAATAGATATTAACTCTTCTTAAAATGTCTGGGAATCCATCCAGAGATTTTGGATTACTGATTCAGTTTCTTTGCTGGTTTTGGTTCTGTTCAAAATTTTTATTTCTTACTGTTTCAGTTTTGGCTTTGTTAGTTTGTAGGTATCTAGGAATTTGTCCATTTCTTCCAGGTTGCCCAGTTTGTTGGCATATAATTTTTCATAGCATTGTCTTATAATTGTTTGTATTTCTGTGGTGTTGGTTGTGATCTCTCCTCTTTCATTCATGATTTTATCTATTTGGGTCCTTTCTCTTTTTGATAAGTCTGGCTAGAAGTTTATCAATTTTATTAATTCTTTTGAAAAACCAGCTCTTCGTTTTGTTAACCTATTCTACTGGTTTTTTTGTTTGTTTGTTTCTATACTGTTTATTTATGTTCTAATCTTTATTATTTACCTTCTGCTGGCTTTAGGCTTTATTTGCTGTTCCTTTTTTAGCTCCTTTAGGCGTAAAGTTAGGTTGTATATTTAAGACTTTTCTTGCTTCTTGAGGTGGACCTGTATTGCAATATACTTCTCTCCTGGAACTGCCTTTGTTGCATCCCAAAGGTTTTGGACTGTCCTTTTTCATTTTCATTTGCTTCCATGTATTTTTTTTTCTTCTTTAATTTCCTGGTTACCCCATTCATTCTTTAGTAGGATGTTCTTCAACCTCCATGTATTTGTGATCTTTCCAAATTTTTTCTTGTGGTTGACTTCAAGTTTCATAGCATCGTGGTCTAAAAATATGCATGGTATGATCTCAGTCTTTTTGCACTTGTTGAGGGTTGATTTGTGACCCAGTATGTGATCTGTTCTGGAGAATGTTCCATGTGTACTCGAAAAGAATGTGTATTCTTCTGCTTTAGGATGGATGAAATGTTCTGAATATATCTGTTAAGTCCATCTGGTCCAGTGTGTCGCTGAAAGCCATTGTTTCCTTATTGATTTTCTGCTTACGTGATCTGTCTATTGCTGTAAGTGGGGTATTAAAGTGCCCTGCTCTTATTGTATTATTATTACATAGTTTCTTTATATTTATTATTAATTGAATTGTGTATTTGGTTGCTCCCAAGTTGGGGGCATAAATATTTACAATTGTTAGATCTTCTTGATGGATAGACCCCTTAATTATGATATAATGCCCTTCTTCATCTCTTTTTATAGTCTTTGTTTTAAAATCTAGTTTGTCTGCGGTGCCTGGGTGGCTCAGTTGTTAAGTGTCTGCCTTCGGCTCAGGTCATGATCCCAGGGTCCTGGGATCAAGCCCCGCATCGGGCTCCCTGCTCAGCAGGAAGCCTGATTCTCCCTCTCCCATGCCCCCTGCTTATATTCCTGCTCTCGCTATCTGTCTCTCTGTCAAATAAATAAATAAAATCTTTAAAAAAAAATAAAATAAAATCCAGTTTGTCTCACGGAAGTGTGACTACTCCGGCTTTAGGTCTAAAATGAGTCTCTTGTAGGCAGCATATAGATGGATCTTGTTTTTTGTGTGTGTGTGTGAACCTACAGCTTTATTGACACCTTTCAGTAAGCTCTTAATACTCATATTTTCATGGGTTCACTCCTTGTAATGAATTTGAGTTGTAGATAATCAACTTCCACAGAGAAATGTGTAGCCAAACCAAATTAAGAATAATCCATTCTGATGCCCTTTGTCTTACAATTGAAGCATTTAGTCTGTTTACCTTCATAGTGATTTCTGAAAGATAAGAATTTAGTGCTATTGTGTTACCTGTAAAATTGGTGTTTCTGGTGATGTTCTGTGGCCCTTTCTAGTCTTTGTTGCTTTTGCTCTTTTTTTTTTTCCTCCACTCAAAGAGTCCAACTTAAAATTTCTTGCAGGGCTAGTTTAGTGGTCATGAACTAATAAAAGTAGTTTTTTTTTTCTGGGAAATTCCTTTGTAAAAAAAAGATTTATTTATTGAGAGAGAATGGGGGAGGGGTAAAGGGAGAGAACCACGAAGCATACTTCCCACCGCACGTGGAGCCCGATTCAGGGCTTGATCCCATGACCCATGAGATCATGACCTGAGCCAAAAGCAAGAGTCAGGCGCTCAACCAACTGAGCCATTCCGGTGCCCCTGTCTGGGAGACTCTTTGTCTGTCCTTCTATTCTGAATAACAACCTGGATAAACAATTCTTGGCTGTATATTTTTCCCATTCAGCACATTGAATATTTCCTTCCACTCCTTTCTGGCTGGCCTCCCAGGTTTCAGTGGACAGATCTGCTGCCAACCTGATCTGTAGAAGACAATCTTATTAACTTCAGGAGATGTAGGAGCTAATATTGACCCTGCCATTAATTAGCCTTTGATTGTAAGCATATCACCACTTTGTGGAAACTTCACAAAACTGCTCTGATCCTGTCTTCTGCTGCTCTCCCCCTTTCTTACTTTACACCAACCACACTGACCCATTGATTTCCTGGAAAATGCCAGGCACACTCTTCTCTGGGTTTTTGCCTTAACTGTTCCTTTTATAGGGTATTCCTTACCCTGTAGAAATCCAAATGATTAAATTTGCTTTACGTCCATGGCACCAATATCCCCTTCCAGTGAGGTCCTTTGATCATCCTAGTTAAAATTGGAGTTTGCCTTTTCAGTCAACTTGCATTCCTGATCGCCCTTTTGGGCCATGTCACTGAACTCTGACTTAGCTATGTATGTCCTTTCTTCATCAAAAGGAATAAAAATTTGACTTACTATTACCCTGGTTCTAGGAAAGAGTTTGAATTAATTCACTTACCACTTCTTCACAATGTAAATTAAGCCAAAAGTTATTTAAAATTGGTTTTTATTTCTGTAGGTATTTCTTGGAGATTATTCTTCAGAACCAACTGAAGATGATGATTCCATTAAGTATATGGGGTACTGTCCTCAGATAAACCCACTGTGGCCAGATATTACATTGCGGGAACATTTTGAAATTTATGGAGCTGTGAAAGGAATGAGCTCAAGTGACATGAAAGAAGTCATAAATCGGTAAAATTAAAAGCTTTTTATTACCCAGAGAATGTTGACATTTCACATTTTAAAAGTTTAATTTTTAAAAGCATTTTTTGTGATCATACTTTTAATAGAAAATGGTCATTACTTTTTCATATATTCTTTACAGAATAATGATAGTTATAAAAATAAAAAGGTAATTTTTCTATTTTTAACTACAGGATGAACATACCTATAAATGTCAAACTTAAAGTGACTCTTTTTATTAAGATAGTGATTTGTTTAAGATGATGTAAATTGGAGGTCTAATTATATAGTAAGTTCCAGCTGAGTGTTCTAGAAAAAAAACTGTGAATGATCACAGTGAGTGATAATACAGTCATTTTGTATTACCTATTTTGCAGGATAACAAATGCACTTGATTTAAAAGAACATCTGCAGAAGACTATAAAGAAACTACCTGCAGGAATCAAGCGAAAGGTACTTTTATTAACAGATATGTGTATGTCTTATTCATAGTTTAGAGCCTGATACTGTCTTCATAAAATTTCTTATGCAAAGCCTTATTAGTCCCCTCCACATTTTCTTTCTAACTAGTTGTGTTTTGCCCTGAGTATGCTGGGGAATCCTCACATTACCCTGCTAGATGAACCATCTACAGGTATGGATCCTAAAGCCAAACAGCACATGTGGTGAGTATGACATTAAAGATACTTGAGACACGTTATACTGTTTCATACTTTAGAATAAAAGAATAGTTTGTTTTATTATCACTAATGGATTTATATTAGTTATATATATTGATTTAAAATCTTACACAAATGACAAAATAGTAATTAAAAATTAATTACTGTTAATTGATATCTAGAGAATCTCACAAAATTTTATTTTGTTTATTTTTAAGATTTTATTTATTTGAGAGAGAGAGAGAGAGACAGCAAGAGAGGGAACAGAAGCAGGGGGAGTGGGAGAAGGAGAAGCAGGCTTCCTGCTGAGCAGATAGCCTGACGAGGGGCTTGGTCCCAGGACCCTGGGATCATACCTGAGCAGAAGGCAGATGCTTAATGACTGAGCCACCCAGGCACCCCTGCCATAAACTTTTAAACTTTATCATACTTTATACTTTCATGAAATATTAATAATATTTTATTTATTCCAGAATAAAAATAAATATATGAGTAATTATTAAGATAAAGAGTACTGCTCTCTGAATAGCTTTTTTTTTTTTTTTAAAGATTTTATTTATTTATTTATTAGAGAGCAAGCAAGAGAGAAACAGCATGAGAGGGGAGAGGGTCAGAGGGAGAAGCAGGCTGGAACTCGATCCCAGGACTCCGGGATCATGACCTGAGCCGAAGGCAGTCGCTTAACCAACTGAGCCACCCAGGCGCCCTGAATAGCTTTTAAAAGATTTTTTTCCTAGTCATTTAACATAAATTCTAATTCTCATAACATTGGCTTGAGTTTATGTTGGAACGCCTAGGAATTCATGGTGCTAGTTAATTGACCAACTCTTTGAGCCTACATTTCCATGTCTATAAAATGTGAGGTGTGGGGTAGAAGCCTATTAAGTCTTCTCTATGATTTTATGGCTATTTTAGTTACAACATGAAAAAGCGTCCAATTTTATAATTTATTTTTTAATGCATAGAAACATTTGAAGTCATGGAATTTCTGTTTATTTGACAAACTTTCAAAAATAGAGGAAAAGAAGTTAGAAGAATCATAGTTGGGCAGTATGTAATAACTATAGCAATAGATATTGATTAATTTTAATTAACCAAATAGTTAGATTTTCATTAATATTCGGATGTTTTACTCTGTTTATTTTACATATGTATTATAGGCGAGCAATTCGAACTGCATTTAAAAACAAAAAGCGGGCTGCTATTCTGACCACTCATTATATGGAGGAAGCAGAAGCTGTTTGTGACCGGGTAGCCATCATGGTATCTGGGCAGTTAAGGTAAATGTCTGAAAGGCATGCCATTGGGGGGAGAGGTTGAATAATCTTTTCAGAAACTTACAATAATAAATTAAAATACCAAAAAAAGTGTCCTTACTTGAGTTTTTGACTATTAGCTTTCTGTAGAATTACTTGGAAATATGTTAGTTTATTTCTAAGAAATGACTAGCTAATTTGCATTTGTAATTAGCTTAATGGTTCAACAACTTGGAATGTTGTTTTTCATGCATGATATTTGTTATTTTAAAAAATTGCTAGGCATTGTATTGGGTTGTAATCCAAAGTACAAAATAAATATATTCGTAATTCAAGTTCATACTCTTATAAATAAATGGTGGAATAAATAAAATAAAGGTGGGAGAAGAGCAAATTTTCCTTATGGTAAGATTCCAAACAGTATATGTAGATACTGCTCCCTCTGGGAGGGTTGGGTAATTCTCCATCTCCCAAGTGTAGTCTGAATTTAGCCAGTCCCTTCTAATGTGTGGAAAGAGGGCGATAGTAACTTCACTGAAGAGCAGCGTTATGTGGCTATCACGTACCCCTGATAGGATGTCATAGGAAAGGTATTTCAGCTCCGTGGCATTTCCTCCAAAACCCCTAACCCCAGTCTAATGAGAAAACTGTCAAGACTACTCCAAATTGAGAGACATTCTGCCAAAACACTTGACCAATTCCTAAAATTGTCAGAGGTAAAAAAGGAAGGAAAGAGTAAGAAACTATCAGAGACCCATGGGGACTAAGTACAGTGTGTATCCTGGATAGATCCTGGAACAGAAAAAGGACATTAGTGAAAAACCGGTGAAATCCAAATAAAGTCAGATATGAAGTTAATAGTAATATACCAGTGTTGGTTTCTTAATTTTGACAAATGTGCCATGGTTATATAAGATCATAATATTAGGGAAACTCAAACCGGGTGAGGGGTATATGGAGTCTCTCTGTATTACATTTGCAACTTCTCTGTACATTTAAAAGTATCCCATCAAACATTTAATTTAAATCATCCTTTGAGAAATCATTCTTTGAAGCTGTCAAGTCATTTTATGTCTGAGCTTTCTTTTAAAAATCATTACAGATGTATTGGGACTGTTCAGCACCTGAAGAGTAAATTTGGAAAAGGCTACTTTTTGGAAATAAAGTTAAAGGAGTGGATAGAAAACCTAGAAGTAGACCGCCTTCAAAGAGAAATTCAGTATATTTTCCCAAATGCAAGCCGTCAGGAGAGGTAAAGATTTTAATAATTGTTATATTTTTTTGTAGAGCAATAATCGTAAAAATTGTTTACTGCATTAAGGATTAGAAAAAAAAGGTCTGTTAATATCACCAGTATTGGACTAATAACATAGTCTGATAACTGGAGTTTTATATCTAATTTAGTGTTAGATCTTGCAATATTCAGTAGTATTTAAACTTTTAAAAGTTCTCATATCAGTAGTAATGAGAGAGTTATTTTGCATGGAAATATTTTAAGATTTAAAACAATTTTTTTCTAAATATGTATCAAAATAAGTTGTTGGAGTTTAATTTTGAACTTTAAATAAAGTTTGAACTTTAGCTTTAGAACACATTAGTAGTCATTCTTAAATTTTTCTATATTTTATCTGTTTCCAGTTTTTCTTCTATTTTGGCTTATAAGATTCCTAAGGAAGATGTCCCATCCCTTTCACAATCTTTTTCTAAGCTGGAAGAAGGTAAGATTTGAAAAACATTGTAAGGTAGCTTTCAATTTATAAAAGAATTTTATTTTAAAGTTTAGAAATTGGGACTGTTTATTGTGGAAGCTATTGTAAATAAAAAGATAACCTTTTATTAATTTAAGACAGGTTAAATACTAACACTGTAGAGGTTTAGTAGGTCAGCTATATTATAGTGTAAATCTTTTACTATTTTAGTTGACATCACCGTGGTTTTTCACATTGCATCTGTAAGAAAGTTCAGTTTAATTAGCACTCAGTGGTTCATTTCAGAAGTGAGAGCATTGAGTTTCCAGAACCCTCACTTGGTTTCAGGCCCTAGAAGTAACAATGGTAGCAAGACTTCAGTGGCAGCAGAAGAGAGGAGAGGTAAATCCATAGTGTAGGGATGTGGACATTCCTAAAAGCTTAAAGAAGCTTATTGAAACTTGACATTTTTTAAAATAAATGGTTGGTAGGATAAAGATACTCTGGTGGTAAGTCATGAGAGGTGAACTCCTGGATGGAACAGGTATTCATACACAAGTTGTTTTATGGAATTTATAAACTATGAAACAACCTAATAAAGCTTGGGGAGAATTTCACTACAGGAATGAATAGGAAGCCAGAAAATTTGATGTGAGATTAGATTGCAAAAGGATCTGAAATAAACATAAAAAAAGTATATGGCCATAAGAACTATATCCAGAATCTAGTTCAAGAAATTCAAAACAGGCTGTAATGGAAATTGGGGAAGGGAAGATAGGGAGCAGGGAGCCAAAGAAGTCATGAGAAAAGGCATAGTGAGGAAGACGGAGGGTAAACAGGAGATGCTTGGAAAGGGCAGGGTGAGTCAAGTAAGGCTGCAGATAGGGTGCCTCAGGGCACAAAGAGAGAGGAAAGTAACATGTTTTGGCAGCTTCAGATTCAAGTGAGTTGATTACAGAATTTTTTTTTAAACAGGTTGTTAGCCATTTAATAGTTACTGCCATTTTTATTCTTTAGAAATATTAATAAGTAAAATATTGTTTTCATATTTTAATAGCTAAACATACTTTTGCCATTGAAGAATATAGCTTTTCTCAAGCAACATTGGAACAGGTATATAAAGTTAAATTTTTAAAAGTTTTTTTATGGAAGAAAGTGATATCTAATTGTTTAGATTTATTTATTTATTTTTAAAGATTTATTTGAGAGAGAGAAAATGTGTGCAAGTGAGGGGAGGTGAAGAGGGGGAGGGGAAGGAGACTCCCCACTGAGAGCGGAGCCACACGGGGCTTGGCTGATCTCACCACACTGAGATCAAGACCTGAGCTGAAACCAGGAGCTGGAAACTTAACCGACTGAGCCACCCAGGTGCCCCTAATTATTTAGATTTATACTGGAGAGGGTGTTTATGAACCAGAGACAAATTGTTATACAATATGCCTAAACTTTGTATAATTTTAAACAACTTTAGGCTCTCCATCTGCTTATTTTGAAAAACTCAATATTGTTTCTTTAGTAAAGAAAATGGGTGTTTTTGATGTTATTTCATATATCTGAAGTTCCATTGCTAAATATTTATAAATTATTTTTATGACTGCTACTTAATATATTTATCAAAAAACAATCTATTAATCCTTATAGCATTCAACTTTGTATGTGATTAAAGGAGGTTATTCTGTTTAATATTAATGCCAACATATCTCTTGATAGTTGAATGGTTAATGTATGTAGATGTAGCCTTACAGTGTTTTTTACTTAATTAAAAATTATTTGAGATAATTACAATACAGAATACTGTATTCATTTATTTACTTTCATTTAGGTTTTTGTAGAGCTCACTAAAGAACAAGAGGAAGAAGATAGCAGTTGTGGAACTTTAAACAGCACACTTTGGTGGGAAAGAACACAGGAAGACAGAGTAGTGTTTTGAAGCAGTTCAGTCTGCTTACTGAATTTCTTTCTTTATTTTAACTCTGACTTAAAAGGTATATTATTTGAGTGGTAACTGAAGAACCATGAAAGCACTTGGGATTTTCCTAAGTTCCTTGATTGAAATGCTGTGGTTTTGTGTTTTGCTTTTCTTTAAATAAAACTTGTATATAAATAATTGAAACTGCATGTTTGTACGTGAAGTATATTGAACTGTAGTCTGTATGTGAAGTCGAATATTTGCATTTTTACCTTTCAAAAACAGTACTTTTAAATTTATGATTTAAAGAAAGTGATAGAATAATTTTATCTTTAATGGTTATCTTTATTTTTAAATTTATACCATCTTGTTACATAAGTATGTGATATCCCAGTCTAAACAAAAAGAACTAATACATAAATAATACATAGAAAAGAAATATAAAGCAAAAGTTTCTTGCTTCTCCTTTTTAATTTCTAAAGAAACTCTGAGTAGAGGTTGGCATCCCAGAAAGCAATAAATACCAGGTAGTCTCCATGCAGGTAGAGGTTGCAGGAGGTGACATCTGCTAATAATAAATGAAATGAGACCCTGTTCTATTAGGTGATATTAGACATAGGTGATTTAGGTCTTTGAAGAAACATTTCTTTTGCTTACAATAAAATTCACATGTTTTTAAATTATAATTAAAGGAAGACTTTGTCTAGAGTCTTATTATGTAATAGCCTGATTGCAGTTAGAATGACATCATTTACACAGTTGGAAGAATCGGCCATACCTTTTCCTGTACCCCTCATGAAATATATAAATTTTTTTGTCATCTTTCTCCCAAAGGGCACATTATATTTTATTATAGAATAAAATAATTTTTGGGTAATCATTTTTGTTGGTAAACTTTATTTGAATCTCTCCTTTATAATTTAAAGTTTATCTGTGTAGATTTACTTAGTAACTCACCTCAGATTCACTTTGGAACATAGTGGGAGATAAATAAACCTTTGGGGGTTAAGTTAAGGATTAGAAGTAAACTACATAATTCACTTTAATGAGAAACCAGAATTTACTGTCAGAGTTGAAGTAAGGTTATGGTTAATGTAATCTTGGAAATACTTCCTTGTAGAACCCATGTGTGGACTATAGGTAAAATGTAATATAAATAATGCCAGCTGACATTCTGTTTGAACCAGATGAATGAAAGTTATTAACTCAGAAAGACAAATATGTTGGGAGTGCGATTTTTGCATTATAAAGAGTCAAAAAAAACAACAGCAACAACAGAAGAATTTGGTACTTACTTTAAATAGCCAAATCCTTTACTGAACTACTGTTAATTCTTTAACTTAGGTAAACTTAATGAACTTTTAACACTACTGTGTAATAAAACATCTGTGGTTTTAGGCTCTAGCAGCTGATTTAAAATAGCATTTCTTTCTGAGCCCAAGGTCCATGACTGATACTTTCCCCCCATTGTTTTGGCAACTGCTGTACACATTCCTAAAGATACCTACTTTTCCAGCTATCTCTGATAGCTTGTCAGTCAGAGATAATCTGATCTAATCTGTCACTCATCTAAATGAGCTGTTTTACAGTCTGCTTGGATTTTACAACCCCCACAGCTAAGTTATTTTTCCTTGTAAGATTTAGTTGGCACTAGTTTTTAAAGTTCTATTGGCAGCTAACAGCCACTTGCCTCATAATACCAAGCTTTTGGATTCTTCACCTGAGAATCTCACTTTTACATCTTTAGTAATAAAGTTGTAACTTTTACTAAACTTTAGTACTGCATAATGAATACAACTCAAGATGCATTTGAAAGAAAATCTTTACCTTTGTAGATAATTAAATAGCACATTGCATCTTCTAAAGCAAGTCACGGCTAAATGGTGCCAATAATTTAAAGAGATACCTTTCAGTATCTAGTATTCTAGTATATAAATACCCAGGGGCTTCTTTTTTGTGGTGTTTGAATAGCTGTGTATTGCCTGGAGTACTTAAACTCAGTGTAAGAAATAAAGCGATCTCTAGTTTGCTTGGACAGTCACTGCAAAGGTAGTTTCTTAGGACCTGACTATACTGAGGAAAATGTGTTATTTTAAATAGAGTGTGGCTAACCGAGAACATTACCCGCTTCTGCACAATGATTCACTGTACATCTGTGAATGAACGTGTGACCAACGTAAAGGGAAGTGAAAGTTGAGGTTGTGCTGAGTAGTTGTAATCATGTTCTTATCCATTATGTTTGTTCAGTTACTGGACTATTGTGCTCCTGGAAGCAATTTTTTTAAAGACACTTGAATTATTTTTTTAGTTTTTACATAGAGTGAATATATTTTGATCATGAATTAAATTATATGTAGGAATATTCCATTTTTACAGTAGTAAAATCTTTCCTAATTAGAAGTTTAAGTTTTTAGAGTTCTTATTTAAATTCCAGAAGTATAATTTAACTAATACTTAGGAAAGCAAGGGTAATTGGGGTGAAGAAAAGGAAAAAAAAGTCTAATAGGAAGTTTATCTTTATTTACAGTGGACAGTTCATGTTTTTGAACACACTTTATTTCAAAGTGTCTTAAATTACTGATCTTAAAATTTTTTCTATACCAATAATAAATATAAATACATACATTAGGCAAAAGTTGGAAAAAACAGCACCACCTAGTTTATACTTTACATCTACAATCAAATTTTAAAAGTAAAGCCTGGATTTTACTGAGTGACTCTGGTTACTGACTGATAAGGCGAACCTCTGTTTGCAGCTGTTAGGAACCAAGCAGGTGGTAACAATGAAAACACTATGTGAGTGTACTTTTCATTTTGTGGGCTCTTAATTTTTTTTCGAGTTCATTTTCAGTTGAGAACAACAAAAGGCTGTAGATTTTCTTTAAAAACATTTTTCTTTTAAATTGCACAAGCTGCCTTAAATCAATATTTTGATTTTAATCATTAGAATATTTTTAGAGTAATTTAATTCAGCAGACCGTTTTGGTGACAATCTTTCAAGCAGTGGGTTCTTTGGATAGAAAGATGACTATCCATTTTGGCCCTGTAAGATCTTACAATCTAGTAGGAGGAAGATCAATACTTATTTAACTATAATAGCACAAATGCTTTGCTAGTGTTACTAACACTTTTATTGGAGCACAGTTAATTTTACTTAGGGTAGGTATGTCCTTGTTTTTATTGTTCTACTGGTCATACATTTCATTCTGATTGTACTATGAGTTTCATGAAATACCATTCTGTATTTTCATAAATAGGCATTGTTTTTTGAAAAATAGGAATGCTTATCATAACTTAATGTATTTTTAATATTGCTAACATCCATTTTTCATTTTCTCTCCTGAAAGAACATATTACATACAATGAAAGAATGATTTCTCAGGTGAATAATTTTTATACCAGCTATTCTTCTAAGGTAAAAGTTTACGTTTTTTTATTCATAATGTGTTATATGTAAGTAATTCTCAGTGCTACTCTTCAAGAAAAATAAATATTATATTAGTAATAAGCTTTAAGAACTGAACATTTAAGATAACGTTTCATTTTGTATACTAAAATGGATTTTTTTTAATTTAGTGTTGATAAATGAATAATGAGTGACTCATTAAAAATGAAGAAAAAACCTGGCACTAAGATTATTAGTAATTATTGTGTTAGTATCTGTTGGGAGTTTCCAAGTACAGTGCGAACATTGATAGTACTTGTGTTTTAATTCACATTTATAATTTAAGCTTAAACAGAATATTCCCCCCTTTTATTTTAAAGATGTTATTTATTTATTTGTGAGAGAGAGCGAGCAGGGGCAGCAGCAGAGGGAGAGGGAGAAGCAGGCTCCCCGCCGAGCAAGGAACCCAATGTGGGACTTGATCCCAGAACCCTGGGATCATGACCTGAGCCGAAGGCAGATGCCCAACTGACTGAGCCACACAGGCACCCCAAACAGGGTATTCTTGTAGATCTTTTTATCTCAATTCTATTTTGTGAAAATATAAAGCAACCACTTTCATTTACATTTTATTACATTTAACAGATTAAATTATTCCCAAATACTTAACACAACTTATGTACTTATTAATTTCCTTAGAATTTTTTGAATAACTTTGATTCTCCCAAACACTTGGACAAGATTTTAACTTTAACAGACAGATTCTTCCCAAGAACCTAAGATATGCGTGCAAATCTAATCACCTTTTGTAATTAAGCAAATATACTTAATTTCAAACATCTTAAAAATGGACAACATACACAAAACTACATGATTAAAAGGTTTGCTCCACACATGCATAAATGCAGGATTCAAAAAAAGCGTCAATATAATAATTTGAAGTAATTTTTTTTCCACCATCTCTACACATATATCTGCCCAGGGTTACACATTTACTAATAAAAGGGCCATCTCAGGTCACCAAAGTTTTCCTCTTGATGACTGGAAATTAAGACATGGATGGTGGTTAGGTTGCTCAGTGAATGATTGGAACGGATCAGGGACTATCTATGAAGTAAACTAAATGCTAATATGAGCATAAAATCTGGATTATGAGTTAACCGGCTGCTGTCCAGGTGGCCCTTCTTTTATGTTCAAGCTTTGAGCGTTCAGCTGTGCCTTAACTAAGTTTCAGGTTTTTGTGACCCAATATTTTTCTCTAAGACAAGATATCACTTAAGTTTTATTGTTAGTTTTCACTGAAATTCATGATAATAGGGTTTTTCAAGTTCTGTGTTGTGACTATAGCATACCTTTTTCAGTTGATGAAATTGAATAGTTTTTCATTCAGTAAATGAATCCCTCACTTGGTTGCAATTTTATTTTCCTTTTTGTTTTGTAGTTCTTACATGTGCCTTAACCATAATACTGTGGTCATTTTCCTAACAGAATGATATCATTGCTTTGGATCAGTTTATCTAATTCTTACCTATTAATGTAAAGTTTGTCACATAGTTGTAGGAGAAGATACTTTGAAAGCTGATTTTCTTGTTTATGTTTTGGCTAGTAGTTTTTTTCACCACATGATTCTTGTGTAATTATTATTTAGTTGATACATGTTTTTTCTTCACTCATCCAACAAGGGTTAAGTCATAAAATAACTTGACCAAAGTTATGTAGGGTTTGCTGAAGGAAGAAAGGGACTGTCCCATGCAGGAGCTGCAGGACCTCACCATACCCACAGGAGCTAGGACAGTATACGCAGGATTGGATTCTGAGGGTACTTCATGTAGTGGTGCCAAACATAAAGTTAGATAAGAAAGAATATTTCTTTGGGAGCACTTTTGGGCATGCAGGATTTTTAACACCCTGCCAAGAACCCCAGGGGGTGTGAACATGCTGCTAAAATAGCTCCTAGAAGCATAAAAAAAGCAGTGGCCCATCCGATGTCACAAATGCCAAAAAGCCATGGTACGTGATGAAAAAGGAGTGAAAAGATTCAGAAAATTGGGCATGCGTGAGGTTTACTATGAGACTGGAGAACACAGTAGAGGGTTAAGTTAAAAGCAACAAGGAATGTGCTAGTGAGGGGCACACCAGCATCACTCTAAAGTTAGTGGAAGCTGTCCTCTGAACTGATGGTCTGCAGTCATTACATCACTAGGCACACAAATAGCAATATCATGGCAGGTGTACATGGTATCTATCCCTGTAGACCTCCTCCAAAGTGATCTCTGGCCATTAACCCAAGTAATTATACAGTGGGAAAAGGGAATACCCAAACATTTTAAGGTGCATTGGACATAGGAAAGAAGTTGATACAGAGACCCAAAGCATCATCATGGCCCCTGTGTCACAGTTGGGGCATTTGAGGGCCAGGTAATAAAATCTTGGCCTAGATCCAGTTCATAGTGAGTCTACTAGTTTATAGATCCATCTGGTGTTCATGTCTAGTTTCAGAATATGTAATTGGAATAGACATGATAGTTGGCATAACTTGCACATGTTTCCTTGGCTTGGATAAGAACTATTACAGTAGGTGTATTTGTTTCCTAAGGCTGCCATAACAAAGTGCCACAAATTGAGTGACTTAAGGTAACAAATTTTATTCTCAGAGTTCTGGAGGCCAGAAGTCCACATTCGAGGTGTTGGCAGGGTTGGATCCTTCTTGCGGGATCAGAGAGAGTCAGTTCCATGCTTCTTTTCTAGCTTACAGTGGTTGCCTGAAGTCCTTAGAGTTCCCTAGCTAGCAGTTGTGTAACTCCAATCTTGTCACATGGCCATCTTCCTTGTGAATCTGTCTTGGTTTGTGTTCCTTCCCTTCTAAGGGCACCAGTCATTTCAGATTGAGGGCTCAACCTACTCCAATATGACCTCATCTTAATTAGTTATATCTGCAAAGACCCTATTTAGAAATAGGTCTCAGGAAAGAGGAATTTTGAGAAGGCGACACTATTCAACCTAGTACAGCGGGGAAGACCAAACAGAAACCTCTAAAACTGCCCTCTTCTCAGCCAGTATAGGAAATAAAAACAATATTTCATTTTGGGAGTGGGGAATGGAGAGAGAATGGAAGAAATTAAAGATGCAGGTAGAAGTGGCCTTTATTACATCTGCATTTTAATATACTAATCTTGCCCCTGCAAAAACCAGATTCTGGAAGATGACTATCTACTGAAAACTCAACCAAAGAGTAGCTCTTATTTAGCATCCTAGCCAGATAATGCTGTTTTGCAAGAGCAGATTAAGAACAGCTTCTGTCATATGGGATTCAACCAGTGATTTATTTGACCAATGCTTTTTCTATTCCAATCAGAAAGAGAATCAGGAAGATTTTGCATTAACATGGAATGGTTGAAAGTGTACATTTCAATCTTGCCCTAAGGTTAGTCTAGAGTTCTCCCACCCTCAACATATTCCAAAGAGATTTGGATCAGCTGAATATCCCAAAGAACATGGCACTGTCTACTCTTGACATCAGACTAGATGAACAAGAAGTGGTTAGTATTATTGGAGGCCTTGGTGAGATGTTTTGCTGCAGAGGGGATATAGCAAAATGCAACACAAATAATGCTCTACTGGAGAATAATTTCTCATTTTCCCTTTACTGTCCAAAGTATACTGGATTTTTATCAGTTTTGCACAAAGATGATTTATTATTGTTTAATTCCAAGTATCTTAACCTTGGCCCTGTTGATAGTTGGACTGGATCCTTCTTTGTGGTATGTGTCGGGGAGTGGAGTGGTAGGCTGCCCTGTGCTTTGTAGGATATTTAGCAGCATCCCTGGCTCTTCCTGTTAAATGCCAGTAGCACAATTAAAGAAAAAAATGCTTCGATTTTGTCAAATGTCCCCTTGAGGGCAAAATCTCCCTCTTTGAGAACATTGATTTAATGCATTTGGGTTAAAAGTAGATTCAATTCATTTATCCAAAATTTTCATTGGAAAAGTTGTCTTTAATACTATTCTGTCGTTTTTCCATATGCAGGTAATGCTTCATACTCTGCTCAAGGGAGGTGGGTTCCTGGTTCTGGTTCACTCGGATCGAGTTAATAGACACATCTTTTCAATTCTAATTTTTTTCTTTTCTTCTAAAAACTTATTATTACCGTATAGTTGACATACAATGTTATATTAGTTTCAGGTGTTAAAATCTCATTTTTAAAATAAACATTCAGGGTTTGATAGACTATCTGCAAACTTATTCTGAGGGTCTTTGTGTGCATAATGAAGTTTTCAGTGCTATTTTGAGTTACTCTTAGATTTTGATTATTTTGTGATTTTTCTTATTACATGTTAGGTTGTTTATCTGCTATTCTTAACCCATTTCTTAATGAGGTTCCCAATCTAGGACTGTTTCTTTTGGGGGAGGTGGCATCCCTATTTTCAAGCCTACATTATGAATATTTGAAGTGAGTTCACGAGGTGAACATAAATACCTATGAAGACAGTATGGCAGATCCACATGTGTAAGAACCTTTAAAGAAATTCTACAAATACTATCTTACTTATGGCCCTTACAGTCATATATGTTGTTATTATAAGATGCACACCCAGGGTCTTGTGTTGGCCCTCATGGATGTTCCCATGCAATTGAAGATACAAAGCCTATCCAACAGATCACTGAGGAAAAAAAGATGAGAACTGAGTTGAATAAAAAAGCCACTGAAAGTTTCTTGGTCATTTTAGTCTAATTGAAAGTCAAAAGAATTTCGAGTAATAATTTACAACTTAAGTGCACATTCTCTGTGCTGGGGGAGAATGAATCTCACATTGGAAATGTGGCAGATTTTTTATTCAAAAACATTTTATCTTAAACTTTACAATTAAGGTTCAGGCTCCTAACCCCCCTCCCTCCCACCCACCCCCCTCCTCCCCTCCTCCCCAAGTTCCCTGCCTTACTCCAGAGATCATGACAATCCTGCCAGATGAAAAGCAGCATGGTAACTAACATGCTGCAGATGCCTAGAAGAGACCCAGCTAAATGTGAACCCCTCTGACCACCAGATGGCAGCAGAGGACTGTGTTTAAAGGGCATTTTCCTAGGACCAGAAATGGGTGGAATAGGGCCTCCTGAGCAATGACCAAAGAAGAGCCCAAGTTGGAGCCAGCAAGACAGTCTGGGAAGCCTGAGGCTGAACTCTACTGAGTCAAATGGTCGTCCTTGTGCTAGTTCATTTGGGAAGTAGTAAGGAGACAGCGGGGTTCACGATGTATGAACAAAGAACAAGAAATGAGGGATGAGCCAGAAGATAATCCTAGCCATTCAACAAATGGAAGAAGGCAGAACAGCCAGAGGTTTGAAAGGACAGAAAGTGTGTGGTAGAGAGAGATTCAGGGTGGATTTTTAAACCCCTCCTTCTGTTCATTTTAAGGAGCCACAAAATCCAAAACTTTTCAGGTACTCTCCAAAAGGTGGACAGGGAATACTATGTTATCTCTTATCTGGGTAGTCAGTTTTATTGATAACTGGGATAATTGGGAGGGAGATGGGCAGAGATGGTAAAAAGAAACTGCCAGAAAAGGTGTTTTGGGGTAACAAGGTTAATAAAGATAACTACAGTCTCTAATCTGATTTTTAATTCTTACTTTGTTTCAAATAGTAAAACCAGTGATACATATTTGAGAAAATTCAGGGTTTTTTTCCCATGTAAAGAATTACTTAAGAATTTCAATGATGATTCTCAGGTGGGCAAAAGTATCAAGATGAGTCAAAACAAAAGTGCCACTGGAGTATTTTAAAGGTAAGTCAATTCCTGCTGTTAGAAGAGACTTGATATGTTAAGAACTAAGCTTTAGAAATAGTAATTGCTAACATTGAGGGCTTACTCTGTGCAGGGCATCATTCCATTGTTCTGTGCACTTTTGTGGACAGACTAGCGGTTCTCTGACCAGCCATATCAGAATCTGCTGGGGATTGTTACAAGTATAAATTCTCAGGTCACCCCAGAGCTACCGAATCAGAAACTCCAGGAGTGGGGTCCAGCCACCTGTGTAATTAATTATGGCAAACTCTCCAGGTGATCTTGATACTTGCTAACGTTGGAGCATGTATTCACCAGTGTTGAATATTGTATGTAATCCTTACAACAACCCTAAAAAATAAGGATCTTTATTTTCACCCTCTACTTTATAGCTAGAAAATCTGAGGCCAGAGAAGTTGTGATTTACCCAGTGACACTGAGTCCCTAAGTAGCACAGATGCAATTTGACTTCAGAGCTTATATTCTTGATGTCTTCCTTTTAGAGAGAGTGCCACTAAGCCTTTCGTGGGATCTGGCTTCTGTCCTATGGCACTTATATTGAATTCACTCATTAAAAGCAACGTATGTAATAGGTAGATCTCTCTGGGTGTGCACACACCTCCAAACACATATAAGAGTGTGTGTTGCCAAAGGTAGTCGGTAGTGACTGAAATTTTATTTGTCTTGTCTTCCTGCAAAGTCAGTTGAGGATAATCAGTCAAAAGTGGTCAGTTGTGAAAAGCATAGAGAAATGAGAATTTGCATTAGCTGAACAGTGATTTTCAAACTGAAGTGGGCATCTGAATTGCCTGCTTTGAGAAATCCTGAATGCAGTGAAGCCTGAGGGGTCTGGACAAAAGTTGTGAATGGTCTAAGGAAGGAGACAGTTCAGGAACAGACTTTGGAGGGTTTAGAGCCTTTCCTTGAGTGTCTTCTGAAAATTAACCCTCCCTGATTTTCACTCTAAAGCTATTGAGTCATTTAGATTAGAAAAGATAAATCTGTGAAGAGTGCATAATAAGACTGACTTTTTGTGGCACAGGAGTTTTATATTCTAAGATGTGTGAGTGTGTGTGTGTTGGGAAAGAGAGCCTGGTGCATAGCAAGCCACCCCCCCAGACTGGACTGGCTTCGGTCACACACACATAGTAGTCAGTGATTCAGTTCAACGTCTTTTGTTTTTAAATTCTTGCAGTGGCCCAAACACTAGGTTAGGAGCTGCGGATACAAGGTAAACAATACAGTCCTGACTTTAAAGGGCTTCTAGTATATTAGGAGATACAGAGAAATAGATGGGTGTGTTAGTTATCTATTGCTGTGTAACAAATCACCCCAAAACTTAGCATCTTAAATATAACATTCATCAACTCACAGTGTCTGGAGGTCGGGAATCTGAGTGTAGCTTAGCTGTATGCTTTTAAAATTAATGACCAAATAAACAGGACAAAAGGAAATTTGGAGATAGGGAGACTGTATAAGGAAATATGAACTACAAGAGATTTAATGCAGTACCATAAAAAGAAGCAGGATGCTATAAAAAAAGAACAGTCAGAGGATGAGACTACATTAGGAACAAGTGGGTTTTATGCCAGGAATTCAACTTCAGAGAATTGTTAGAAAACATATTGCAAACTCATTTTTTGCAGATGAATTTATTGTTTAGAAAATTTTAAAAGTTTCCTATTGGAATAAATAAGCGTTCAGCAAAGTTCAAATTAACATACAAAGTTAATAATGCTTCTGTATACCAGCAAAAATTAAGTAGAAAATATATTTTAAAATAGATCCTATTAAGTTAGTAATGGAAATTCTTTGCTATGGCAAAAAAACTTGCAAAAGACATGGAAGACTATTAAAGTAAAACATACACAGTTTATTGAAGGATGTAGAAGTGACCCAGATAAGCAGAGTTTCATCATGTTGTGGGGGAGGGGAAATTCAACATTATGAAGAAGTGGATTCTCTTAAAATTAAACTATAAATGCAAAAATATTTTGAGAGAGAGATGACAATAAATGTTAAAGTTCTTTTATTTTTAAATTTTTTATTTAAATTCAATATAGTTAACATATAGTGTATTATTAGTTTCAGGGATAGAATTTAGTGACTCATCAGTCGCATGTAACACCCAGTGCTCATTCCATCCTGTGCCCTCTTTAATGCCCTTCATCCAGGGTGACCCCTTCCTCCCACCCCATGACTGAGTAATATTCTGTTGTGTATATGTACCACCTCTTCTTTATCCATTCAACAAGTGTTAAAATTCTGAACCGGCTATCTAGTAAGAGAAAAGAAAAGACAGAGTGAGCCAAGTGTATTAGGAAGATAAATTATCAACAAGTTTTGACGTGTTGAAATGGAATAGATAGATCCAGTTTAGGGAGGTCATGGCTGGAAACCTAGATCTAGGATAAAGCTGAAAGGGTGGATCTGTTTATTAAAGGAAAGGTCAAAACTTGAAGTAAAAAGTGCCAAGGGACATAAATAAACTGAGGATTTTAGAAAAAAATAAGTCAGGGAAGAAAAGAGTGAATGGTAACACAATTCCTAGCTGTGGGTCTCAACACTGTCAAATGTTGCAGATAGGTTAAAAAAAAGTGAGAGAATGCTACTGAGGATGTTGATGTCAAGATGTCGGAAGCTGTTGGCAAGCTTTGAGAGCTTAGTTTCATTGGCATGGGTACAAGGGTAAGGAAAACTGTTGGATGGCCATCAGATGTAAAAATTGAGGTGTTGACTAAGTACTGCCTATGTGTTTGTTATGGGTTAAATTGTATGCCTCAAAAAGATACGTTGAAGTCCCAACCCCTGGTACCTGTGAATATGATTTTATTTGGGAAATAGGGTCTTTAATAGATATAATCTCATACTGGAGTACGGTGGGCCCTTAATCCAATATGACTGGTCTTCTTGTATAAGAAGAGGAGACAAAACAGACCCAGAGGACACCACCACATGATGATGGAGGCAGAGTAAAGACAAGGCATGTGAAGGATGATTGGCAAGCATTGGGAACCAGGAGAGAGCATGGCCCTGAGGATGACACCTTGATTTCAGACTTCCATCCCCTGGAACTGTGAGAGAATAAATTTCTGTGGTTTTAACGCACCCAGTTTGTGGTACCTTGTTACAGCGCCCCCGAGAAACTAATACTGTGGGGATTTGTGCAATGAATGTGAGATGATCTAGTAGATGAAGTTTATATGATTGAGTAGCTTAAGAAAGATGACAGCAGCCAGTGGAAAATATTTCCCCATATGTAATTATTAGGCATGTCTCAAAAAAGGAGGGAGGAGAGAAGATATATCAGAAGCCATAAAATAAAGAGGGAGCCAGATTTTAGAGTAGATTATAAGACTGGGTTGAGAGATGGGGCAGTGGGATTGAACTTAGCAAAAACTTTCCTCTGGGAAGTTCACATGAACTAGAGAGAGGGGAGGGAAGCCTCCACCCCGTGGTCTCTGAGATTTCAGTAAAATGGTAAATTTATGCACTGAAATAGAAGTGCAGAAGTAGGGCTGAGGACCCAGGGAGAGTCGGAGAACAAAGGAGTAGATTAAAAAATCTGTAAAGTGTGCTGAGGAGGGCTGGCTTGATGTGACATGGGCCCCAACAAATCGAGGTTTGGTGGAGTTCAGCATTGGGACCCAGAAGCAGTAATACCCAGGTATCAATGTGCAGAGGCTTGGAACAGAAAAAGTCCAGCCCCCATAATGCATGTGCAACAGAGGATCCTGTGTCACCTGTCCAAGTTGATGAGTGACAGCACTTTCTGCACCCTATTGGAGATTAAAACCCCTAAAATGACAGAAATAAATTACTTTTTAAATTTAGTTGCTAAGAAAGTGTGTGTGTGTTATAATATAATTTTTGTTGTTTCTTTCCACCCATATAAATCTCATCATTAATGCCTGGGATTGGAGCCAGGTTAAATATTTGGTGTTGTTTGGTTCTTGGACTTTTACTTCTAGTAGTGACTGGCAAAACAAGAGGAGAAATGTGACCAACAACAAAGGAGGGATACAATTAGGGTCAAAGACTATGTTCATACCCATTTTCTTAATGAAAATGGTAATCATTGAAATCATCTCAGGGTGCTTGCTTCACTGGTTTGTCTGTTCTCTTTCGTGAATGGTTATTAGCTCATGTATACATCTAGGAAATGTATTGATGAAATTAAAAAATCATGGAATGAGATTTTCAGGATTGATAAGCAGGGATTATTTACAGTTCTGAGAATGTCCCATTTATTTGCAGCTGAAGAAAAGAAGTAACACAATCATTAAAGTTCCACCATCTTGTCTAAACTATTAAACTATGAAAATGGGAATTAGATACTGTTTTGATTAGCATAATTTTCATAGCGGTCGTTGACAGCAAGGGGCTTGGGGTCCAAACAGTGTTCTGGACTCACATGTGGGCCCTTTATTGAACATCTGCAGATAACTTCTGCCTGTAAGCCTTACTTTTCAAATCTGTAACATGGTTGTGACTGTAGTACTGACTCCATAGGTTTGCTTTCAGTAGTAAACAAGGAAATTCATCATAAGCCCTTCTGCATACCTTGTAGCACACAGGATTCCGTCAGCACAAGGAGCCACCTAACGGAAGTGCAGTTAAGTTTTAGGTGAAGACTTCTCATGTGAATTACTGTGACTTCTGAGATCATTGAGCCTCAATTTCCCTCTCTGCTCAACTCCCTTTCTTTTTAATCTGTTCTTTTTTTGACTTGGCTAATTTTTTTTATTATGTTATGTTAATCACCATACATTACATCATTAGTTTTTGATGTAGCGTTCCGTGATTCATTGTTTGCATATAACCCCCAGGGCTCCATGCAGAACGTGCCCTCTTTAATACCCATCACCAGCCTAACCCATCCCCCTGCCCCCCTCCCCTCTAGAACCCTCAGTTTGTTTCTCAGGGTCCATAGTCTCTCATGGTTTGTCTCCCCCTCCAATTTCCCCCCTTCGTTTTTTCCTTCCTTCTGTCTTCTTTTTTTTAATATCTAATGTATTATTTATTTCAGAGGTACAGGTCTGTGATTCATCAGTCTTACACAATTCACAGCTGTCTAATTTTTAATCATTAAAAGCTAATAAAGACTTACCCAACACCGTGGGGTTTTTTTGTCCTTTTAGAATATGATCACTTTTTATGAATGCCAGAAAGACACCACAATAAATACCACGTGCCATGCTTAGCCAACTGTCCACAACTACACGGTCCCTGCAGAGTAATTGGACAAGAAAGGCATGGGGAAAAAAACTAAACAAACACAAACCAACTTAACAAAGAACATTTGGCAGGCTTTTTACACACAGGCCATGTCCTGTTTTCAGATGCCAAACTGAATAAAAACAGTTTTAAGAGAGGCAGACATTTGCAGAAGAGCCCTTGAAAGAATCTTAGCTGTTCTAGAAAAAAAACAGTGAATCAGAGGTTCTTCTAAGTTCCTCACTCATTTTCCTGAGAGTCAAATTTGTGTTTACTTTCCACTTTGCATAAGGTGAGTAAGGCATAAAGTATACAGATAGCCAATGCCAAACACATTGATTGATATTGTTAAAATTATTATATTGATCTGATATTTCTAAATTATTGTGGGTTTTATATTGTAGACCTAATGAGTGATTTAATTTTTTAAACTCAGTTATATAGTATTTTAGTGCAATAGTAAAATGTAAGAGAGCTTTTTCGCAACGGGTTTGCCGCCAGAACACAGGTGTCGTGAAAACCACCGCTCAACCTAAACCAAAATGGGAAAGGAAAAGACTCACATCAACATCGTCGTCATTGGACACGTAGATTCGGGCAAGTCTACCACT
>NW_027397112.1:4487797-4518296 GCF_003265705.2 Callorhinus ursinus
GTCTCAGAACTGTTTGTGTCAATTGGCCATTTAAGTTTAATAGTAAAAGACTGGTTAATGATAACAATGCATCGTAAAACCTTCAGAAGGAAAGGAGAATGTTTTGTGGACCATGTTTTTTTTTGTGTGTGTGTGGCAGTTTTAAGTTATTAGTTTTTAAAATCAGTACTTTTTAATGGAAACAACTTGACCAAAAATCTGTCACAGAATTTTGAGACCCATTAAAACAAAAGTTTAATGAGAAAAAAAAAGAATGTTAAGAGAGACTCAGAAGTGTATACAGATATAATTAGTTTCTTTTGGTCAGCTTTATACATCTCTGGGTGGCCTTTTGAGAATTTGCAAGGTTTTAGTTCTTGGGAATGTGTAGGCACTAGGACAAGTTACTTTTCCCGTGGCTTCTTTTTTCTTTTAAAATGTCTTTGTGGGTAGCTTACTGAGCTCTTCAAACATACCTGTGTAGCCGTAAGGTGAAGATGAATGTTTTGACTTAGAAACTTTCTCAAGTTAGAATTTAGAGATTATTTTGATATTTGGTCACTTTACCTTTTCTTTTGTCAGAAAAAGAAAGTAGAGCAAGTTCTCTGAACATTGTAATTTGTATATGACATCGACATTTATTCAAATGAATTTGAGTAACCAGAGTTGTGATACCAAATCACCTCTGGAATTTCGAACTGAAAACAAGGATCCTGGTTACACATCATGGTGATCTGCAAATCAGTTACCTCAGTCATATCCACTAACATGTTTTTGGTTTTCATCTACATCTGTCTTACATTCTTAGTTCAAAAAAGGGGACCCATGGATTTAAGAGAAGAAATTAGCTCTTTGGGATTCTAAGAATGACTATGATGTTATTCAACTTTGCTTTACTCAAGTGGTTACCTAGATATTAAATAAGCATGCAAAAATGTGCCCTTCAAAGTATAGACTGCTCATGGGCAATTCTCTGACCAAAAAAACTGGATATGGTTTTATTCCTGTTATACTTTCCTTTTTTTTTAAGGACTTTATTTATTTGAGGGAGAAAGAAGCCGGAGGGGGGGCAGGCAGACCCCCTCTGAGCAAGAAGCCCGATGTTGTACTCGATCCCAGGACCCCAAGATGACCTGAGCCAAAGGCAGATGCTTACCTGACTGAGCCACCCAGGTGCCCCTATTATACTTCCTTTCTTAAAATAAGTAAAGGGCAAAGTGTTTTTGTTTTTTTTTTTTTTTAAGATTTTATTTATTTATTTGAGAGAGAGAGAGAATGAGAGAGAAAGCACATGAGATGGAGGGAGGGTCAGAGGGAGAAGCAGACTCCCTGCCGGGCAGGGAGCCCGATGCGGGACTCGATCCCGGGACTCCAGGATCATGACCTGAGCCGAAGGCAGTCGCTTAACCAACTGAGCCACCCAGGCGTCCCTAAGGGCAAAGTGTTTTTTGAATTTCAAACATTGCTAACGTCTTATTCCCTGATTTACTTTAGATTGTTGTAATGTCAAGATTTGGCAGAAAAAAGTTACTTTTGAGACGAGAGGAAAGATCTACACCAGCAGCTCATCATCCATAGCCGCGAGGGCCTGGAGAGAAATCCTCGCAGACAGGATAGTTTATATTCGTTAATACTGTATACCCTCACAAAAGCTCCCGCTGAGTGTGTCTCTGCAGTGTCAAATAAGGCGTCATGTTAGTGCATTTGAAGCTATGTTTTCAAAGTGTTTGGGAGCTTTTTTGTAACTGGACTTTTTTTGGTCTCTTTTTTTCCCCTAGCTGTACAATATTTATTTCACCTTCTCTCTCCATGAACAGGAGAAAATGATTAAAAAAGAGACAAGCGTGTATCAACAAACTCAGGTCCTTTGATACAAGAATTTTCTTAAACATGGAGAATGAAAAAAGCGAGCTTATTGGTATGGTTCATAGTATCTATTTCTCCATATTTAGTAAATGAAAATCTATCATTTAGTATTATGCTGTTTTTATTGCTTTTTTATATTCACAAATTCCATAGGTTAGTTGATTTGGAGTTCTAAATACAGTATTTTGCAAATATTGCAGAATAAGACATAATTGCAGAAAAGGATATTTCTGGCAAATTGATGAAATTAACTAAAGAACTCATATGGCAGCTCCTGAAAAACTAATATTTTATTAAATAGAACTAGCCATTCTCCAAATAATTACTCCATTTGGATCTTGTGGAGTCATTCTGATTTACTTTAAGCCAACTTCAGTGTTAGGAAAAAAAATAGATTGTAAATGAGTAAATGATTGCACTTTACTGGGGACATTTTGATTAAGATTCTATTAATTGGGAGGGCTGGGGAAAAAAATTCTATGAAGAATTAGGGAAATTTTTTGAGGATCTCTTTTCAAGACTATGCTTTTTTGTAAACATAGAGTGGCTGGCTGTAGGGAGCCAGATTTCTGATTGTCAGTATCTTTGCATTCTGTTGAGTTCCTAGCATAAGGGAATGGACATTAGGTCCAAGAGATTGGCTCTATTTCCTTGAAATATGTCTGGGGCTGTCTTGGCCACATCGAGGCTGTATTCTGTTTAAAAATAGCAAATAACATTTCCATGGGAGCTAGCAGCGTTCACATACTCTTTTCATTCTCTGCAATAGCTCTTGAAGCATTCAGTTTGAATATTTTAGCTCTTACGTTGACGGAGGGTACATTTATAATCATCACCCACTAGAATTTTAAAAGAACTTGTCAAAAATGTTTTAAATCTCAAAATGTAGAAATACTGGTCCAATAAAGCCACATCCTATCCTATTCACTCACAACCCAAATTTGACAAGTGTTAACTTCTTGCCATCTTTGCTTCATCTCTCTGTCTCTCCTCTTTCAAGATATAGGACACTTTACTGTCCTACTTGAGCTAGAATCTGCAAAAATTAAACACTATGCAACCACTAATATACTTCACAAAATTAGCAAAAATTGCATATAATCATCTCATTTCAAGTTCAATTTCCTAAACTTCCTGAAAATTTCTTTTTAAAAAAAAAGATTATTTGAGAGAGAGAGAATGAGAGTGAGCCCAAGTGGGAGGGAAAGGGAGAGGGGGAGGGAATCTCCAGCAGATTGTCCAGAGCGTAGAGCCCACACATGGCTCCATCTCACAACCCTGGGATCACAACCTGAGCCGAAACCAAGAGTCGGGACGCTTTACCAGCTGCACCACCCCGGTGCCCCTGAAAAATACTTTCAAAGTTGGTTTTGATAAGCCTGGAACCAATGAGACCATCTCATATCTTGTTGAATATTCATGTTTTGTATTCATCTGATTCCTTCTTCATGCTGTCATTTAACTCATTCCTTTCTTTGCCTTCTTACATTTAAGCAGAAAATTAGATTGAAAGACACGATTAACTTCAGGTTGAACATTTTTGGCAGGAATATCTCATATGTGATGCTAGTTCAGCCCAAATATTCATGTTTTGCCCTTGACACTGTTTGTATACTGCTAGAGAAAAATCAGTGACGTTAGCATTGTCCTCATAAAAATGTCACAGCCTTATTCCATGTTTGGAAGGATGAACATTTTTGAAAGATATGGCTACACTGTGAAAATAAATACCTTTTCCTTCTCCATGTAGACATTGTCCTGAGTAAGATTTAAATGCTGTGTTAAAATTAATAAAAATCTTAGAACATAATACATGAAATTATTAAAAAGTCTTTAAAAAGGAGGCCATATATTGGACTTCAGAGATTTCTGAAGTTTCCATTAGTAATGGATCAATTAACCACTTATTGGGTGGATTACTTCTGCAGATTATGAACTCATCCATTATGAATTTTTTGAGCTCAATTCTAAGGAGTGTTCTTGACTCCAAAGAACCTGTAGGTGAACTGTAACTTCACTTGTGATTTTTGTACTCTGATTTTTTGCATACAGTTTATTTCTACTGGCATAGTATTTCCATGTGACAGAAATTAGTACTCTTGGCAGGAAAAAAAAAAACACCAAATTCTTAAGTATTTCCATTGACTATTTTGAATATTTTTCTTTTTAATTTTTTAATTACTTTAATCACCAAGGTAATAGCCACCCTAAAAAAAAAGCTAAGCAATAAAAACTGAAGAAAAAAGAAAAGAGAGAGCTTTTGCTTTTATCCTAGCCACACCTTCCTCCCTACCATACCTCCCATTTAAATTTGTGTGTATCTTTTTAGGATAATATGTATACCTGGTCACATATATAGACATATATTTTCATATATGTATATAGGCACACAGATTCAGTTTCTTTACTAAAATGCAATCACAGCAAAAAATTGCTGCAAATGGGTTTTTTTTAAAGATTGATTATAGAGAGAGCGGGAGAGGGGCAGAGGGAGAGGGAGAGACAGAATCTCAAGCAGTCTTCCCATGGATCACGGGGCCCGATGAGGGGCTCGAGCTCACGTCCCTGAGATCATGACCTGAGCCGAGACCAAGAGTCCTATGCTCAACTGACTGAGCCACCCAGGCGCCTGTGCAAATGGTTTTTAAAAGATATGTCATTTACATCTTTTCACATATTTACATTGAGCCTAAGACAATAGGATAGACTTCCAGTACCTAATTTAGAGACACCTACTTAGGGATAGTGTGTGACACCAATAAACCTAAATAATTGCAACTTGATTTTATGTTCTCTAGTGATGAGTTGATATGATTATTGATTTTTTTCATACGTGGCAGGAAGAACAATCAGGATTGCTGATAAAGAAATGATGGATATGGTACTTTCAGAAAACCATCATGAAATGGTGGGAATTGTGTTTAATGATACTTTTTCATGTATCAGCTGAAGTTTAGTTGGGGATATGAAATCCCAAATATGGAAGAAGACTCTGAACATGCAGGTAACTATATAAGAATTGATTCAATTTTTTTTGCTACTTCATCAAATCCCCAGTTGGGAATGACTGATAGAAACATTAAGAAAATCAAGAAACGAAGTAATATACTTTTTATTCCTCAACTTAGTGATCAGTCTTTACTACAGAATTATTTTGGCCAACATTCAATAATATGCTTCTTTCTTCCAGTTTTGCAGAATGCTTTAAAAATGCTCTAGATTATATAATCATGGGCTCTGAACAGGCATGTAGATCCACTTTAGAGCCAAAGTTAAGGTTTTAATTCCATTGATTGATTCCATTGTATAATGACGGGCATGTTTTTCTCCTCCCTTAAAGAACACTGTTGGGATTCTGCTGATAAAATTTTTTGTTACATGACAAGATACTGGCAAAATGGGTTTGTGGCATTTCAAACTGCAATTGATGCTGCAATTATAGAAGTAAGTGCCTTACTTAAGTATTCTATTTTATACTTTCTGTATTTTCTCTGTATCTTCAGTCTCTACCTCTTCCTCCACTTTGCCCCTGCACTCTTAGGAGATTATGCTCTGCCTCTTATTCTCAAAGAAAGAAGAAACTGATGGGAATATCCCCACTTCCCAACACAAACCCTGCTAAACTATAGGCCTACTACTCACTACACCCATCCTTTTCTTTCTGCCTCATCTCATGTCCTTCATCAATCCACGGGCTGGATCCTGTTCCTTCCAACAGTATTAGTAAGATTGCACAATGGATCTTCCCTTCTGTCTCCTCCTTTTTCAATTTTTCCCTTTCAACTAGATTCTTCTCTTTGGGATTGAAAAGTATTGATTTCCTCACATATTAACAGGATCTTTCCTTCTTTCCTCCTCAGGCAAGTACTTTAGCTCCCTCCACAGCTAAGTTTCTTGAAAAGGTTGCCTTCACTTAGGCTCCATTCAACTCAGAACTATTTCTGTCCCCATCCACACCACCCAGATGGCTTTTTCTGAGGTCGGTAACCACTCCCATGTCAATGAACAACTGACATTTTTCATTCCTTATTTTACTGGATCTTTTAACTAAATAACGTAGCCTTCACCTGATTTTCATGCACTTTTCTAGCCATTCCTTCTTAGTCTTCTTGCCAGCTTATCCAGCTTCACACTCATGCTTCTTTAAATCTGTAGTTCCACAAGTTTCTAACCTAGGCATCTTTCCCCATGCTATATACTTTCTCTAAACAATGTTTTTTATTTCCGTAACTTTAATTACGATTTACATGCTGATAACTCTAAGAACCCTACTTCAACTTGTAGACCAGCAAACTTGTTCTGTAAGGGACCAGGTAATAAATATTGTAGGCTCCAGGGGCCAAACTTTTTTATGGTACCTATTCAACTCAGCTGTTGTAACATGAAAGAAACCATAGACAGTACATAAAGAAATGAGTATGGCTCCATTCCAATAAAAACTTTATTTACAAAGGCAGGTGGTGGACTAGATTTGGTCCTTGGACTGTAGTTTGCTAACCTCTGCTGTAGTTCGATGTATCTGACTGTTTGCTGAATATCTCTAAGACTTTGATGCTTCCTAAATGATTTAAACTAGTATGTTCAAAACTGAATGTGGGTATTTTTCTCTTCATGTGGCTGAGTCTTTTAAAAATTTTCCTATCTTAGTGAATGCCAAGGCTACCCACCTAGGTGACCAATTAATTAAAAACTAAGGAATTATCAGAGAAAATTTCCTCTGCCTTACCCATTACCTCCAATTTCTCATCCAGCCCTGTGAATCCTAAACTGAAATCCATGTGCTTCTCAACTCTGCCACCAGCACTAGTCCAGGCCATTACCATCTTTTGCCTGAACTGTGGGAGTAGTTTATTTCTCTAGCCTCATCTCTCTCCCTCCTTTCCTCCCTACCTCTCCCCCTGTCAGTTTTGCTTCAAGGACCTCCTTCCTGTGCCTCCAATGCACTATACCCCTTCCTTCCTTTGCAAATGCCGTTTCCTCTACTCAAATTTTTCTTCTCCATCCTCAACTTCCCTCCCTGCCCAAGCTTTGTTTAGGTAAGGTCACTGTATAAATAAATGTCATTTCTTCAGGAAAGCCTTCCCTATTTTTGTTCTCAGAACACCCTCTACTTCTCCTTTAATGCGGTTCCTCAATGATAATCAAACTATTGATTGTGCAATGGGTTGTTTGATGTCTCACCTTCCTTCTCTGCTCCACCATGAAACGTAAAGCTCCATGAGAGTGAGGAGTGTTCCTGTGGATCACTGCTATCTCTCCACCACCCATCACAGTATATTGGGCATGACAGACGTCTAGTAATTTTTTAAATGACTCTTACAAGTAATGTCAACATTACTAATACCAGAAGTCATCAAGAATGTTCTAAAGGGGGAGATGAACCATGAGAGACTATGGACTCTGAGAAACAAACTGAGGGTTCTAGGGGGGTGGGGAGGTGGGTTAGCCTGGTGATGGGTATTAAAGAGGGCACGTTCTTCATGGAGCACTGGGTGTTATACTCAAACAATGAATCATGGAACACTACATCAAAAACTAATAATGTAATGTATGGTGACTAACATAAAAAAAAAAAAAGAGGTAGAATTAACACCCAAAAACAGAATGTTCTAATGATGTTAATAGTTCACCATATTTTTAAATGATGAAATATATAAGTACTGAAAATGAAAAGAAACAAAATGTGTATGGTTTTCTAATATATTTTTCTATAGTTAATGTAATGAATTTGTTTAACATTCCAGTTTAGGTCACAACAAATTCTGTGATGGAACAGCTGACATCAGTTACTGGAATCAATATGACGATGCTGCCTTTCATTTCTAATGGAGAAATCATAAATACGTGGTTTACTTTTATTTGTATGGTTTATTTCTCCCATTTTGTGTATCTCCCTTCATTAAATGTTACACGGGAAAGAAAAAAGTTTAAGAAACTGATGACAGTGTTGAGTCTCCGAGAGTCAGCATTCTGGTGAGTTAAGTTGCTTTCTTGCCTCTGTATCACACATTAATAAACAGAGAAACCCATTAGATTATAAAAGAAATTAGATGCATTCAGGAGTTTGTTTGCTTTTTGCATGCATTCAATTTAATTAGCTTACCTGTATTACATTTTAAGATGCTGGCAGTAGAAATGAAGTAAGGATTGTGCTTATGTTTCCTTGAATTGCAGAATAGAAATATGGTGCTTGTATCTGTTAGCTATTGCCAGAAAGATGCTGCATAAAACACCACCCCAAAACCCAGTAACCTCAAACAACACTCATTTATTCCTCTCATTTGTCTGTGGCATGACTGGAGTCTGGCAGATCTAGTCTGGGCTTGGTTGGGCTTGGATCCAAGTTACAGGTTGCATCAAGCCTGCCCCATGTGGTTTTAATCCCCCATGGGTCAGCAGCATAGCTGGACACATTCTTCTCCTTCAATCACAGAAGTGCATGAGAGCAAGTCTTGCTGCACCACACATTTCAAGCTCCTTCTCAAGTCATATTTGATAAAATCCCATCAGTTAAAGCAAGTCATGTGGACAAATCCAAAGTCAGGGGGCAAAAAAGTATATTCTGCCCACCATAAAGCCAAAGCAAGTCAAAGAGCCAAGCCCAGGATCAGTAATATGGGTAATTCTATCCCTTCATGGAAGGGAAGAAGGGATTGAAAAATTTGAACATTAAACTAATTTGCCATAATGTTATTAAAGCCAATTCATGCAGTTAGTCAATAAAGATGTTCTTTGAGTAAGACTAAGGATTAGATGAGACAATATCTTTAATCTGCTTAGCACAGACGGTGTTGCTGCTTGTAAGGCACAAGACACAGAGTAAAATGAATCTGTCTCTCCATTTATTTATTGTCCCTTTCCCCATAGACTTTGAGAGAGTATACAATAATAACAGTAATAGTAGCAAACACTGAACTTACTCTATTCCAGGGATCACTCACAGTTTATAGTGCTGTTATTTCACAAGAAAACCAAGGCACAGAAAAGTTAAGATTTTTGCCTAAGAAACCCCTTTCTTTTAGACACTGTGCTACATAACTCAAAAAGATGAATAAAATGAAATTAGTGACAAGGCGATATTTTTCCCTTGGTAGAAAAAGCTGTTTGTGAAATGTGCCAACAGAAATGCATACCATATTGTCTTCAGTGTTTTTGAGATAAACATTACATTTGGATCCAATTTGCTAAGTACCTCAAATTGAGAAAAAACACAGCTCGAAAGTTTTCCTGATAGAGAACTGTCCAAGTTAGCAGGGTTTACATTGGCTGGAGATTTTTTAAAAAATAGTTAATATTACATGCTATTGGGGAGAGTGTCTTCAAACACAGGGAAAAGAGATTTTTAAAATGAAATAATACACATAAAAAAAGTATGGCTTTGACAATTTAACTTTGAAGAAAATTCCCCAATAACTGGGGTAAAACTGATATATTTCTTATAAAGTCCCCACAGTTCCTGTATATTTTATCCTCTTCCACTTTCTTCCTGATTGCACACAAATTCTGCTACAATCTTCTTAACCCAAATAAGGCTCAAGAATGCAGAATTTTCAATTTTCAACTACAACAACAAAAAAAGAATGCAGAATTTTCAAAGGATCTCGAGTAATTTCTTATATAAAACATGGTGACTAGATCATGAGAATTATTTATAGTAATCCCTTTCCAACTATACATTTCTGTTATATGAAATTCTAGCAATTTCAGTTCAGAACGGAAACAGTTCTGTTTCATAGAACTGAAACAGGTAAGAGAATTTGGTTTAAATATACATGAGTTATGATTAGCTCCTATTGGGGCAAACTATTATTTTAAGAGGGTAGAACAGGAAAACAGAGATAAAACAAATGATTGAAAACAGAATTTTTTGCTTAACTTTTTCCTTTATTAGATAATTAACTGTTTGCCTAATGTTCTTCAAAGATGACTGATTTTTTAAAATACCATTATAAACTGATGGATCTAAACATGTCTAATAGGTTTCAAGCCATTGTAATTATTATTCTTACTGAAGCTCAGACTGTCCCATCTTTGGTCAAAGGGAGCTGAAAGTTGGTTTCTGATTCTTTTTGACAAGATTCTAAGTGGGTTTTGAAAAAAATAGATTCCTTGCTATTTTGTGTGGCAAGATTTTTTTTAGTTAGAAAAAGTATTTCAAGAGCATTGCATACTAGAAATATTTTTTGATATTGGATTGCTCATTGTTTCTAGCCTTTTTCAATAGCAGAGATAGAATCATGATATATTTTCTACATTTTGTATACAGAATAACATACATTAAAGATAAATGCCTTATGAATTCACACTGATATTTACAATTCAAATATAGTACTATAGAGCTTTTACGTAGCCTCTCCCATATTACAACTGTATCTCCTTTCCTGTGTACTGAGAATTCTGGTTCTCCAGGAGAGAAACAAATAATCTGAGAATTAGAACATCCCTATTATTCATTTGTTTTATCCAGAAATATACATATGTCTAACAATACTAATATTATTTCAATATAACTGAAAGCAGTTAAAGTACTTTTTTTTCCCCACATGCTCTCCCAATCCTCCCAATTGTTTATAATTTACTGAATGTATACTGACCTGGTACAAACCACTCTTTCTCCTTTTAAAACATCATTTAGTCTTAGCTTTTCAGGTAACTACAATTTTTTTTAATTAAACATTTTTTATTTGGGGTAGATACATACTCAGTTTTATGAAATAGATTGCATGTACACTTTCCCAGTTTCCCCCGATGATAACATCTGCAAAACTGTCATATGATATCACAATCTCATTGTGGACATTGATACAGTTAAGATACAGGACAGTTCCATTGTTCCATCATTATAGCCACACTCAACTCTCTTCCTTATCCCCCATTTCTAACCCCTGCCAACCACCAACCTCTTCACCATTTCTATAATTTTGACATTTCAAGAATGCTATATAAATGGAATCACATAACTTTTGGGTCTTTTTTTTTCCCCACTAAGTACAATTTCCTGACATTTCATCCAAGTTTGTATTTATCAATAGTTTGCTTTTTTTTATTGCTAAGGACTGTTCAATGGTAGCAGTATCTCTGTTTGATTAGTTGTTCAGCCTTTGAAAGAGGGAGGAGTTGTTTCCAGTTTGGGAGTATTACAAATAAAGCTACTGTGAACATTGATGTTCAGGTATTTTTATGAACATAAGTTTTCATTTCTCTGAGGTAAATGCCCAGTGGTATAATTTCTGGGTTGTATGGTGGTTTAGTTTTATAAGAAACTGTTGAACTGGTTTCCAGAGTAGATATACCATTTTATATTCCAGCCAGCAATGTATAAATGACAAAAGCATAGAAAATAATTGTATTTGACTTGGTTTATGCTTTCATACATATATTGGAATTTACATATGTCTAATATTCTTATTAATTCATTGAACATAACAGTCCATTTTTCTTATTTCTTTTCTTCTTCTTAACTAATCTTCATACTTCATGCTCTCTTTACTTCACTCTATGACCAGCTCTTTTGAAAAATTATTATTAATTATTAGAAGTAGATGTTTTAATATATGAAAGATTTACCCTAGCTTCAAAAAATTAATTGAATAAGATTGTTAGGTGTTCAGTTTTGTAAAAGATTTTTAAAATTTCAAATTGAATAATGAGAGCATGAGAGAGGAAAACTATGATCTTTTTTATTGGGATATAATTTATATATAATATTATATTAGTTTCAGGTGAAAAACATAAAGATTCAATATTTGTATATATTGTGAAATGATCACCACAATAAATCTAACATCTATCATCCACACAGATTTATAATTCTTTTCTTGTGATGAGAACTTTTAAGATCTACTCTCTTAACAACTTTCAAAAAGATAATACAATATTATTAACTACAGTCACTGTGCTGCACATACATTCCCATGATTTATTTTATAACCTGTTTGTGCTTTTTAATCACCTCCATCCATTTCGCCTTCTCCCACACCCGCCTCTGGCAACCATCAAACTGTTCTCTGTACCTATGAGTTTGTTTGTCTGTTGGTTTTAGATTCTATGTATAAGTGAGATTATAGAATATTAATCTTTGTCTATTTTAACTTAGCAAATGCCCTCAAGTTCCATCCTTGTTATTGCAAATAGCAAGATTTCCTTCTTTTTTTGTGGCTGAATAATATTCCATTGTGTGTGTATCAATATCTATCACTTTTTTTTCTTTTCATCCATTGATGGACACTTAAGTTGCTTCCATGTCTTGGCTATTGTAAATAATGCTGCAATAAACATGGGAGCACATATATCTTTTTGAATTAGGGTTTTAATTTCTTTCAGATAAATACCCAGAAGTAGAGGGGTGCCTGGTTGGCATGGTCAGTTAAGCATCCATCTCTTGGTTTCAGCTCAGGTCATGATCTCACGGTGGTCGTGGGATTGAGCCCTGCGTTGGGCTTCCCGCTCAGTGTGGAGTCCACCTCAGATCCTTTCTCTCTCCCCCTCTGCTCCAACCCACTTGCACTCCCTCTGTCTCGAAGAAATAAATACAATCAAAAAAAAAAAATACCCAGAGGTAGAATTGCTAGATCATTTGGTAGTTCTATTTGTAATTTTTTGAGGAATCTCCTTACTAGAAACACTATAATCATTAAGCTTATTACTGTTTGTATACATGAAAATGCTATTTACATGTGATAGTAAAACAATTTATGTACTGCACAAAATGATATAAAAAGATTTCAAATGCATCATCTGCACAAAGTTCCACACTTGAGCTGAAAGCCCTATGTAAATTTAGAGGGTACTTGACAATTTATTGGTGTGTTCGTGAAAGGTCAGTTTTTAACAGTGAGAGCCATTTTCCTGTTTAAACATATCTTTCCATCTATTCCCTCAAATTTTCAAAAAACAACCATGCTTTGACCACTGTGATGCAGGATCCCTATTATACAGCTGTTAACTCCCAGGACACCTTTTGCTTTCCTTTAGTTTTGTGCTTTCTAGCTGCACTGTAGTATTCTAATTTCTAAAAACAATACCCTGAATGGTTAATGTCAAAAGCCATATAAGGATAAAAAATGAAATGAGCTTTCCTTATATCAGAGGGATTTCAATTAAACATTAAGAAAAATGTTATGCCAAAAAGAATTTGGTATAAGAGTTTAAAGATGAGATTATTATATTTCCATTTCATATTTAGTCACTTGACTGAAAGAATCAGATTATGTGTAATATGAATTTTTAAATTTATTCAACAGTTGTAAAGTAATTATAATAACAACTCAGCTAAAGAGTTCACACACAGTATCTTAAAACAACCGTATGAGGTAGCTACCACAATTAATTCCAATTCATAGATGAGGGTGAGAAAGGAAAAGTCCTACCTATGACCTCATGGCTAGAAAGTGTAAAGCCACAGTTTTATAGTAAATTTGACTCTGGTGTGTTTGCTTTCAGAACTTGTACTCATAACTGTTGTGCATATTGCCTCTCCAAACATTTACCTGTGTGTGACATTCTGAAGTAACACTTTGTTTCTACCATAGGCTCTCCTGGGGATTTATGTATGCTGGCTTCGAATTTATCCTGTCCATTTTTATGGCTCTGATCATAACATCTATCCAAATTGTAGTGATTGTTGGCTTCATGGTGATATTCATACTCTTTGTCTTATATGGCCTGTCTTTGCTGAGTTGGCAAAACATATCTCTTAATTTGTTTCACATCTCAGATATATGAGTAAATGATGTTTCTTTAGGATATCGGTATGGCATAGTCACTAATTTGATATCTTGCTTTCTATATGTTTTGAGAAAGTTTTTGACAAGGTGAGAAATTGATTATTATTGATAAAAATGATTCTCAAAGGGACAAGCATACCATTTGGAACTCTTCTTTCTTCCTTCAGATAGCATTGGCTTTCCTCCTGAGTGTGCTGATAAAGGAACCTATCCTTACTGGTTTGGTTGGGTTTCTCTTCACTGTATTTTGGGGATGTCTGGGATTCACTGTATTATACAGACAACTTCCTTCATCTCTGGGATGGACTTTAGGTCTTTTTAGCCCCTTTGCCTTTACTGCTGGAATGGCTCAGGTAAAGAGCACAATGATTTTATGATTTTATTTATTAGATTTTCAAAATTTTGAAGAGTTTGATAACTTCATGAAATTTAGTGATCAGTCACCTTGTATTTTAAGAAGTTCTGCATTCTCTTGTGAATTCTCATCAAAGTAATAATAAGCAAAGCAGATAGATGATTTATAAAATCCTAGAAAGTTTAAAGAAGAAAAATAATTGCCCATTATCTGACCCCTCCGTTTGTCCAATTTATGTCCCCATTTGAAGAGGCAGTAACACGTGGAGATATGAGTAATAGTGAATAAGTAATAATGCATGAATCAGTTTCAGCTCTGCCCACGTACCAGCTGGGTAAACTTGGGCAAGTCACTTGACTTCTGTAGCCTTCCTTTCTTCTTTGTAGAATGGGATGTGTCAGTCGAAATCACCTCAATGGGGGTAAACGGGAGGGCTGACTGTATTATTCTCTACATATAATGCTAGAGCAGTTCCTGACACATGCTATGTGAATGTGAACTATTATCTTTCTTATCTTTAAAATGAATCTCTTCAAGTTTTCAATACTTAATAAATATTTGAGTGTTTCTACAATATCTTATCCTTAGCATTTTTATATTTCCTTTATATGTCCTCCAGTTTCACTGCCTGCTCTTAGTTTCTCTTCCTACAATATGTTATTTTTGGCTCCTTGACCACTTCTCTATATTCCCTTCTTTAAAACTTATGTGGTAATCAATTAGTCAGTTAAATTTCTATTCTTCAATTGTTTTACTTTCTCAGATAGCATTTCCCACTTTCGTGACAATAATTTTATTTGTAAAAAGCAACACTACTACTAACAACTTCACTGTGCATTTTTGAAGAAAAAGCTATTAAAATGTGAACTATATTTTTCTAGGCAGCACCGTTTAATAAAAAAAACCCTTTAGCCTTATAGGTTCATATTCTGTTATTTTATTCTTTTTAATCTCAGATTTTACACATGGATTATTACCTGATTGGTGTTATTTTTCCCAATCCGTCTGGAGAGTCATACATAATAATGGTTACTTTCTTCATTCTGGCACTTGATACTCTTCTCTATTTGATATTAATGTTATATTTTGAGGGAGTTTTGCCTGGTAAATCATAGTGTGGTTACAGTTGAATTTAAGGCAATTCTGCTGCTTATAAGATAATATCTTATTATTGTTTACTTCTAATTTAAGAAGCATTTCTGGTGGCAGAGGAAAGGAAACGGTCTCAAAATTAATAGAATCTCCTCATTTTCATCTCACTATTTAATGGTCTGACCAGAAATATTTGGTAAAAACATCTTAGTTAAAAATAACTTGTATTTCTTTTGGTTTTTCTCTTTTATAAAGATAGGGCGTGTGCGTGTGTGCATGTGTATGTGTGTTGGTTGGTGTGGAGAGAGAAGGAAACAGCTCTAACAGTTATTGAACATGATGTTTTTTAGTGTTTGAATTGAACTCACAGACATTAAGATAGCTCATTAAACAGCTCTTGCTAGTATTTGGCTCTAGGAAACTTGTTCTTCTGCATCTCAAGAATATGAAGTAGGAAACAGTATAAAGTTGATGGATGACCTCTTCTTTTCTTTCTTTTTATGGGACGATCAGCCTAAAAAGAATGCTTTATAGAGTATCATAAAAATTGGTAAAATAAGCTCATAAAATTAGTTAAAAATGGTTCTTAAATAATTATTGTTAAATTCCTATATAGAATGCATATATCATCCCAGGAACTAATATACTTATATTCCTTTCTGCCCACATAAAATCCACAAATTGTACTCATACATAATTCCTTCTCGTGCATCAGAATTTGAATAGGTCTATCCTTTTCAAAGCCTATTATTTTGGTGTCTTTCTTTAAACGTTTTCTAATTCAGGTATTCTGTTTTTAAAATATGTATAGTTTTCTTTTAGACTTTTATTTGTTTCGTGTTCTTTATCTCCATTACGCTATTATTTTAGGATTTTATCCCCTATGCCTATTTGTTCCATTAATATAATTTCATTTTAAAAAATTTCATAATCTATTAACATAACAATAAAAATTAAAAAAATAAAAATTTCATAATCTATCATTTTGAAATAATGCATTTCTTATGCACCCAGCAAAAATTATTTTGCAAAATTATTATTGTGAATAAACAGCTTCTTAAAAATAAATGAAATTTCTTCTTTGAACAAAATGTAGCATATAATACATGTAACCTCTGAAACCAAGTTAACATATGCCTTGGTGCAGGTCGTAGACAAGAATCAGCACTCTAGTATCTGAATGATTAGGTAATTTTACTGTCATCTCAAACCTGCAAAATGGAAATTAAAATCCCAGATCTGATCTCCTGGTGTATGCACTCATTCTCTTGTTCATACACATAGCAAAGGTCTTAAAAATTCCTTTTTGCTGAACCCTTAAAAGTGTCCCCAGCTAAACTGGAGCTAGGATCTTCTCTACTTTCTCATCATCTTTTTCCTTTTGGAATTTCTTATTTTCTCTCTTGCCCATTGTTTATAACCCTTTGAATATAAATCAAGTCAATTTGTTTTTAGCCCGTCAGGCCCCAGAGCCTAGTCGATAAAATTGAAACTCTTTTCTTGGGAGTAGAGGAAGGCATAGTTAATGCCCCAAAGTTAATTTTCCCCTGTCACAACTCTGTGTCATATTATCTATTTGTCTTCTCCTAAAGTTTTGGGGGTTTTTTCTACATTAAAATTTTTTTTCTCCAATACTTCCATCTAAAATTTAATTTGTACTTTAATAGGTAATTATCCACTTTTTCTTCTGAGTTCTCCACTCATTCATAATTAACTTACTTTTCAAATACTCCCCTAACCCCCACCCTCTACTACAGGAAGGCACAATAAGATTTATTTATGGGAAGAAGCAATTCAATTTTTTTCTGTTCTATGTATTCATATAATCAGAAAATTTTACCAATGAGTATTTATTGGTAAATTCAGCATTTACTACAAACCTCACATCTTAGATTTGCCAAAGCAGTGGTCTGGGGAGGTTATATGACTAGCCCAAGAACAAAGCAGAATTTGGATGAAAACTTTGAAACTGACTATTAATACTCCCCTTTTGGGTTTTGTTTTTCCAATGAATTCAATATTCATGATATTTATTGTTTATTTCCTGTCTTTTGTCTCTAGAATGTAAGTCCTCCTGAGAAAGATATCTCTAAGCATCTAGAGCAGTCTTTGTTACATAGTAGGTCCTCAATAAATTCCTGGTGAATTACATAAATGCATATATTTGTCTTCTTATTTTAACTTTCTTCAGGATAAACAATGTATTTTTCCATCTAGAGACCACCTGGTGCAAAAGCTCTCAATAAATATTTGATGAAGGAATACAAGAATGTCCTCTTTTTTTCCCTCAGCTTCAAATAAAAAATCTGTTTCTTCTTTTCCTTCTACTCTTCCCCCACCTCTTCCCGCTCCCTCCTCCTTCTCTTCCTCCTCAGTTTTTCTCCCCCCCCCCCTACAAATTTGATTCAATCTCACTTCCCCTTACTTGGGTACAATATGTATTCTTTAACCCAAATTTGTATAAACATCTTTCAAATCCACATTTTTAAAGTAGGTTATATTTAAATTTTTTACATTCATAAGTCTTTTTCTGAATCAAAATTTCCCATAAAACTGATACTAATTAGATATCAGATTTAATCTTTGTATCTGTTTAATACATAACTGCTGATTAACTTTATGTGGGTCAGCAGGCTGTGTCTTCAAGGCTTTCACAGTTAACACTGGAAACACAAAAATCAGTAATTAAATATAGTATAGGAAGTGTGATAGGAGAGGATACCACAAGGTTCATTGATAGGGTAAGTCCTTGGGTTGGTGGGAGGAAAGAATTTCAGCTGCATTTAAATGATAAGAAAGTTTACCTGGTGGACAACAGTGCACAAAATATTTTATGTTCAAAAGGAATAGCATGTGTGCCCAGCCATGGGAAACAGCTATAGTGTAGGGGAAATTAAAAGTTATTAGGTAGAGCTAGTACATAGTTTGGGTGTCAGATGTGGTTCTAGTATAGGAATTAATAACCAGCTAATAAGAAATTACAAGGGGAGATTTTTTCCAAATACACGTCTGTGCACAGCTACACACAGGGCCATATAGCATGTAAAGATCCCAATGATCGGGGCACCTGGGTGGCTCAGTCGGTTAAGAATCTGCCTTCAGCTCAGGTCATAATCGCAGGTCCTGGGATCGAGGCCCACATCAGACTCCTTGCTCAGTGGGGAGTCTGCTTCTTCCTCTCCCTCTGCTGGCCACTCTCCCTGCTGTGCTCACTCTCTCTCTGTCAAATAAATAAATAAAATCTTTAAAAAAAAAAAAAAAGATCCCAATGATGCTGAGGTTCACCTCCAGTTAAGTCCCTCTGTAGGTGCCTGCTCTTGCTAACTCCATAGATCACATGCAGAATTTGGGATTCTCTCCTCTAGTCAGTTCCAGTATGGGTGGTGATCTCTGACAACCTTTTCTCTTGTTTTTGTTGAAATGAGAAAAATAATGTGAAACTTATTTATATACCTTAATTCTTTCATTGGAAGTCTTTCATATTGTGAGATTATAGCCTTTAAATATCTATACTTTTGTTGTGAAAATATTTTTTTCTCTTTTGCAATGGTGATCATAGCAAGATGGGAGGTTTTTTTAATTGTCCTTAAAGAACACAATATATTTATTTAAAAAAATATTATTCATCCAAGAAATCCAAGAACCTTAGAACCATCGGTGCAGGAAACAGAGACAGATTGATATAATCTATGTAGGACCTTTCACTGATGAGATTTGTGTCTTAGGAAGATCGCTCTGACAGGTCTTTGGAGGATGGGTTCAAAGCAGGTGGACATCATAGTCTGTGTTAGAGAGGGGAGGGGACCAAATTGAGGACCATCATAGTCTGTGTTAGAGAGGGGAGGACAGATTCAGGAGATACTTAGGAGATAGAAACAATCTGACTTGGTGGTTAGTTATATAGTAGAAGGAGGAAGTGAGAAAGAGAGAGGGTGAGGCTGGCTTTTGTTTCTGGTTTTGGCTACTAGTGGAGAGAGAAAATGTCACTTAACTAGGTCAGCAGCTGCAAAACAGGAGTATCCAAAACTCATTCAATTTTTGCCATATTTTTTAAACGCTATAAATAAATAAAGACAAATAGTGTAATGATCTCACTTATATGTGGAATCTAAAAAAAAAAAAAAAAACAAAACCCATAAACAAAAAAGCAAAACCAAACTTATAGAAAAAGAGATTGGACTTACAGCTGGAGGAAGGGGGGATTTCAACAGGTACAAACTCCCAGTTGTAAGTAAGTACTAGGGACGTCATGTACAACATGAGGACTATAGTCAGCACCACTGTGTGATACATGGGAAAGTTGTTAAGAACATAAATCCTAAGAGTTCTTATCACAAGGAGCACATTTTTTTTCTTTTTATTCTTTTCGTTTTATTGTATCTATTGAGATGATGGATGTTAGCTGAACCTATTGTAGTAATCATCTTACAATATATGTAAATCAAACCATCATGCCTTAATCGTATACAGTTATAGAAGTCAATTATTTCTGAAGAGAACTGGAAAAAAATCATTACTGTGTAGGAAAAAGTTGTATCAAGCTACACTAGGACAGATATCATTCTTTACTGATGTAGATGATTAATTCAATATCTAACTGTGTCTTGATTGATCAGATGAAGATGGCCGCCAGCATTCACCATTGTTTTTCCTGAAGTCTTCATTTTGGTCGCAACGTCAAAACACTCACTATGAAGTCTTTGAGGACAAAATAAATCCTGAGCAATTCCTCTGATGACTCTTTTGAACCAGTGCCTCCAGAGTTCCATGGACAAGAAGCTTTAAGGTAACTAACAAATTATGTATACTCTTCTAACACACACACACACACATTATGATATGTATATACGTACACATATAGCATATAAAATAGACACACATGTTTCTTAGATTATCTGCCTTTAGGGAGTGTATGGATTAAAGTTTTGAAGTCAAAAGATTTCTCTATAATTTAGTAGCTTGGTAACTTTTTGCTGAACCATGTGAGATCTCTAAATTTCATTTTCTTCATTTCTAAGAAATGTGTAATATAATTCAATAGTACAATGACTTCTTGAGGAATTTAAAGAATCAGTGAGATAATTAAATATGCCTGTTAGGTAACAGGAACTGGATAAATGTTAGTTATCTTTATCCATATGGGTGTTGATTGAAAGGGCATAGAAATAAGAAATAATGTAGAGAAAAGCATTGGTAAAGGTTTTAAGGAAAACCAGGAAGATGTATAGACAATGACTGCCTCATTCTTAATTTCATCATAATTTAGTGCATGCTTCTCTAGATGTTTGCTTATTTTATTGAAGGAGATTATTGAAAAGTACTCCTAAATGACATTCCATTTATGTGAAGTTATTTTTTTGAAAGTGTATTCTGAGGACAAAATGGAACATAGTGATTACAATGTGCTCCAAGGATTGAAACCACCTGGTTTGAATCCTGGCTTTACTGCTTGTTAACTGTGTAATCCCAGCTAAGTTACTTGCCCGTATCTCAGTTTCTGTATCTTAAAAATGGGCATGACACTGGTAATAAGTTTGTTATGAAGAGTAAATGAGCTACCATGCATAAAGCTTTTAGAATAGTGCCTAGCCCATAATAAGCATTTGGTAACTGTTTGCTAATAGGAATATCATGGATAAATTCAATCAGTTATTCTTATATCAGTTCACTTATTTTGTAACAGTTAGGTCAGAGGTGATTGGCAAAAGTATCTGGGAGAAGGGGAAATGAGCAGGGAGGCAACAGAGAAAGGAAAAAACTATAACCTGACACAGAAAGATTAGAGAAAATCCTCTATTCCCTGGAGTTGGAACTTCTCAAATTCTACCATTTCTAGTAGTTTTTCAAGCCATAACTCCTGTGTGAAAACTTACATAGCTATTTCAGTTTATCCTGTTCCTTACCACTAACTTACAATAACTATGTTGACACCAGAAAATTTAGTTAAATTAACAAGCTAAATCAAGACTAAATCACATTAGGCCAAAATCTCACCTTTCAGCAACATGGTTCCATAAATGCCCAGAACCTTAACCCTGACTCGTATTCCTCCAGTGGGCAATGAAGATGGGTATGGTTGTGTGGTCATTCAGTTCTCCTAAGTGGATGCCACCAGTTGTCCTATTCAATGGTCTTAGATCCAATTTGGTGTTAACACTCTAACATGAAATGAGTGTACTCCCAGGTACATACAACAGCTCTAGCCTGTTTGAACCTGCACACTCTGTCCTCTACCTTGACAGCCCCTCTTTTTATGCTTGATAGCCCAACGTGCCTCATATCAGCTCCTTGGATCGTTCTGGACCAGACTGTTTCTGCTGGCAAATTAGTTCCTTCATTTATTCATCATTCATTAAGCCCTCTGCCAGAACTAGGATTCAAAGATGAATGACAGTCTTCCACCTCAGGACAGGCAGAGCCTGGGGGGAAACAGGCACTTAAATAGATAAATAGTAAAAAGAGTGGTAGAGATGGATGCCGAGAATAACCAAACCTAGAGAAGGATCATTCAGCCCAGCCTAAGAGTGGTAGGAAAGGTCAGAAGGAGAAAACTCTTGAGGTGAGTCTTATGGAAGGGAAAGGTCACATAAGTTGTGATGGGGCACATGAAGGTTTTTCCAAACAGGGAATACAGCATGGCCAGCATAGCACAGCAAGAAACAATGTGCATGTGTCTAAAGAATGATAAGAAAGTGACATTTCTGAGCTCAAAATACAAGGCTAGAAGAGGGAGAAGTCAATATTAAGAGGTACGGGCCAAATCAGCATTTGGTAACTGTTTGCTAAGAAGGACAGTCTGTCCTGCATAGTGTGGGGAACCACCAAGTGATTTTAGGGAGGCAAATTAGACAGCCAGACCTCTGACAGATCACTCGGACAGCTTTCTGGAATGGATTTGAAGTCAACACAACTGGAGAAATGGAAACGTTCCAAAGGTTGTGTCAGTCTGGGTTTGGTCAGGAAAAGTGAGTTGCTGGAAATATTATATAAGTAAAGGGATTTGGTATGGGAATTAGTAATTCATAAAAGTACTACGAATGGAAGAGGGAGGTTCAAGAAAGCTGCAGCCATAAAGTCAGGGAAACAGCCACTGAGGACCTTATCCAGATGCATGGAAGTGGGTGGGTTTCACAAAGTTTGCTGGGATTCTCTGGGAAATTTCCCACCAGGTTTCTTAATCTCCAGCAGCAAAACAGGGCTTGTCAAGAAGTCTGAGAAGCTGCTACAAACCTAGAGTCTGCCCATGTGTCTGCCCCCATGACCTTCAGAGAAAAATGGCCTTTTTTCACTTCTGCTTTCCAAATCTTGCCCAAGTTCTCCTTAAGTCCAATACAGAGAAGGATTTCTGGGAAGTGTAGTTCCTGGCATATCCTCTGTATTGCAGGAGCCAAGGGGCTAGGTTGATGGAAAGGGAAAACATCATCAGGTTCAGAGATCAAGGTGAGAGATGATAAGAATCTGGACTAGAAGGTCATAGACAAGTGATAAAGGGATAGATTCAAAGAGATTTCATAAACTTAAATTCATAAATCCATAAGGTTAAATTAGAGTAATTTAGTAGACCACAGGATGAGGTGGGAGAGAGAGAAGAAAGAAGGACGTTTCTTGGGCATTTATTTAATTGGCATTCCTCGGTAGATGCTGAAAACACCATCTGAGAAAGAGAACAGAAGTGGGACTGGTTTGGAGGGAAAAATAATAAGCCCTGTGTGGTATCTATGTGTAGATGCAGAGCAAAAAGCTGGATATTTACATTTGAGACTTTGAAGAAAGGCCTAAAGACACAAATTTGGGAATCATTAGAATCTAAGAGTTGAAGCAATGAGAGTGGGCACTATTATATGGCAAAGATTTGAGAATAAGAAAAATAGTTGGTTAAGTGTAGAATCCGGTTTAAGGGATCCATAAAGTATGCTGAGTGGAAGAGTCAGAGAAGGATATGGAAACCGAGAGGGCAGAAGCCAAGGAAATAAAGCCTTGCAAGAAGAAAGGGGCTAGCAGTCGTTTAATACAGCATCTATCAAACAATGACGGGAAAGTGTCAGTGTCCATTGGGTTCCATAGAGTGTCATCGGTGTCTTTGCTGAGGATAGTTTCAGTGGAGTTGTAGGGTCAGAAGCTATGTTGCTTTAGGTTGGGAATAAATGTGAGATAAAGAAATGGAAACAGAGAGTAGAGAGACTATATTTTGGTAAATTTGCCTGTGGAGGGAAGAAAAATTAAATAATAGCTAGAGAGGGGTTCAGGACGGAAGGAAAGCCTCTCCCCCACCATCTCTTCCTCGCTCTCCCTCCTGTTTTTTCCTTCCTTTCTTTCAATGGTAGCTCTCTCTTCATTTGCCAACTGAGAGAAATAGCTGGAATATATGAAATAACAAGTTTGATAACAGTATGAGCAGGTCTGTGCAAATCTCTTTGGGGGTGGTGTGAGCTTTCCCCACTGCCCTCCTTCGATCCGTTATGAGGGTGACACCCTACCTTGTGAGGTTCGGGATTAATCACAAACTGTAATATTGGCAGTTAACATAATCTGTGTCATTAGAAAATGTACTTACCTCAAAGTTGCTTCATCTTTTTTTTCAGAATCAGAAATGTTACAAAAGAATATGATGGAAAGCCTGAAAAAGTAGAAGCATTGCAAGGTGAAGAGAAAAACTTCATTGTTTTGATGATGTTTTTAATTTAAAAAAAAATTTTTTTTGTTTCCTGAAGATGCAAACAGTCCTAGTGGCAAATTAGAGAATGAGTCTAGATAAAAAGAAAAATTTTAAAAAGCCCACATTTCTACTCTGAGGGATAGTCATCGATAACCTATTTACATATATATATAAAATTTTTTAAAAATAGGATTGTACTGCTTGTGCTGGTTTATAATCTTTGACTTGGATTTGTCAGACTGAGCTTGCAGTATCACTGGAATTGTGCTTACTTTCATAAGACTTCTCATCATCTGTTTTGGGCTGTGGTTTGTCTTGTTTTTGATTCTCTGACAATATAATTCCACATGTTGTCTATCTTCAGAGAATCTCAAAATTTCTAGAGTGCTAATGGAACTCTATTGTTTCTCCATGGAGTTAGATAATGTTTCAAATACTCAAGAAAAAATTATCAAGTCCTAAGCACTCAGATAGAAAAATGCCTGTGATGTGTCCTGGGTCCCACAGACCCCTCTAGAGACCATGACCTCACTTTTGTGATACAAAACAGAGCAGTGACCAGTGCCAGGGAAAACTTTACCATCCTCTCTTTAACCCATGCTCCCTCCCTCCAAATGTGGAATACATACCCCTTTGCCTCTATCCCTGGCCCTTCTGTCTCAGCTCTGGGAGCCTCTGGGAGACTGTTTCCTCAGTCACACTGCTTTCCCTGGCCCAGGAAGCAAATACTCCCTTCACTCTGCTTTATTCCTGGTAGCCTTTGCTCTGTTCTTTAACATTGAATTAATATATTCTTTGACATTTGAAGGATTCGGGTAGGGAGGAAGGTAAAAATTTATATTCTCAGTCTTGATCCAGTTTCTCCAGAGAAATTAAGGTTTTGTCTTCATAAAAAGACACAATTAAATATATAATTTCAGAGGGTACACATAAGAATACCAATAAATGAAGCGCTGAGATACATTTGACTCTTACAAACTTTTGTAAGGTCCACTCCATCTGAATATAATGCAAAGTCTAATTTTCCATTTTATTCTAAAACAGGCATATTTCTTGACATATATGAAGGACAGGTCATTGCAATACTTGGACACAGAAGAGCTGGTAAATCGACACTGCTAAACATTCTGAATGGGTTGTCTGGTTCTACAAAAGGTAAGAAAATAATTTTAGAAGCAAGTTGGCTGATGAAGCAGGTTCCTCAATGAGATTGTGCAAAACAAAAACACTTCTCTAAAGCAGGCTTTTTTACACAGTTGAGTAATTTAGAATAGGAACTATTTATTTCATATTTATATAAATTCACCAGAAAGCTTGTATCTCCGCTCTGCTATTGTCATTCTTTGTCCACTTTGCATTGCCCTGGACCCTGATATTTATGTTAAAAATAATCTGAATTTCTCAATGTATTATTTATGCAATTATGAAATGTGAAGTTTCTTCAACTAATATCCTGTCTTACCACTTCCTAGAGTCACTTTTCTGGTGTTGAATACTTGAAAATTTCTATTTACAGGATCAGTCACTATTTATAATACTCAACTCTCTGAAATAACTAACATGGAAGAAATGAGAAAGAACATTGGATTTTATCCACAATTCAATATTCAATTTGACTTTCTTACTGTGAGAGAAAACCTCAGGCTATTTGCTAAAATAAAAGGGATTCAGTCAGAAGAAGTAGAACGAGAGGCAGGTGAACATATTAGAACTAATGCCTTTGAAAATAATATACTTTGCTCTTGACCATGTTTTTGTTGAACTATTACTTTATTTTTTCATAAATAAAGCTTAATTGATGAAGTTCTTAGAATAGATTTCTCCTAATTATTAGAAGAACTGATTAAAGTAAAATATTTTTTATTATGTAGAGGTATTTTTTCAATAGGTAAAAAGAGTTATAATGGAATTGGACATACAAAACATTCAAGATGTTATTGCTAAAAAATTAGGTGGTGGAGGGAAAACTAACATTTGGGATTGCCATTTTAGGAGATCCTTGGGTAAGAGAAAAAATATTTTTTGAGATTAATTTGGTTTTTTTTTTTTAAAGATTTTATTTACTTATTTGAGAGGGAGTGAGCGAGAGAGCATGAGTTGGGGGGCAGGGGAGGGCAATGGGAGAGGGAGAAGCAGACTCCCGGCTGAACAGGGAGCCCAACACAGGGCTTGATCCCAGGACCCTGGGATCATGACCTGAGCCAAAGGCAGACAGTTAACTGCCTGAGCCACCCAGGCGCCCCAAGATTAATTTGTATTGAAGGCTGTCAAGCTATTATTAAAGTCCAAACTCTAATTACCAAATATAAGAGAAAATTTGTAATAAAGGACCATGCAAGCCTATGAGGAATCCAGTGGAGGGCTGTATTTGAATCTAGAAATCATATGGGTTTCCATGCAACTTTCTAAAGACCCTCACTTGGAAGTGGAAGATGAGCTCATACTCTTCCTCCTCTGTAGGTTTTGCTACTGGATGAATCGACTGCTGGGTTGGATCCTTTTTCAAGGCACCAAGTTTGGACCTTCCTGAAGGAGCATAAAACAAACCGCACAGTCCTTCTTAGTACCCAGATCATGGATGAGGCTTACATCGTGGCTGATGATTCTTGGTTTCTTTCTTCTAATAGTTATTTAAGGATTGAACATGAGAGATATTCTCTATAATCTGTTTTTAAAAGTAGAGAATCCTGTTTGTAATCCATTTGAGTGACTGCCTTGTAAAGATGAAATTTGCTTTGGAAGAATTCTGATCCCCCAGTGAGTTCTTAGGCCCATGCTTTATGTATCTTCTTGTCTGTAACTTTCTTCACTGTCTACATTAATCACAAGTATATTTTTAAAATTTTAAAACTCTAATATTTCATATATAGTTTTGTTGGATAGAAAAAACTTTTAGCTGGAAAAATTATTTTTAAATTTATAACCCTTTGTTGCCTTCTTAGGAGGATCCTTGGTATACTAAGCAAGGTATTGAGTGTGAAGATGCAAGATTGGAGAATTAGAGATTGAATAAATGTTCTGTCTAGGACATAGTGGCAAGTGGGGAAGACGAGTTTCAGTAAGCCAGGAAATGGTGCAAGGCAGAATCTTAAAAAAACTGAAGACAGAAATAAACTCAGTGAAAAGAAATTTTTGCTTTCTAACGTGCTGTATAACCTTATTCTAAGTTTCTTCCATGAAATCTGAAGTAAAATATACTTTACTCTGAGTCAGTTTCCTCCTGCCTTAATAAAGCTATGAAACAGCCATCCCCAAACTTAGTGTCTTAAGTCAATTAAGTATTTATTGAGTGCATGAGTTGGAGAGTTAGAAATTTAGGGTGGCCTCACTTAGAGAGTTTTTCAGGTCTTTGACTGGGTTCGCTTACATGTCTGGTGGTTGAGTGACCATTGGCAAGTCCAGTCAGGTGACCTAAGGTGGCTTAGGTGCCAGCCTAGGTGTATTTCCTCTTCCAGCAGACTGCCCCAGGCATTCTCACGGCAATGACTAAGGCTCTAGAGACCAAGTCCCAAAGCATAAGCCCATTCCAAACCTCTACTTGCCAAAGTCGGCTAACATGCCATTGGCCTCATGTGGTGGAGGCACATATCAAGGGATGGAGCAGGTCTCTTAGCCCATGGTGAGAGAACACTCTAAAGTTACATAGCAAAGTATGTGGATAAAGGGAGAATGGAAGATTTGGGCTATCCTTGCAATGTTTTATGCCATTGGATAAGCTGTGAGGGATGCAATGAATTTCTGAGTCCTGCTTCAAACGAAGCATGGGGGTGAGAGGTGGTGCTGCACCCAGGAACTCAGTTATATCAAGACTGCATTCATATTGAAAAATTCATTTGGTGATTTGGTCTCCAGAGCAGAGAATATACCCATATAAGGAATTCACATAATTTATTCTTTCTTTTCTTTCTTCTCAGATAGGAAAGTGTTTCTGTCTAATGGGAAGTTGAAATGTGCAGGGTCATCTTTTTTTCTGAAGCAAAAATGGGGTATTGGATATCATTTAAGGTAATGTATTCTGGAAGTAGCTTTTTAATATGAGTATCAATATAAGAGGTGACATTTCATGTAATCCTCTAGAGATATAAGAAAGCCAGCTTAATATTTGGTGGAAATTGATGTACAATAATCAGTATAATGTATCTCCCTCATTAACATGTGCCTTGATATTTATCTCTTGGTTTTAAACATGTAAATTTCTAAATGTGTATGTATCTTTCAATAAAACATTTTTGGCTAATATATCGGAAACATAATTATGTTTTCAAAAAGCAACTGATAATTTATGGGCCACCTGGTTGAGTGTCTGATGCTTGATTTTGGCTCAGGTCATGATCTCGGGGTAGTGAGATTGAGCCCCGTGTTGGGCTCCGTGCTGGGTGTGGAATCTGCTTAGGATTCTCTCCCTCTCCTTCTGCCCCTCCCCTCACTCTTGCACTCTCTTTCTCTCAAAAAAAAAAAAAAAAACAGTTGATAATTTTTAACAAAACAATTGGCCCTAAAGTTCTGAAATTGTATTCCAAATCTACTTTATATGTCAGAATATCACATGGGATAATTTAGAAAACATGGCATATCAACAGGCAAGTTATTGGCATTAATAGAAGCCATTTGCTGCAAGAAAGCAACTGTTTATTAAAACCTTATTAATTTTTTAGTGATCCAGAAGTAATGTTTCATGTACTTTATATCCTATCATGATTTTATATATATATATACATACATATCTCTATATAATCAGTATATGTGTTTTTACCTGCTAGCCTGCTATCTATCTATCCATACATCCATATAACATGTAAACTGAAATTTCCACTTATTTTAGGAAGTTGCCTGGGGGATTAGGGTTGACATGTAACGCACTGTATTTTTTCCCATTTAAAGTAATTCAGACACGGCTACCATTTAGCACTTGGAAATGGAACATTTTATTTGTGGGAACTGATTACTGAAATTAACAGGAGATGCCTCTAATAAATACAAATGATTTAATAGAAAACTGTCTTTTAATGAGCAGTCATGTTAGAGATGAATTCAAAAGACTTATGCTTCTTTTGAAATGTTAGTTTACACAGGAATGAAATGTGTAATCCGGAAAGAATTACATCCCTCAATAGACAGCACATCCCTGATGCCGAGTTAGCAGCAGAAAGTGAAGAAAAACTTGTGTACATTTTGCCCTTGGAAAGAACAAACAAATTTCCAGGTAACTTACCATATGATCACATAGAATACAGCTAAGTGTCCACAATAGGCTGATTGCATTTTCTATTTTCCATCAGTTGGGTTTTAAAGTTTATACACCTCGCACTATTTATTCTAAGAGCTCTGCCTCCTGTTTTTAATATAATGAAGTGTGTTATCAGATACATGGTTTTAGTGTGAGAGCAACTAAAATTTCCATGAATGTATTTCACTGAAAAACCCAGATTTACCCTCTCTGTCAGCATTCAATGAAGCCTTGAAATGTCTTTTCTGAAGCAGCAAAAACTTTTCATTTCTTTTAGAGACACAGATTAAGTAAGGCCTTATTTTTTTAAAACACTTAGAAGTAGGTCAACAGGGTCTTTGTAAGATATCATTTTTATTGTAAGTGTAATATGCTCAGTATAGAAAAACTAGAAAATACAGAGAAGGAAATATAATTTACCCATGCTTAATGAATTTTTGAATAGACATACATACTTAAACAAACATATACATGGCCATAGTGATGTAAGAAATTTTAAAGCATATGAAACGGAAAAGAGATGCAAAATAATAAAATTGATTTGAAAGACAAGAGAACATGGAAATATTTTTATTAGATTATTGTAGCAGCTTTAATATGAAAATATGTTTAGATTTATCTATTCTGAGTAATCTTTAGGACTTTGTATTTTAGTGTACTTATTAGCAAATTTAATTGCATTATTTTATTGCTGTCTGCTTTTTAGATCTTTACAGTGACCTTGAAAAGTGTCCTGACAAAGGCGTAATGAATTATGGTGTTTCCATGACAACTCTCAATGAAGTCTTTGTGAACCTAGAAGGCAAATCAACAATTGATGAGCCAGGTATAATGATGTGTGTCTAACAGAAAATTAGAAAGAGAAAACAGAAAATGACCACGTATTGATTCATTTTGGTAAGTTTTTATGTGGAATTCTGCTTAAATGTATATTAGATATAAAATAGGGTTGCCCACTTTTAAAAGTATCATAATTGTTTTATATCTAACATAATCAGACTTGGTACTAGGTAGTTACTCTATTACTGTGCCCACTTCCCCATATCATCAGTAGCTCTCTGCTAATGTCATGAGTTCTGGCTTCATCTCTTACTTGCCATTTCCTATAAAAATGTACTCTTACTTAGGTAATAAATTAATTCTAATTAATGTATTCATAAAGAATAAATAAGTTGATATTTTCCCTTAGTTTAGTTTGTAAAACTAATAATTAGAAGAATGTAGGAGCTAATATGTGCCAGCCATTGTGCTCAGCTGTTGGATTACATTGTTCTTAATTCCCATAAAAACTTTGTTATGCAGGGAGAAAACTGAGATTTGGAAAAATTGAGTGATTAGTCAGAACCATAACAGCTGCTGTGAGGCATATGTGAGATTTGAATAGGAGGTCTTTCCTGGACTTAAAACCAGTGTCTTGACTGTTGAATCACAGATCTGTACTTTTGAAACAAATAATGCAGTCTATGTTAAGAAAAAAGAAAAAGAAGAAGATAGCAGGAGGGGAAGAATGAAGGGGAGTAAGTCGGAGGGGGAGACAAACCATGAGAGACAATGGACTCTGAAAAACAAACTGAGGGTTCTAGAGGGGAGGGGGGTGG
>NW_027397112.1:4518396-4522271 GCF_003265705.2 Callorhinus ursinus
GGGATGGGTTAGCCTGGTGGTGGGTATTAAGGAGGGCACGTTCTGCGCGGAGCACTGGGTGTTATGCACAAACAATGAATCATGGAACACTACATCCAAAACTAATGATGTAATGTATGGTGATTAACATAACAATAAAAAATAAATAAAAGTTATTGCAAAAAAAAAAAAACAGTGTCTTGAAATAGTCACTGGGATGTCAGTCATCAGTGATGAACTAATCCTGTGGAGGACTTCTAGATGACAGAGGAGCCCTTTTAGAAACTCAGCTACAGGGGCACCTGGGTGGCTCAGTGGGTTAAGCATCTAACTTGATTTCGGCTCAGGTCGTGATCTCGGGGTCATGGGGCTGAGCCCTGCGTCAGGCTCCGTGCTCAGCATGGAGTCTGCTTCAGATCCTCTCCTTCTGTCCTTCCCCATGCTCATGCATGCACGCTTTCTCTCTCAAATGAATAAATAAAATAAACCAAAAAAAAAATTCAGCTACATACATTTATATTTATGTTTTTACATAAACCTTTTTTTCTCTGTAAAAATCCCTTAGTGAAGAACTGCTGCTATTAGATATGAAAGAATAAATGCTTCCCAAGAAGGCTAAACCATCCTCAAAAATGTATTTACTCACTCATTGGAATTATAGTTGTCTGAAGGACAGATTTTGAATATGAGTTGTGGATATCAGTAGCTTAACTTGTTAGAAGTGCTGTTTCAAATATTCTAGTGTATTTTCGAAGTTTCTAGAGAGAAAGTGCAAATAACATAGCCGATTTTAATGGTTTATTACATGGTTACAGATTTTGGCATTCGGAAAGAGGAGAAAGTCAATGAGACAAGAGATACTGGAACTGAGTCTGAAATGCAACAGGCTCCTTGTTCTCTTCCTGGATTGAGAAAGGTTATTAGTATTGGAACTCTCTGGAAACAACAGGTATGTGCCATGGCAAAGCTTCTCTTCTTAAAGTTAAGGCATGAAAGGAAAATTCTTTTGTTCTTGTAAGTATCAGATTACTTTAAATCTCTTTAGTCAATATATGCAAAAAAGTTTAAATGTGAAGAAAATAAGTCTATTAATTTCTTCACCCATTTAACAAAGTTTTTGGAGTGCCTATAAATGTTATCCTACACAAGTGAGCACAGTTGACAAGGCCTTTCAACTTACATCTTGTGGGGGAGAAAAATACCAATGAAATAATTACCCAATAAATGTGTTAATTGTTCCTTATATCACAAATTTTTATTGAAGCCTGTTATGTGGTAGGCATTGTTTTAGGTGCTGTGGTGTTTACCTTCTGGTTGGGAGGAAAAGATAACAAATAACAAATATAAAAACTAAGTAAGTTATATAGTAAGTTATGCAGAATAGAGTAAGGGGATGGGAAAGGCTGGTGGGAGTTAGGAGTTCATTATAATTCTAAATAAGGTGGTCAGTGTTGGCCTCATTGGAATGGTCACATTTGAGCCAAGTTTGGAAAAGCCAAGCAAATAAGAGAGGGAGAAAACCAGTTTAGAGCAGAAAGCATCAGTTGTATTTGGCAAAAGGGAAGTCATTGAAGGTTTTGAAAAGAGAAGGTCAGAGGTGCTTGACCATGGAGAGAAGTAGAAAGAGCAGTAGTAGCTGAAGGGAGATTGAAATTCAGAGGAAGCTTCTTTTTTCTTTTTGTTTTTTTAATGAATGGGAGATATTAGAACATGCTTTAGTCATGATGGGAATATGTTGGTAGGGAAATAATTGAAGATGAGCTAACTGAGCAAGATCTCAGGGAGGGTGGCAAGCGTCTGGATCCAGAGCAATATTGAAAACTGACTTTGATAGGGAGGAAAGACAGCATCTGTTACAACAGAAAGGAACATTGACAGGTTGGATATGTTTTCTGGGTTTTTTGGGGGGAGAGATGATAAGACCAGGGGGAGTTTCTGTCTGATGGACTTCATTTTTTCCCTATGAAATATGAGGCTTAGAGTGAGGAAGAAGGAGGTAGAGCCTGAGGTCTGATGAGAAAGGAGTCTGCAAAGACTGGACTCACAACCTTATTAGAGAAACAAAAAGATTACTTGAAAGACTTTTACTCATTGTTTGAGCTGGAAAAATAAATTCTAGGATCTGAAATAGTACATTAAACATGGCATCTAGTTTTGTGAAAATTAAAGTATATATAAAACAACAGCTGATGACAGTTAAAATTTTACTTGAAATTGTGCACATCACAAGTCTGAGGGCAGTGTGAAATTGGGTTCCTTTCCCTTTAAAACTATGTAGGCAGGCTGTTGGAAGGTCCTGGTATCCCGTCAAATCCTCAGACCATTTTTTCCAGTTGTCCTGGTCAACCACTTGGATCTCACCTTCTCTTTTTGATGCTCTATTATCCTTGGACTTCTTGCAATGTGATAATGATTTATGAAAAATTTTGAGCCCGTTTTCGATTAATTTCATTTATGTAACTAAAGGCCATATTTGTATGTTGAATTTCCATAGGTTGGCATTTATATAGCATGTTTGTGACTTAAATAATCAGAGGGAAAATGTTTTAGACTTGCATTTTAATTTTCTTTACTTAGGTTACTGATACTTGGTAACCCTTTTACCCCCACCATTTTTGAGAAGATAGTGGATGTGGTATCTAATTACACTTATTTTTGGGAGCTTTCATCCAGTATGTATTTCCTTTCTCTGAAACAACCCTTACAGGCTCCTCTTACCAGTCTATTGGTCATCAATAATACAGGTGAGAAATAGGGATTCAATTTACTCTTGATTTTTATCATCAAAGATCTTTTGAAACACAGACCTGAGCAGCAAAAAGACCTCTGTTAAGAACAACTTGGGGGAGAGCAGGCGGAGCAAGATGGCGGAGGAGTAGGAGACCTGGATTTCATCTGGTCTCAGGAATTCAGCTGAATAGGGATCAAACCATTCTGAACACCTACGAACTCAACAGGAGATCGAAGAAAAGAATAGCAACAACTCTCTGAACAGAAAAGCGACCACTTTCTGGAAGGCAGGACGTGCGGAGAAGTGAATCCGAGGCGATATTCGGGAGGATAGACGGCGGGGGAGGGGGCCTCCGTCGGCCACTTCTGGCAAGTGCTAGAGCCGCGGAGCACAAAATCGGAACTTTTAGAAGTCGTCTCCACTGAGGGACGTCGCTCCAGTGACTAAGTGGGGGGTGGAAACCTCGCGGGACAGTGTGGTCTCAGGACCCTCAGGGTCACAGAAAGACCGGGGGTGCCTGAGTGCGGCAGAGCTCCCAGGGATCGGAGCGGGGAAGCCGGCCGCAGAGACGGAGCCGAGGCGCGGGCTCTCAGGTCAGGGTTGCCATACACCATGATCTGGGGCCCAGTCGGGCCACTGCTCCTCCAGCAGGGACCCAACAAGTGGCAGATCCAGGGAGACTCCCCTTCCTCCCCCGGGAGGAGCGGCACAGGAGGGCACCACAGGGATCTGCTGGGTTTAGAGACTCCACACCGAATCAGTTGCCAGAGATAGAAATGCTCGGTCACAGGCCGGGTGAGCACGGAGTGTGGCCAGAGAACAGGGAGATGGGAGTGATTGACTGCTTTTCTCTGGGGGTGCAGTGAGGAGCAGGGCCCCGAGTTCTCGACTCCTCCGGGTGGAGATTGGGAGGCCGCCATTTTCACTGTTGTCCTCCAACGCTGTACGGAAACCTTGCAGGGAACAAAAGCTCCCGAGAGCAAACCCGAGCAGATTGCTTAGCCTGGACTCGCAAGGGCAGGGCAATTCTGCCTCCAGCAAAGACATTTGGGAACCACGGCAACAGGCCTCACCCCCAGAAGATCAGCACGAACTACCAGCCAAGACCAAGTTTACCAATCAATGAGAATGGCAGAACTCCAGCGCTAGGGGAATACTGCACAAA
>NW_027397112.1:4522281-4525336 GCF_003265705.2 Callorhinus ursinus
TTTTTTTTTTATTTTTCTTTTTCCCTTTTTCAACCAACATCTTATCAATCCCTTTTTAAAAAAAAAATTTATTTTTCATTTTTAAAGTCATATTCAATCTCTTCATAGTAGTTACCCTTATTTTTGGCAGATATGTATATAAGTTGTTCTGTCTTTAAAATTTTGAGATACAGTTTCTTCTAACATATCAAAATATACCCTAAATCTCTAGTGTATGGCTTTGTTCTAGTCTCCTTCCTGATCACATTCTCTCCCCCCCTTTTTTTCTTTCTTTCTTTCCTTTTTAATCCTCTTCTTTCTTTCTTCAAACATCTTCTTATCAATTCCTTTTTAAAAATTTTTTATAATTGTCATCTTTACAGTCATATTCCATCCCTTCATCGTATCAACCCTTATTTTGTACATATATAAGTCTTTCTTTCTTTAAAATTTTAGGAGGCACTTTCTTCTAACAGACTAAAATACACCCAAAATCTAGTGTGTGGCACTGATCTATGCACCAGCCTGATCATATTTGATCATATCCTATTTTTGTTTTGTTTTGTTTTGTTCTGTTTTTCTTTGCTTTTATCTTTTTTTTTTCTTTCTTTTCTCTGTCTTTTTTCTTTCTGTCCCTTTCTTTTCCCCTGGTTTCAGGTCTTTTCTGATTTGTTTAGAGTACATTTTCTGGGGATGTTGTTAACCTGTTAGCATTTTGTTCTCTCATTCATCTATTCTCCTCTGGACAAAATGACAAGATGAAAAAAATTACCTCAACAAAAAAAACAAGAGGTAGTACCATCTGCCAGGGACCTACTCAATACGGACATTAGTGCGATGTCGGACCTAGAGTTCAGAATCATGACTTTAAAGATACTAGCTGGGCTTGAAAAAAGCATGGAAGTTATTAGAGAAACCCTTTCCAGAGAAATAAAAGAACTAAAATCTAAACAAGTCGAAATCAAAAAGGCTATTCATGAGGTGCAATCAAAAATTGGGGCACTAACTGCTAGGATAAATGAGGCAGAAGAGAGAATCAGCGATATAGAAGACCAAATGATGGAAAATAAAGAGGCTGAGAAAAAGAGGGAGAAACAACTACAGGATCACGAGGGCAGAATTCGAGAGATAAGCGATATGATAAGACGAAACAACATTAGAATAATTGGGATCCCAGAAGAAGAGAGAGGGGGGCAGAAGGTATATTGGAGCAAATTATAGCAGAGAACTTCCCTAATGTGGGGAAGGAAACAGGCATCAAAATCCAGGAGGCACAGAGAACCCCTCTCAAAATCCATAAAAATAGGTCAACACCCCGACATCGAATAGTAAAACTTACGAGTCTCAGAGACAAAGAGAAAATCCTGAAAGCAGCGCAGGAGAAGAGATATGTAACCTATAATGGTAGAAACATTAGATTGGCAACAGACCTATCCACAGAGACCTGGCAGGCCAGAAATGACTGGCATGAGATCTTCAGAGCACTAAATGAGAAAAATATGCAGCCAAGAATACTATCTCACCTAGGCTGTCATTAAAAATAGAAGGAGAGATAAAAAGCTTCCAGGACAAACAAAAACTAAAGGAATTTGCAAACACGAAACCAGCCCTCCAAGAAATATTGAAAGGGGTCCTCTAAGCAAAGAGAGAGCCTAAAAGCAGCAAAGACCAGAAAGGAATACAGACAATATACAGTAACAGTCACTTTACAGGCAATATAATGGCACTAAATTCATATCTTTCTTTTTTTTTTTTTAAGAACAAAGCATTTTTTTTAAGATTTTATTTATTTATTTAATTGACACAGAGAGAGAGACAGCGAGAGAGGGAACACAAGCAGGGGGAGGGTCAGAGGGAGAAGCAGGCTTCCCGCGGAGCAGGGAGCCCGATGCGGGGCTCGATCCCAGGACCCTGAGATCATGACCTGAGCTGAAGGCAGTCGCTTAACCAACTGAGCCACCCAGGCGCCCCTAAATTCATATCTTTCAATAGTTACCCTGAATGTAAATGGGCTCAATGCCCCAATCAAAAGACACAGGCTATCAGATTGGATTAAAAAACAAGACCAATCGATATGCTGTCTGCAAGAGACTCATTTTAGACCCAAAGACACCCCCACATTGAAAGTGAAGGGGTGGAAAACCATTTACCATGCTAATGGACACCAAAAGAAAGCGGGGGTGGCAATCCTTGTATCAGAAAAATTAGATTTTAAAACAAAGACTGTAGTAAGAGATGAAGAAGGACACTCTATCCTACTTAAAGAGTCTATCCAACAAGAAGATCTAACAATTGTAAATATCTATGCCCCTAACATGGGAGCAGCCAATTATATAAGGCAATTAATAACAAAAGCGAAGAAACATATTGACAACAATACAATAATAGTGGGGAACTTTAACACCCCCCTGACTGAAATGGACAGATCTTCTAAGCAAAAGATCAACAAGGAAATAAAGACTTTAAATGATACACTGGACTAAATGGACTTCACAGATATATTCAGAGCATTCCATCCCAAAGCAACGGGGAATACACATTCTCGAGTGCCCATGGAACATTCTCCAGAATAGATCACATACTGGGTCACAAATCAGGTCTCAACTGGTACCAAAAGATGGGGATCATTCACTGCATAATTTTGGACCACCATGTTTGGAAACTGGAACTCAATCACAAGAGGGAATTTGGAAAGAACTCAAATTCATGGAGGCTAAAGAGCATCCTACTAAAGAATGAATGGGTCAACCAGGAAATTAAAGAATTAAAAAACTTCATGGAAACCAATGAAAATGAAAACACAACTGTTCACAATCTTTGGGATACAGCAAAGGCAGTCCTGAGAGGAAAGTATAGAGCAATACAAGCCTTTCTGAAGAAACAAGAAAGGTCTCAAATACACAGCCTAACCCTACACCTAAAGGAGCTAGAGAAAGAACAGCAAATAAAGCCTAAACCCAGCAGGAGAAGAGAAATCATAAAGATCAGAGCAGAAATCAATGAACTAGAAACCAAAAGAACAGTAGAACAGATCAACGAAACTAGGAGCTGGTTCTTTGAAAGAATTAACAAGATT
>NW_027397112.1:4530336-4551645 GCF_003265705.2 Callorhinus ursinus
AAAAAAAAAAACTACTTGGGGGAGAAAGTTGTGTGTGTTTGTGGCTTGCCTCATTTTCAAATTGAGGAAATTGATGGGTACATTTTCAAATCAAGAAAAACAATGGACATAATGGAGAATATTAAATTAACTTCATGGCTTAATTTCTTAACTCATAACTTAATTTCATGAAGATGTTTTGAATGGGTCACCAGTACAGTATATATCATTGGAAGGTTAGCCAGATATAGCAGTTTAGATAATGAGTAGGACTGATTTGTATTAGTAGGAGAAGCCTAGGTTATGAGGTGTGTATTTTGTATATAGTATATGTAGTTACAAACATTACAGAGTTCTGGCAGAGTTCATAAAAATCACTAATAAGTTTTATTTCTGTGAGAATTGCAAATCTAGCTCTTGGGAATAAACCCTTTTACCTTTATAAGAGTTACAAGAATTTGTAATTTATAAGAATTACAAAATATATTAACATATTTCTGAAAGGATTCTGTTACACTGAAGATGGTAGACCAGATTTCCATGTCAGAATTAATTTCAGCCTATTTTCAGAGAGTGAAGGTCTTTATCATGTTATTCTGGGTATTCCTTAACATGAGAAGAAATCGTTCTTATTTTAAAGCTTTGATCTTGATTTTCTTGCTGTTATGTTGCCTTCCTTCATTGACTACATTAGAATCAAATATTGAAGACTTCGTGCAGGCACTGAAGCGTCAGGATATATTTTTAGAAGTTGGTGACTTTAAAAATAGAAATGGCTCAGATGATCCTTCCTTCAGTGGAGCCATCATAAGTCTGGTGACTGGAAGGTATGTTTGTGTCCATGTACTATTTTATCTTAAATGGGGTTTTGCCACCTTCTAATACTTTAGATCTATAGAAAAGCAACTCAGGTGTTCTATATCAGTGTAACTTGAGTCCTTTTTGAGTAAGGTATGAAATTTTAATCCTTTAAAGAGCATGTTTTTTCTCAAAGGGATCATCTTTTATTAGTGATTTTATTTGCTGTAAAAGCAATCCATGTTTTGCAACAACATGGCTAGATTTTGAGGGAATTATGCTAGGTTAAATAAGCCAGACAAAGAAAGGCAAATACTGCATGGTATCACTTATAAGTAGGGGAAAAAAAAAAGTCAAACTCCTAGAAACAGAGAATAGAGAAGTGGTTGCCAGGGACTAGGGCGTAGGGGAAATAGGGTTAAACTGGTAAAAGGATATGAGCTTTCAGCTATAAGATGAATAAGATCTATTCATTATACTGATAAGATCTATACATTATACTAATGTATAATATGGAGACTATAGTTGCTAACACTGTATAGTATAATTGAAATTTGCTGAGCAGAACATAAATGTTCTCATATATACATACATGTGCACACACATACATATGTATACATGTGAGGTGATGCATATATTAACTAGATGGGAGAAATCTCTTCACAATGTATATGTATGTCAGATCATTATGATGTTCGTTTTAAGTGTCTTACAATTCTGTTTGTCAATTATACATTACAAGAATATATAATATAAAAGGTAAAATTCTCTAATTTCCTTTCTTTTCTTTTTTTTTTTTTACTTTATTTATTTATTTGAAAGAGAGAGAGCACAAGCAGGGGGATGGACAGAGAGAGAGGGAGAAGCAGACTCCCCGCTGAGCAGGGAGCCTGACACAGGACTCGATCCCAGGACTCCTAGAGGAAGGCAGACTCTTAATGGACTGAGCCACCCAGGCACCCCTCTAATTTTATTTCTTAATTTTTCCGTATTATATTTCTAACTGTTAATCATTTGGTAAATGTCTTCTACACTCTTTTCCTTTATAAAAACACAAACTCACTATTTATAGAACCATCTTATATTTGAAAATATATTTTCTGAATTGGAATTGTATTAGAGGGTCTTACAATTCTCTCTGTCACATAAGATCTAAATCTTTGACATCTTTCTATGTTAGTGAATGTTCATCTATTTCATTTATAGAATAAGTCATTTGTATTACCAAAATAATGTATTCTTATAACAATTCAACAATTCAAAAAGGCTGAAGTGTCAAAGAAAAATTAATAGTCTCTTTCTCACCTTAATTCCACCATGGTAATTTATAAACTATACAATAAATATATTTGCTTTAAGAATTTGGAACTTATATTTGTGTTTTTTTAAAGGATTACAGATTTTCAGTTGCATGTAATACCAAGAGAATGACTTGTTTTCCTGTTCTTATGGGAATTATTAGCAATGCCCTTCTTGGAATTTTTAATTTTACAGAGCTTATTAAAACAGAGCGAAGCACATTGCCTTTTGTAAGTATGGTACTGACTTATATAAGAGACAATTTAGCGAGGGATAAAGGGCAAGAAGTCTGTAGCCTACCACCCGAGTTTGAATCCTATTTACTATTTATTAGCAAGTTTCTTAGCCATTCCTTGCTTCACTGTCTTCATCTGTAAAATAGGGAATATAATTGTACCTACATTATATGATTATTGTGAGGATTAAATCAGTGTCCTGAGTACCTAGAACAGAGTCTGACATATACATTTTTCATTCATTCTACAAATATTTTTTGTCTTCCAGGTACTTTCAGGGGCTGGGGATACAGCATGAACAGAACAGACAAAAGTTCCACTCTTTGGAGCTTATATTCTTGTAGCAGGGAGAGTTAGCATTCAGTCCATAGTTGCTATTACTTATTATGAAAGACCAAGAACTTTTCAAGAAGTTTTATGTTTAATCTCAAAATTTTAATGGAAAAAAACAAATAGATGATAAAATTTCTTGCCTTAGTAAATTAAATGTAATTTATCATTTTCTATCCTTCCCTGCTGATCTATTTTTCCATTTATTACCACCTGGATACCACACTATAGACTTGTTTTATTACTGGTCTCATCTTTCTAGTCTAGAATCTTGTCTAATCAGAAATTATACCCAGCTCCCCAAGACATAGAACATTAAAAGAGCCAAGATCCAAAAGGACACTGAAAACTTTAAAATGATAGAGAAAAATAATAGACCTGTTAAAGAATCATAATTTGGGCTTTGTTTGGTTCAGTCTTAAATAGTTCTTCACACTTAACCTAAGTACCCAATACATATTTGCTGAAATCAGTGAACCAATGGATTTGCTTAGCAATCTAGCATACCAGCAAAGCCTCAAATGCAAATCCTTAGTCCTACATCACATCTTCCTGGGGGAATTTGTTGAGTCAGTGATATACATTGGCTAAAGAAAGTGTGGAGGGTGTGTGTGAAATTTATGAGAATGTATGGCCCCAACTCTAAAATTATGATTAACGGTTCTGTAGTGTTTTCTCTCTCATTTTAAATTCTGAAGTGCCCTTTTGGGTCTTGGCTGTTTTATGTTTTATCTCTTGTGGAATACAGTGCAATTTTTGATGATATACAATTTTAATAACCATTCTCAGCCTTCAAATAATTCCTAACAGGTGTGTTTAGTTATGGTAGATAAAAAAAGGACAAATTGTGGAAATTGGGTAGATGTTTGCAAGTATATGCATCGTGGTTGTAGAGAATGAAATTTTTACAGTAAGAAATTTATATAATGGCACCTCTATTTTTTTGCGTATGAAATAAGGCCATTTCCGTACTCCTTTTTTTTTTTTTTTTTTTTTTTTAGTCTATTGTTATAACAGTAATCAATTACCCTGTCTGGAAAACAACTTAGATTTATAGCAAGACCTGTCCATGCCTTAAAGATTAATTTAAACATTTCTAGAAGTCAAGAAGTTATGCAAGAAAGATTTTGCTCTCCTCTAATTATATCTTGTAGCTAGGGACAAGAACATAGGAACAGCTTCAAGACAATTACTATTAGGTTTTTATTTTTTTATTTATTTTATTTTTTTCAATTACTATTAGATTTTTAGAGGCTGTTATCTATAATTCATCTACTGGGAAGTAGGGAACTAAAACAAATGGCAGCTTCCAAGAATATCGGTGCAGCTCCAAAGAGAATGGGTCTTCATTTAACAATTACTAGATGAAAATATGAAAGAGAACCTGCTTATTCTCTCTAAATAGACGCCTGTAAAATTCAGGTTTTTACAATTTCTTTTGGGGCACGTGGGTGGCTCAGTCGTTAAGTGTCTGCCTTCGGCTCAGGTCATGATCCCAGCGTCCTGGGATCGAGCCCCGCATTGGGCTCCCTGCTCCACGGGAAGCCTGCTTCTCCCTCTCCCTCTCCCTCTCCTGCTCCCCCTGTTTGTGTTCCCTCTCTATCTGTGTCTCTCTCTGTCAAATAAATGAATAAAATCTTTAAAAAATAAAATAAAATTTCTTTTGATATCATGCAGTTCCTGGGAATGCGACCCGCTATTAGGGGTCACAAAATATGGTTCCTTCTCTCTTTGTTTGCTTCTTAAATTAGGTGTATGTTTCCATTCTGAACTTTTCACTATTTCTCAAAAACATATAACTATGATTGTATGACATGTAACAATTTCGACAGCTTACAGATGTGCTTTGAACTTCAGAATGTCTTAATGGTGGACTTTGGTTCTTTGAATGGACCCTTATTTCTGTTGGTCCTTGCAAACTGCAGTTCTCCTTACGTTGGCATGAGCAGCATCAGGGATTGCAAAGTAAGAGGGGGAGGAGAGGGGGAGAAAGATGATTTTATCTGACTTTAGTAGTTAGAATTTCATTGTTTTATGCACTCAGGATAGCTCTTCAAGAAAAATATGTTTACACATAAATATGTCATTGCTTTAATCTCATTATAGATTCTATTAAATGGTTAATCATTCAAAGGGGTCAGAAAGTTTACTATTCAACACAGTGAACTTGCCTCACCTTTTTAAAGGGAATCATACTTAATCAACTGTGGAGGTGAAAATGTGCTATTTTTTGACGTCATGTTGTTATTTCACAATTCCAAACAGAATTTGTATTTTTTTTTTAAGATTTTATTTATTTGACAGACAGAGACACAGTGAGAGAGGGAACACAAGCAGGGGGAGCAGAAGATGGAGAAGCAGACTCCCCACCGAGCAGGGAGCCCAATGCAGTCCTCGATCCCAGGACCCTGGGATCATGACCTGAGCCGAAGGCAGATGCCCAACAACTGAGCCACCCAGGCGCCCCTGGAATTTGTATTTTTAAACAGAGCATCAAATATAAGATATACCATGTTTCCAAAGCTTTAACTATGCTTTTGTAAAGTGGCCTTTAAAAATTCAAGTGATAGTCATTTTTAAAAGTAAACCAATTTTACAAATAAGTCAGACCTTTCATGTTGAGCCATTGGCTATACGCATTCCCACACTGGATGTCAGATACTTAGGAGAGTCCTGTTTTCCAGCCACAGAGACATTGTATTCATTGTGATAGTATTAATGTCTTAGTTGTCCTGAGACCTGCTTACCTAAACTTGGGTTAGAAAGTTATTGAAGCTCAGATTCACCATATAAAATAATATAGACCAAAAAAAAAAAAAACCCACCTGCTACTACAACACGCTATTTCTAAAGTTTATCAAGAATTAATATATTTGCATAAATGAAGTACCTTTTCTAAATAACATTTCAAACCCTTCTATATCCCTTCTGTTCCTTTATCAGCAAAAAACTTGGTCTCAGTTATGGATTTCAGGCCTATGTCCTTCAGCATACAGGATTGGACAGGCTCTGGTGGACATTCCGTTATATTGCTTGATTCTTCTTTCAATATATTTAACTACTTCATGATTTTGGACCTCAACTTTTCACTGGGACTCATGTTTGCTCTTGTAAGTGATCATTTTTTTTTAACCAGGCTGAATATAATAATAGAATCAAAACAAATATCTTTCATTAACACTGTATCATTAACAAAAGGTATATGTAAGAAAATCGCCTTACACAGCCTTATGATCTAATTATCTCCCCATTGCCTGTCCCACACATCACCAGCCAGCTCTTACCTTGCTATTGACCTTATTGTTCGCAGGTGGTTTGCATAGTTGGTTGTTCAGTTCCTCTTATATTCTTCATACGTGATTTCATTCATCTTTTGCAACAGGAGAAAGAATAGTGGCTTTTGGTCTCTTGGCTTTCTTATTGTAAATATCTGTCTATGCAGTTTGCATGTTTGTATTAAGTTTTTTTAAAGCTTATTTTTAAAAATGCAAAGTTAAGTGTAAATACTTTACTTAGAAAAGAATGGAATTTCTTTAGTACTTCCATTATTGTTGGACCATGTTTGTGGTTTCAGTATTGTTTATTTTCTTTCTCCTATTTTCCATCTGTTCTTCGGGGTTTTTCTTTTACATCTCTGTTTCTTTGGAAAGGAGCAAAATATCTGCAGAAATCCTGGCATGGCTCATCTATCATCAAACACTAGATCACCTGGGACAGTTCCCTCATTTTACAGAGTGGGGAAAACTTAAAAGAATCATACCTAAACCTAACCCTCTCTACTCAGTGTAGTTTTCCTCCTGAATAATTCTACTTATTAAAAAAAAAAATAGTGTGATAGGTGGCCATATTGACTAGTAACATAAATAAACATGAAAAAGTTTGATTAAACAATATGACTTGTTGGGGCGGAGCAAGATGGCGGAGGAGTAGGAGACCTGGATTTCATCTGGTCTCAGGAATTCAGCTGAATAGAGATCAAACCACTCTGAACACCTACGAACTCAACAGGAGATCGAAGAGGAGAGTAGCAACACTCTGAACAGAAAAGCGACCACTTTCTGGAAGGTAGGACGTGCGGAGAAGTGAATCCGAGGCGATATTCGGGAGGATAGATGGCAGGGGAGGGGGCCTCCGTCGGCCGCTTCTGGCAAGTGCTAGAGCCGCGGAGCACAAAATCGGAACTTTTAGAAGTCGGCTCCGCTGAGGGACGTCGCTCCAGTGGCTAAGCGGGGGGTGGAACCCTCGCGGGACAGTGTAGTCTCAGGACCCTCGGGGTCACAGAAAGACAGGGGGTGCCTGAGTGCGGCAGAGCTCCCAGGTATCGGAGCGGGGAAGCCGGCTGCAGAGACGGAGCCAAGGCGCGGGCTCTCAGCTCGGGGATGCCATAAACTGTGATCAGTGCCACACAGTCGGGCCACTGCTCCTCCAACAGGGACCCAACAAGCGGCAGAGCTGGGGACACTCCCCTTCCTCCCCTGGGAGGAGCGGCGTGGAAGCGCACCGCAGGGATCTGCTGGGTTTGGAGACTCCACAGAGGGTCGGGTGCCAGACATAGAAACGCTCAATCACAGGCCGGGTGAGCACACAGTGCGGCCAGAGACCGGGGAGATGGGAGTGACTGCTTTTCTCTGGGGGCGCACTGAGGAGTGGGGCCCCGAGTTCTCAGCTCCTCTGGGCGGACATTGGGAAGCCACCATTTTCACCCTGGTCCTCCAAAGCTGTACCGAGAGCTTGCAGGCAACAAAAGCTCCTGAGAGCAAACCGGAGCAGCTTGCTTAGCCCGGACTCACAAGGGCAGGGCAATTCCGCCTCCGGCAAAGACATTTGGGAACCACAGCAACAGGCCCTTCCCCCAGAAGATCAGCACGAACAGCCAGCAAGCCAAGACCAAGTTTACCGATCAAGGAGAATGGGAGAACTCCAGCGCTAGGGGAATACTGCACATAGAATTCATGGCTTTTTTACCATAATTCATTAGTTTTTCAAAGTTAATTTTTTTAACTTTTTTTTGAATTTTTCTTTTTCCCTTTTTCAAAAAAACATCTTATCAATTCCTTTTTTAAAAAAATCATTCTTTATTTTTCATTTTTAGAGTCATATTTTTATCCCTTCATAGTAGTTACCCTTATTTTTGGCATATATATATATAAGTTGTTCTCTCTTTAAAATTTTGAGATAAAATTTCTTCTAACATATCAAAATATACCCTAAATCACTAATGTATGACTTTGTTCTAGTCTCTTGCCTGATCACATTCTCTCCCTTTTTTTTTCTTTTTTTTTTCTTTTTCTTTTTAAATCTTCTTTCTTTTTAAAAACAACTTCTAAAGTTGTTTAAAAAGATTTATAAAATCTTTTATAATTTTCATCTTTACAGTCACCTGCCATCCCTTCATTGTATCAACCCTTATTTTGTACATATATAAGTCTTTCTTCCTTTAAAATTTTAGCAGGCACTTTCTTCTAACAGACCAAAATATGCCCAAAAGCTACTGTGTGGCACTGATCTATGCACTAGCCTGATCATATTTGATCATATTCTGTTTCTTTGTTTTGTTTTCTTCTGTTTTTGTTTTTATCTTTTTCTTTTTCCTTTTTTTTTTTTTTCTTCTTTCTTTCCCTTTCTTGTCCCCTGATTTCAGGTCCTTTCTGATTTGTGTAGAGTATATTTGCTGGAGACGTTGTTAACCTGTTAGCATTCTGTTCTCTCATTCATCTGTTCTCCTCTGGACAAACTGACAAGACGAAAAAAATCACCCCAGCAAAAAGAACAAGAGGTAGTACCATCTGGCAGGGACCTACTCAATACTGACATTAGTACGATGTCGGACCTAGAGTTCAGAATCATGACTTTAAAGATACTAGCTGGGCTTGAAAAAAGCATGGAAGTTATTAGAGGAAACCCTTTCCAGAGAAATAAAAGAACTAAAATCTAAACAAGTCGAAATCAAAAAGGCTATTCATGAAGTGCAATCAAAAATGGGGGCACTAACTGCCAGGATAAATGAGGCAGAAGAGAGAATCAGCGATATAGAAGACCAAATGATGGAAAATAAAGAACCTGAGAAAAAGAGAGAGAAACAACTACAGGATCACGAGGGCAGAATTCGAGAGATAAGCAATATGATAACATAAAACAACATTAGAATAATTGGGATCCCAGAAGAAGAAGAAAGAGAGAGGGGGGCAGAAGGTATATTGGAGCAAATTATAGCAGAGAACTTCCCTAATGTGGGGAAGGAAACAGGCATCAAAATCCAGGAGGCACAGAGAACCCCTCTCAAAACCCATAAAAATAGGTCAACACCCCGACATCGAATAGTAAAACTTACGAGTCTCAGAGACAAAGAGAAAATCCTGAAAGCAGCACGGGAGAAGAGATATGTAACCTATACTGGTAGAAACATTAGATTGGCAACAGACCTATCCACAGAGAACTGGCAGGCCAGAAAGGACTGGCATGAAATCTTCAGAGCACTAAATGAGAAAAATATGCAGCCAAGAATACTATATCCAGCTAGAGTATCATTGAAAATAGAAGGAGAGATAAAAAGCTTCGAGGACAAACAAAAACTAAAGGATTTTGCAACACAAAACCAGCCCTATAAGAAATATTGAAAGAGGTCCTCTAAGCAAAAAGAGAGCCTAAAAGCAGCATAGATCAGAAAGGAGCACAGACAATATACAGTAACAGTCACCTTATAGGCAATACAATGGCACTAAATTCATACCTTTCAATAGTTACCCTGAATGTAAATGCCCAATCAAAAGACACAGGCTATCAGATTGGATTAAAAAACAAGACCCATCAATATGCTGTCTGCAAGAGACTCATTTTAGACCCAAAGACACCCCCAGATTGAAAGTGAGGGGGTGGAAAACATTTACCATGCTAATGGACACCAAAAGAAAGCTGGGGTGGCAATCCTTATATCAGACAAATTAGATTTTAAAACAAAGACTGTAATAAGAGATGAAGAAGGACACTATATCCTACATAAAGGATCTATCAAACAAGAAGATCTAACAATTGTAAATATCTATGCCCCTAACGTGGGAGCAGCCAATTATATAAGGCAATTAATAACAAAAGCGAAGAAACACATTGACAACAAACAATAATAGTGGGGGACTTTAACACCCCCCTGACTGAAATGGACAGATCCTCTAAGCAAAAGATCAACAAGGAAATAAAGACTTTAAATGAAACACTGGACCAAATGGACTTCACAGACATATTCAGAACATTCCATCCCAAAGCAACGGAATACACATTCTTCTCTAGTGCCCATGGAACATTCTCCAGAATTGATCCCATCCTAGGTCACAAATCAGGTCTCAATCGGTACCAAAAGATTGGGATCATTCCCTGCATATTTTCAGACCACAATGCTTTGAAACTAGAACTCAATCACAAGAGGAAAGTCGGAAAGAACTCAAATACATGGAGGCTAAAGCACATCCTAGTAAAGAATGAATGGGTCAATCAGGAAATTAAAGAAGAATTAAAAAAATTTATGGAAACCAATGAAAATGAAAACACAACTGTTCAAAATCTTTGGGATACAGCAAAGGCAGTCCTGAGAGGAAAGTATATAGCAATACAAGCCTTTCTCAAGAAACAAGAAAGGTCTCAAATACACAACCTAACCCTACACCTAAAGGAGCTGGAGAAAGAACAGCAAATAAAGCCTAAACCCAGCAGGAGAAGAGAAATCATAAAGATCAGAGCAGAAATCAATGAACTAGAAACCAAAAGAACAGTAGAACAGATCAACGAAACTAGGAGCTGGTTCTTTGAAAGTATTAACAAGATTGATAAACCCCTGGCCAGACTTATCAAAAAGAAAAGAGAAATGACCCAAATCAACAAAATCATGAATGAAAGAGGAGAGATCACAACCAACACCAAAGAAATACAAACAATTCTAAGAACATATTATGAGCAACTCTATGCCAGCAAATTAGATAACCTGGAAGAAATGGGTGCATTCCTAGAGATGTATCAACTACCAAAATTGAACCAGGAAGAAATAGAAAACCTGAACAGACCTATAACCACTAAGGAAATTGAACCAGTCATCAAAAATCTCCCAGCAAACAAAAGCCCAGGGCCAGATGGCTTCCCAGGGGAATTCTATCAGACATTTCAAGAAGAATTCATACCTATTCTCCTGAAACTGTTCCAAAAAATAGAAATGGAAGGAAAACTTCCAAACTCATTTTACGAGGCCAGCATTACCTTGATCCCAAAACCAGACAAAGACCCCATCAAAAAGGAGAATTACAGACCAATATCCTTGATGAACATGGATGCAAAAATTCTCACCAAAACACTAGCCAATAGGATCCAACAGTACATTAAAAGGATTATTCACCATGACCAAGTGGGATTTATCCCTGGGCTGCAAAGCCGGTTCAACATCCGCAAATCAATCAACGTGATACAATACATTAACAAAAGAAAGAACAAGAATCATATGATCCTCTCAATAGATGCAGAAAAAGCATTTGACAAAGTACAGCATCCTTTCTTGATCAAAACTCTTCAGAGTATAGGGATAGAGGGTACATACCGCAATATCATAAAAGCAATCTATGAAAAACCTACAGCGAATATCATTCTCAATGGGGAAAAGCTGAGAGCTTTTCCCCTAAGGTCAGGAACAAGGCAGGGATGTCCACTCTCACCACTGCTATTCAACATAGTATTAGAAGCCCTAGCCACAGCAATCAGACAACCAAAAGAAATCAAAGGCATCCAAATCGGCAAAGAGGAAGTCAAACTCTCACTCTTTGCAGATGATATGATACTGTATGTGGAAAACCCAAAAGACTCCACCCCAAAACGGCTAGAACTCATACAGGAATTCAGTCAAGTAGCAGGTTATAAAATCAATGCACAGAAATCAGTGGCATTCCTATACACCAACAACTAGACAGAAGAGAGACAAATCAAGGAGTCGATCCCATTTACAATTGTACCCAAAACCATAAGATACCTAGGAATAAATTTAACCAAAGAGGCAAAGGATCTGTACTCAGAAAACGATAAAATACTCATGAAAGAAATTGAAGAAGACACAAAGAAATGGAAAAACGTTCCATGCTCATGGGTTGGAAGAACAAACATTGTGAAGATGTCAATGCTACCTAGAGCAATCTACACATTCAATGCAATACCCATCAAAATACCATCCACCTTTTTCAAAGAAATGGAACAAATAATCCTAACATTTGTATGGAACCAGAAGAGACCCCGAATAGCCAGAGGAATGTTGAAAAAGAAAAGCAAAGCTGGCGGCATCACAATTCCGCACTTCCAGCTCTATTACAAAGCTATCATCATCAAGACAGTATGGTACTGGCACAAAAAGAGACACATAGATCAATGGATCAGAATCGAGAGCCCAGAAATGGACCCTCAACTCTATGGTCAACTCATCTTTGACAAAGCAGGAAAGAATGTCCAATGGAAAAAAGACAGTCTCTCCAACAAATGGTGTTGGGAAAATTGGACAGCCACATGCAGAAGAATGAAACTGGACCATTTCCTTACACCACACACAAAAATAGACTCCAAAGGGTTGAAAGACCAAAACGTGAGACAGGAGTCCATCCAAATCCTAAAGGAGAACACAGGCAGCAACCTCTTCGACCTCAGCCGCAGCAACTTCTTCCTACAAACATCGCCAAAGGCAAGGGAAGCCAGGACAAAAATGAACTACTGGGATTTCATCAAGATAAATAGCTTTTGCACAGCAAAAGAAATGGTCCACAAAACCAAAAGACAACCGACAGAATGGGAGAAAATATTTGCAAATGACATATCAGATAAAGGGCTAGTATCCAAAATCTATACAGAACTTATCAAACTCAACACCCAAAGAACAAATAATCCAATCAAGAAATGGGCAGAAGACATGAACAGACATTTTTCCAAAGAAGACATCCACATGGCCAACAGACACATGAAAAAGTCCTCAACATCGCTCGGCATCAGGGAAATCCAAATGAAAACCTCAATGAGATACCACCTCACACCCGTCAGAATGGCTAAAATTAAGAAGTCAGGAAACGACAGATGTTGGCGGGGATGTGGAGAAAGGGGAACCCTCCTACACTGTTGGTGGGAATGCAAGCTGGTGCAACCCCTGTGGAAAACAATATGGAGGTTCCTCAAACAGTTGAAAATAGAGCTACCATACGATCCAGCAATTGCACTACTGGGTATTTACCCCAAAGATACAAATGTAGGGATCCGAAGGGGTACGTGCACCCCAATGTTTATAGCAGCAATGTCCACCATAACCAAACTGTGGAAAGAGCCAAGATGTCCATCGACAGATGAATGGCTAAAGAAGAAGTGGTATATATACACAATGGAATATTATGCAACCATCAAAAGAAATGAGATCTTGCCATTTGCAACCACGTGGATAGAACTGGAGGGTGTTATGCTGAGTGAAATAAGTCAATCAGAGAAAGGCATGTATCATATGACCTCACTGATATGAGGAATTCTTAATCTCAGGAAACAAACTGAGGGTTGCTGGAGTGGTGGGGGTTGGGAGGGATTGGGTAGCTGGGTGATAGACATTGGGGAGGTATGTGCTATGGTGAGTGCTGTGAATTGTACAAGACTGATGAATCACAGATCTGTACTTCTGAAACAAATAATGCAATATATGTTAAGAAAAAAAAGAGAAGAAGAAGATAGCAGGAGGGGAAGAATGAAGGGGAGTAAGTCGGAGGGGGAGACGGACCATTAGAGACGATGGACTCTGAAAAACAAACTGAGGGTTCTAGAGGGGAGGGGGTGGGGGGTTGGGTTAGCCTGGTGATGGGTATTAAAGAGAGCACATTCTGCATGGAGCACCGGGTGCTATGCACAAACAATGAATCATGGAACACTACATCCAAAACTAATGATGTAATGTATGGTGATTCACATAACAATAAAAAATTATTAAAAAAAAAACAATATGACTTGTTGACATTTAAGAAGATACCATAGCTTTCTGACCATTTCAGATATTAAAACAGTTAATTAATATTCACCTTAAGGATTGAAAAGGCCAGCTATCTTTAATCTCATAAGCAGTGTATAGCTCTGTCCCCAAACCCATTTCATGCATGTCCTTAGTTCCGGGGACCAGTAGTGAGAAAGGGAGCAAAATCTATCTTTTTATTCTTCCATTTTCTTCTGGATTTTCCTTTCTCCTGTATATCCTGGGGACAAGATAGATTTAGGGGTAAAGAGACCCAACATCTTACTTCTTTGGGGCTGTTATAGTCACAGTGGCTGGTCTTTGTGGATAATATCCAAAGGTTGGATTTAGTGTGGACAGGAATGTCACAAATACAACCAGTTGGAGAATTCAGTATGCCAGCAGAAATCCTAAAGGCTATTAAATTACTTCTTAGTCTCTAAGTGTCCTTCCTGTAATACCTAATCATATCATTCCTCAGGTCAATTTTATAAGTGGTTGTGCTACAATAGTCAAATGTCCTAACAAGGTAATGCCTCCTTAACTATTGGAATTTGTCCTTGATCTATTTGGTTTTTTTCCCTATGTTTCCCAATAAAAGGTAGATTTGTCAGTTTCATCTATTCATTTAATCAATTTTTGCTTTATATATTTTGAGACTACAGGTGACCCTTCAACAACATGCGGGTTAGGGGCCCCGCCCCTCTACACAGTCCCAAATATGCATATCACTTTTGACTCCTCCAAAATTTATACTGTTGATTGGAAACCTTACCAATAACATAAACAGTTGATTAACACATATTTTGTATGTTACATATATTATGTACTGTATTCTCACAACAAAGCAACCTAGAGAAAAAAATGTTATTAAGAAAACCATAAGAAAAAAAAAAAGAAAATCATAAGGAAGATACATTTCCAGTACTGTATTTACTGAAAAATACCCATGTATACATGGACCTGCACAGTTCAAAATCATGTTTTTCAAGGGTCAACTGTATTTTATTGGGTGCATTCAGGTCTGGAATCATTATGTGTTGACCCTATTTATTCTAATAATGGTTTTTTGTCTTAAAGTCAATATATCAGATATTAATAAAAGTTCACCACATGTCTTTTATTCAGTACTTGCCTGGTAAATCTTTTTTGCATGTGTTAACTTTCAGCCTTTCAGTGTCCCTTATGCTTCAATGTGTGTCTGTTGTCAACTGAATATAGTTGGATTTTATTTGTTGTTTTTAAATTCAATCTGACAATCCATGCTTTTAATTTAATGAATTTCTTGTGATTGTTAATATACTTCAATTTGTTTATATCATTTTACTTTATGGCTTTATATTTTTATATATTCACTTTATGCTTTATATCATATTTACTTTATGGCTTTATATATTTATATGCATTATGTGACTTCCTGTCTTTCTTGCTTTTGGTTTTTTATTCAATCAAATTTGTTTATTCTCAGGGCACCTGGGTGGCTCAGTCGTTAAGTGTCTGCCTTCGGCTCAGGTCATGATCCCAGAGTCCTGGGATCGAGCCCCACATCAGGCTCCCTCCTCAGAAGGGAGTCTGCTTCTCTCTCTCCCACTCCCCCTCCCCCTGCTTGTGTTCCCTCTCACACTGTGTCTCTCTCTGTCAAATAAATAAACAAAACCTTTTAAAAAAATTTGTTTATTCTCTTTTTTTCCACATTTTATCCTCTTCTGGTTTGGAAGTCATAAACCAGATATTATTACCTTGGTGGTTACTCTTTGCATTAGTTTGCTGCAAATGCCATAATAAAGTACCACAAATTGGATGGCTTCAACAACAGAGACTTATTTTTTATTGTTCTGGAGGTAGAAGTCCAAGATCCAGGTGTCTGCAGAGTTGTTTTTCTGAGGCTTTCTCCTTGGCTTGTAGATGGCCACCATCTCTCAGTGCCTTTACATGGTCTTTCATGTGTGTCTGTGTCCAAATTTCCTCTTCTTATAAGGACAATAATCATATTGGATTAGGGCCCACCCCATGACCTCTTTAATCTTAATTACCTCTTTTAAGACCCTATCTCCAAATACAGTCATGTTCTACTGGGCTTAGAACTTCAACATATGAGTTTTGAAGGGGACACAGTTCAGCCCATGATATCCTTGATTTCCACCCCCCCATATTAAACTTAACAAAGCCTAAAATTAGTTAATATCCTAATTACTTCCAACGCTGTGTTTGGAGACTTTATGATCAATAATTGCTTACCCTACTTACATGCTATTCTCTAGTGTTTTGTTCTTTTTCTAAATCTCACAAATAAACATTGTTATTATTTTAATAATAATAATAGGAATTTAAAAGAGATTTGTAGACACTTTTTGTTGACCACTATTTGTTCACCATTCACACTTGGAGCTTAGTCTTTTCTCTCTCTCATTAGGGCCTTTTTTTTTTCCATTCTTTTTTTCACTCTCATTCTTAAAAGTTAATTTGACTGGGGGTGCCTGGGTGGCTCAGTTGGTTGGGCACCTGCCTTCGGCTTGGGTCATGGTCCTGGGGTCCTGGAATTGAGCCCTGCGTCAGGCTCCCTGTGGGTGCCTGCTTCTTCCTCTCCAACTCCCTCTGCTTGTGTTCCCTCTCTTGCTGTGTCTCTCTGTGTCAAATAAACAAACAAACAAATAAATAAAACTATACATAGAGAGCTATTAAAAAAAGCTAATGTGACTGCATATGCATTTCTTGGTTGGCAGTTATCTTCTTTTATCACATAAATATACTTAACCTCTTGCTGGCATTTTTGCTATTGAGATGTCTGCTGTCAGTTCTTTTGCTACGCCTTTGTAGAAGATCCATCTTTGACTGCCCTTAAGGTCTTTGATTAGCATCTTTAATTTCATTACAGTGTTTCTAGGTGTGGATTTCTTTTTATTTATCTTTTTAAAAATGAATTGTGCTGCCTGAATCCATGAATTCTTTTATCAGTTCAGGGAAATTCTCAGCCAGTATCTCTTCAAATATTACCTCTCTTAAGAAAGTAAAAATGAAATATTTATTGTTTGCTCCCTGGAGTCTACTGAGATAGTGTTAGTGTTATTCTCAGTCGTTCTCCACATCTCTTAGCATTTTGTGCAAATTTTCCATGTCCTTGTCCTTGCTGCACTCTGGGAAATGCTTCAGACTTTCTGTCTAATTCACTTATTTCGTATTCAGCTCTTTCCGATTTATTTCTGATCTTTGACTGACTTTTAAAAATTTCAACTTTGTTTTCTAAAACTCTAATTGGTTCTCTTTCAACATGTCCAATTATTCCTCATTGTCTTTTGTTACTTGCTTGTGTTCTTATTCCAGGTTTGATTTCCGTATACATTGAATTGAAAATAATATTTGCTTGTTATTTGACAATTCTAATAGTCTACAGATGGTTTTAATATGTGTGTATGTGTTTTTTTTTTTCCCCTCCTGTCACCCTTATTATGGCTGATTGCTTTATATGTTTGGCTTTCTTTCCTTTTTTTTTTTTTTTTTAACTGTAAGCACATATTTAGTTGACCTTTAAGTATGGAACTCTCAAAATATCAAATTGGGGATGTCTTTATCCTAAAAGAATTTTCAGTTACTTTCACAAGATGTACAACCCACATAGGATTGCATAAGCCATCTTAGAGTATCATGCCTTAATATGGGATTTGCAAAGAATACTCATAAAGAGGGTTACTCTTTATTCTATTGGAAGGAAGGACCTTATGGAGGGCCGAAGTCTTTGCCTGTCCATCCCCGAACTGGAATAAGCATTTGTTCCCAGGTCTTTCAGATTTACTGTTTACTTAAAGGTCCCAAGTCAGGTTTCAGACTTTGTTTTTGCCCTTGAATTCCCTCACCGTTTTTCTGAGACTAGCAGTGTATTTGAAGGACATTTGTTTCAAATGGTGTGGGTAAGGTCTTTTTAGGATATCTATTCCTCCGTATTTCTACATATAGAAGGCCACCACTAACTTGTAAAACTGGTTTTGTAAAGCAGTGAATGTAGAATCCAATTTATAGCAGATGGAGGAGTAAATATAAAATGGGGAAGTAGAAACAGGAAGTGTTTTACAACTCCTTAAAATGTACTGTTGTTGCTATTGTTTGCCAGAGGGAAGATTTAATGGGAGGATTCTTTTTTATTTTCCTGATGTTTGGGACAAGATAGATGAGGTAATTAGTGCAGTAAGATAATGGAAAGAAAGGGAATAGGAGGAAGGAGGTAGGGTGGTCAAAGATGAGTTATTTCTTTGCTTTTATAGAATTAGAAAGTTTAACTTCAGTTTTCTAAAACTTAAGATATATTACTCTATATTTTAAAGCAAATCCTTTAATCATTATAAATGATACGGGCAATAAATCTTCAAGGAGATTCTGATACAAGGTTGTAAAATAAACTAATGAACCCTAAGATTATTTCAGTTTATGTTGCTTTTTCCTTCAGAAAATGTTTCTTGTTCTTGTGGAGGAAACATTATTTATATGCTTTTTTGTTGTATTGTTTCATAAGTGTCTTGACACCCAACACATTGTACATTGACTTGATGTATGGACAATTGACTCATACAACGAAAAGTACAGTGGTTAAGAGTTTGGGCTCTGGAGTCAGATGGCCCCCAATTTGAATCCTTGATCTAGCACAGAATAGTTAGAAGTCACTGGGCAAGTTACTTCAGTTATCTGAACCTCAGAAAATATGTATAATAACCATAGTACTCTAAAGGGTTAAGATTGAGTTTTTCAAAGCACATTAACAGATTGCTAGTAAATAGTTCATCCAGGTACTTGGCAAACAGTAAATGCTCCATAGATGCTCAATAGGAGCTTCTATGCTCTTCTCTTTCTCCTCTTTTCTTACAACTACAGTAACTACAGTCCCCCACTTAACAAAGTGTTTTGCATAAATTGGACCCTTAATATGTATCTTTTTTGATTGTTTGATGAATAAAAAACATAATAAGGAGAAATCCTCCTTGCTCTTTGCCTTCCCAATATTCATTCATCGATATTTATTGCATTTCTCTGTTATATGCCACTTTGCTTGAACAAAACAGTCTTTGCAATCAGAGGGCTTACATTCAATGGAATATGTAAAAGAAAGTGATTCTTATTCAAACCAAACCAAACCATTCTTCACAATGTCCCCTGGATTTGTAATGGAAGGAGAACCAGAGCCAGGGAGTCCGCTTAGGAAACTGCCAAAGTAGTCTGGGTGGGAATATGGGCTGCTACGTACAGTGCTGTGCTATCTCTATTATTTTTCTCTGAGGATTTTTTTTTTTAGCATAGTTGACACACAGTGTTCCATTAGTTTCAGGTGTACAACATGGTGATTCCACAAGTATACATTATGCTATGCTCACCACAAGTGTAGCTACCATCTGTCACCATACAATGCTATTACAATGTCATTTACTCTATTTCTTAGGCTGTGCCTTTTATCCCCATGACTTATTCACTCCTCTGAGGACGTTTTAAACCTTTCAGTTTTCGTACATTAGTATCAAAATGGATAATTCTTTGTATTTCTCCTGTTGCTTAAATATGGCCATAAATACCCACCTCAATATTTATTTTGTCCTTTAAGTTCCCAAGTCATATCGCCAGTTAATTCTTAAGTTTATCCTGATGGTGAAGGCATTTGAGGATTCTGGGTGATAAAATAATGTTACATCCCTTCTTTTTTTGTTGCTCTCCATCCATATCAGATAGTACAAAACCTTTTATTTATTTTTTTTAAAGATTTTATTTATTTATTTGAGAGAGAGAGAATGAGAGAGAGAGAGCACATGAGAGGGGGGAGGGTCAGAGGGAGAAGCAGACTCCCTGCCGAGCAGGGAGCCCGATGTGGGACTCGATCCCGGGACTCCAGGATCATGACCTGAGCCGAAGGTAGTCGCTTAACCAACTGAGCCACCCAGGCTCCCAGTACAAAACCTTTTAGATGTATATGTCAGACTTTATTATAATCCTGTGTTTCAGTTGTAATGATAGTTTCATGCTTCCTAAAGAGGAAATCCTAACAATATTGCTATATATAAGGTGAAAACTGAAAATGAGAATATCTCCTAGGAAAACAGATTCTTCATAGAAAATAGCTTAAAATATTATGAGAAATATATATATGAGAAAATTATAATACCTCTGGCTATTTTTTCTTTTAGATCTCATTACTTTTACTCAACTTCCTATCATCAGTTGAATTTGAAAAACCCAGTTTTATTTTATGCATGATTTCAATGCCTTTCTACACTTTAATTGGATTTTTCATGTTTTTAGTAAAGATGAGCAATATTACCTACTGTGTGACTGGCCTTAACCATGCAGCCCATTAATAAAATCTTTGCCCAATGTTGGAACAGGTATAAAATTTAGAAGTTATTCAATGCTGATAAGTTCTGAAATTAAGATTGCAAAACTGAATAAGGTTGATGTCTGTGTTTAAGTCCCTTTTCCTAAAATATAAGACTGCATGGAAGATGTGGCGTGCTGTGCTCTTTAATTGCTTGGCACTTAGTGTTAATAAATTGCTTTGGAGGTGTGATTGGTAAGGGAAGAAAAGTGTGTTGCTACAAAGCACTGCTGGGAGAAACCAAGCACTACTGAGAATTTGGGGCAACTGTTGATAAATTTGATCTACCTCACAGTTCTGTACTTTATCATTTCCCCTAACTTAAGTGCATTCCCCTAACCTAAGTGCACTCCTTAATGAGCACAAGGTAGTGTATGGAACTGTTGAATTACTATATTGTACTCTGGAAACTAATATAACACTGTATGTAACTAACTGGAATTAAAATAAAAACTTAAAATAAAAGAATAGTTAATGTTCTATAGTATTTTCTTAACAGAAGGCAGATAAAAAATATTCATTTTTTATTGAATTCATTCATTCATGAATCGGAATGATTGTAAAGCTATAGTCAAAGATATTTTATTTATTTTATTTTATTCCATTGAGCCTATTAAAAGGATTGAAATGATGTTTGTTCTTAAACTGTTATATATATATGTGTGTATATATATCTCCTGCCAAGCCCATTAAATGGTAGTAATTTTTAAAAATCCATTTTAAGATTTACTGGCAGAAAAAATATTTGACTCTTCTAAGGAAACCTTCATTTTTAATAAGATGAATAAAGAGAATTATATAGTCTCCCTTGTTTACCTATTTTATAGAACTGGTAGAGATGCAAGACTAAATTTAGTGCTTAATTTCAATAATTATCTTATTCTGATATTTAACATCTATTTCTAGTTATTTTACAATTGTAAAAAAAATTAGCTGTCTCCTGTTGTTTGGGTTTTAACATTCTCATCAGCTTCAGTTGGTTTTTGGAAGGAAATGAGGATGACAAAAACAGAACAGTAACCAGAAAGAATACTGCAAGAATTTTCCAGAAAGAATACTGAGAATTTTCATAGACATTAGGATACATCCAAACAAAATATACAATATTCACACATTAAAAATAATATCAAGCTCCCAGCAATTGCACTACTGGGTATTTACCACAAAGATACAAATGTAGGGACCCGAAGGGGTACATGTACCCCAATGTTTATAGCAGCAATGTCCACAATAGCCAAACTGTGGAAAGAGCCAAGATGCCCATCGACAGATGAATGGATAAAGAAGATGTGGTATATATACACAATGGAATATTATGCAGCCATCAAAAG
>NW_027397112.1:4551745-4590412 GCF_003265705.2 Callorhinus ursinus
CATGTATCATATGACCTCACTGATATGAGGAATTCTTAATCTCAGGAAACAAACTGAGGGTTGCTGGAGTGGTGGGGGTGGGAGGGATGGGGTGGCTGGGTGATAGACATTGAGGAGGGTATGTGCTATGGTGAGCACTGTGAATTGTGCAAGACTGTTGAAGCACAGATCTCTACCTCTGAAACAAATAATACAATACATGTTGAAAAAAAAAAAAGATAGGAGGGAAGAATGAAGGGGGGAAAATTGGAGGGGCAGATGAACCATGAGAGACAATGGACTCTGAAAAACAAACTGAGGGTTCTAGATGGGAGGGGGATAGGAGGATGGGTTAGCCTGGTGATGGGTATTAAAGAGGGCACGTTCTGCATGGAGCACTGGGTGTTATATGCAAACAATGAATCATGGAACACTACATCAAAAACTAATGATGTATGGTGATTAACATAACAATAAAATTTTTTTAAAAAATAGGCTAGGGCGCCTGGGTGGCTCAGTCATTAAGCATCTGCCTTGGGCTCAGGTCATGATCCCAGGGTCCTGGGATCGAGCCCCGCGTTGGGCTCCCTGCTCAGTGGGAAGCCTGCTTCTCCCTCTCCCACTCCCCCTGCTTGTGTTCCCTCTCTTGCTGTGTCTGTCCCTATTAAATAAATAAAATCTTTAAAAAAAATGATATCAGGCTAGATGAAAAAAAAGAAATCTGCAAATCCCTACTACATAAAATTAGAAGACAAAATATTGGCGGTTACAACCAAGGAAGAATGTCAGCTCATCAACAGACTTTAGTATCAGAGAACAAGTCTTATCCCAGTTCATGGACTATACCCTGGCACCCCATGGAACATCAAGTACAATATATGCATATTTAGTGTATAGATTTTATATGCATCAAGCAGAGAGACTTTCATTTAGCCTTTGTTTTCTTTCAACAGCTATCCCATATATATATGAGACACTTGGAAGGTCTGGATAATGAAATCAAGGAAGGCACTACTTAACAGTCTTAATCATAAGAAAAATTCTCTACCAGAATGTCTATTGCATAGGATTCATAACTGTGTAATATACTTGATCTTTTTTTTTTAAGATTTTATTTATTTATTTGACAGAGAGAGACACAGTGAGAGAGGGAACACAAGCAGGGGGAGTGGGAGAGGGAGAAGCAGGCTTCCCGCTGAGCAGGGAGCCCGATGCAGGGCTCGATCCCAGGACCCTGGGACCACGACCCAAGCCAAAGGCAGACGCTTAACAACTGAACCACCCAGGTGCCCCTGTAATATATTTGATCTTATTCAAATAACAGCAAATTTAAATATCCTAAAAATACTCACTCTTACTATATTCTATATTCGAATACAATGGCAGCAAAACGTAAAGGTATTTTTCTTTTTAAAAAAAGATTTATTTATTTATTTTAGAGAGAGAAAGCATGGGTGGGGAGAGGGAGAGGGAGAGAGAGAATCCCAAGCAGACTCCCCACTGAGCACAGAGCCTGAGTGAGGGTCAATCCCATGACCCTAAGATTATGACCTGAGCCGAAATCAAGAGTCCATTACTTAACCAACTGAGCCACCCAGGTGCCCCAAGGGTATTTTTCTATATGGAGTCAATGTCAGTATAATATATACCAGAAATACTAAAGACTTGATTGCTATTATTGTAATATATGTTATTGATATGATATATATCCGAAGACAATTTGAAGTGATTTATATATAAATACCACAAATGCTGTATGACTAAACTTCATTTAAATATGGATAAAAAAATTAATATGAGTAATGAAAAAGGTAAAAAGTTAAGTGGAATTGTATTATTATTTTTTTAAGATTTTATTTATTTTAGAGAGAAAGAAAGCACAAGCAGGGGGAGGGGCAGAGGAGAGGGAGAGGGAGAGAAAGAGTCTCCCAACAGACTCCCCGCTGAGTGTGGAGCCTGTTTCAGGGCTCGATCTCACAGCCCTGACATCATAACCTGAGCGGAAACCAAGAGTGGGGCACTTAATCGACGGAGCCTCCCATGCACTCCTTAAGTGCAATTTTAAACAGGAGAAAGACACTGAAATAAAATATAAATGTTGTATCTGTGCATTGTGGTAACTGAGGCAGAAAAGAGGAACAACATGGATTACAGACCTCTTTTTTTCTCTTAATGGCAGAAGACTATTTGTTGAGGGAGATTTCCTAAGTTTTTATAAATTTATAAATTTTAGAAATTATATACATTTCCACATGAGTCTTTGTATATCAAATGTATTTTCTTTGATTTGTAAATGCAGAGATGTTCTGCACACAATTATTTTTAATTGACCACTAATAAATACTAAAGTTATACAATTGTTTGATTAGAGCATATATTCATTACAGTGTGCAATCCTGGGTAACAGAACAAACCAACCCTGGAATGTAATGCTATTGCTGGCAGGCATCCTTACATTGTTTATGAATTTACTCGGAATCTTCTTAGTACTTCGTCATTAGCATTCTGTTAACTGTTTATAGTATCAAGTATTTATTAATTTTCTCAATTCCTAGTTTACTAGAGGTTTCAGTCTTTGCTTATTGATTTATTTATCAAGAATGAGTCTTGAATTTTATCAAAGGTTGTGTGCATCAAGAATAATCAAAATTTGGGACTCCTGAGTGGCTCAGTTGGTCAAGCATCCGCCTTCAGCTCCGGTTTTGATCCCAGGGTCCTGGGATGGAGTCCCACATCAGGCTCCTTGCTCAGCAGGGTGCCTGCTTCTCCCTCTACCTGCTACTCCCCCTGCTTGTGTGCTCTCTGTGACAAATAAATAAAAATCTAAAAAAAAGAATAAAATTTTTTTTACTATATCTATTAAGATAATGCATTTTATTTCATTTTTCATAATGTTTAAGAAATTTTTCCCTCTCCGAGGTCATGAAAATATTCTTTTATATCGTCCTCTAAAAGATGTATGTATATTTTCCTTATACATTTATGTTTCTGTCATCTGAACTTGATTTTTTTCCATGTTGGAAAGTAAGGGTCCTATTTCACTTCTGTCTTTCAAGATACCCAATTGTCCAGCACCACTTGTTGAAAAGCCTGTGCTTTTCCATTGATATTCAGGGCCACCTCTGTTCATATATAAAATACCCACATATGCGGGTCTATTTCTGGGATATCTATTCCAATTTGTTTGCTTCTGCCAAATTCTTTGGGATGCTTACCTGTTTGGTACTGCTTTTAACTAAATTCCGGGCTTGAGCTATTTTGGACGATTCAGGTGAGTGAATTTAGGCTACAAATCTGTGCATAGGCTGGCTTCTCTTTCCACTTCATTCCCTACGCTCAGCTCTCCCATGTGTTCTTTATGTCCTTCACTAAGGGTAAAACCCTGTGAGGCCCTACTTTATTAGTGAAAGGATCACCTTTCACTTTCTAGTCCTTGCTTGGAAGAAAACTCTATGCTTGTATACTTTCTTCTGTCTTCTTCTCCTGCACATGCTGTGAAAACTGAAATTTGAAGGTTTCAGGGTTTGGAGAATAACTCCAGGTTGAGAGTTGCTTTGTTGTCAAGCCTACTCCCTACATCCACTTAGATTTGGCTTAAAAAGTCCTTACTATTAAAAAAAAAAAAAGTCCTTACTATATTGTCAGTTTTTCTATGTTTTAAAAAAGTATTTTTTTTTAATTTAATGCAGGATTTTTAGTTGTGCTCTGTTTCCACCCACCACCCCTCACCATGGGAGGGTTGGTTTGGATAAACTTCTCTTGTGAAAGTATTTTATAAGATTTTTGTCAGATTTATAAGAAAATGATCAAATCCTCCATGAGAAAAGGCAAATATTGCCCACTGAATTTGAATCCCATGATGATGCTAATTCTAATTCTCTTTCTTTGCCTTTAGCCATACCTTCAGAGTATCATTTTCCTTTTCGTTATAAGGTGTCTGGAAATGAAGTATGGAAAAGAAACAATGAGGAAAGATCCAGTTTTCAGGTCAGGAACATTTATTAACATCTGAATATAATTTAAATATTTAATGTTTGTAGCAGTACATTTAACATCAATTTATTAGGTTAGATTTGCTATCCAATTTTTAACCAGGCACATTAGACATTGTTATGCTGGGGAAAAAACCCAAAACAGCATTGGATTGAATACAGGGATACGTAGTTTTGAAGTCACAGGTCTTACCGATTTTAGGCAAGTTGAGTTTTTGTTCTGTGCATCTCTCTTAGCAGGGGTTAAACAGCAAAGCTTATTTTTTCTCCTGCTTAGAGCAAGTTCAGTCCCCAAGGAGAAGATATGATAATGAGCTGGTGTGTTCAGTATGTGTGCGGAATGTTTTGAAAAGGGAAGAGAAGCCAGTTCTGGTGATCATTTATGATGTAATGTGAGGACGGTCTGGACAGCGGCAGACTGAAAACACTGATAAGTCTGTATCTGAGGGAGTTTCCAGAGCTAGTTGACAGATAGGATAAAAGGTTTTAAAGACAATAGTCAAAGAAAATATTTCAAGGAACATGGCTACCTATAAGGGGAATCTTGTAGGTAATAAATTAATCATTTTCTTTCTTTTAAAGCAGAGAATAAATTAAGTGTAGAGGCTTACATTCTCTTGATAGTTGTTGTACAACTAGAATCACATTGTTATGTTATTTTATTTTCTCTGTAGGATCTCCTCAAGAAGTAGGGAAAATCATCCAAATCCAGAAGAGCCAGAAGAAGATGAAGATGTTCAAGCTGAAAGAGTGAACACAACAGATGCACTCACTACTCTGAACCTGAATGAGGTGAAAACAAGTAACTTGAACCCTTTACAAAACACTGGGCTAGGTAGCTTGTCCTGTAGAGTTGATGAACTCCTTGTTTTTATTTTCAAAACTTGCTTTTGTTTTTGTAACACTAGCATGTGTAGGTCATATATAAATCACATCCTTTGAAGTATCTATCTTGTCATGACTCTTAATTTTCTCTTCTTCCATTTTTTGTGGATCTTAACCTGCCAGGTCTTTATTCATCAGTGTAATTCAAAACATTCTCTGATATTTTATCAACCTTAACAAGATCTCACATCTTTTGCAAGAATCGCAGTTTCATTTTGCATGATACTGAAGTCGTGACATTAATAACTATAATTAGCAAGTAAATTTACACTATATGGAAATCAATAAGAAACATACCAGAAATGAAATTGGTGCCAAGGGCATAATGCAAACACAATGCATTTGATTAGAAATTAGTTTTCTAAGTAGTAATCTCCCCTCATGAACATACATTTCGGTACTTCATTTAAAAAAGAGAGGCTGAACAAAAGCTGGTCATATTCATAACCTAGGACATGAAAGATAAAACATGAGTGTACAAAATATCTGAGATTTAACAGGAAAATCATGTTTTGTCATGTTTTTCAGAAACCAGTCATAATGGCAAGCTGTTTACACAAGCAATATAAACAAAAGAAAAGAAAGTTGCTTTTCAACAAGAAAGAAGAAAATAGCCATAAGAAATATCTCCTTCTGCATTAAAAAAGGTTTGACGATGTTCCCTTTATCAGGTTGTTCCTTATTTATTTAGGTTTGGGACTGTGAAAAGGAGAAAATTTTCCATTCTTTGAGACTGTTCCTCTATCTTGGTTAACATGTAATTATAAAAATACTTGACATGTTGGCAGAGAAACGTTTTCTGTTTCAAAACCATGTCCCAATTCAAATGTTAAGAAACCCAGTCTTGGGTCAGGAAGACCAAGGCATTCTACTCTAAATCCAAAGTCTTTCCATTCACATTGGAAATAGAAGATTGGGAAGGGGTTGTTTGAAAATGTTATTTTGTTTCAAAATGTTACTAAACTAAGTGATTTTAGGTTAGTCAAACTTTGAAGTACAAACATCAATGGTGACTCTTTCTTCCAGGTGAAGTTTTGGGGTTGTTGGGACACAGTGGAGCTGGTAAAAGTACTTCTATTAAAATAGTAACAGGAGACACAAAGTCAGCTGCAGGAGTGGTACGTGAAGGAACCTAGCTTGTTGCCAGGGGAAATTTCACTTTAAATATCAATAGCATCCTTATTTTTTTTATCAGTAAATCAAATAATTTTTTTAGAAAACAAATAAATGAAAGGTTTTATAAAATATCTTTACATGCTCAAAAAATAGTGACACTTAATGGCCAAAATTTTTTTCTTTTGGAGCATGCAGGTGGGGGGGGCAGGGGGAGAGGGAGAGAGAGAATCTTAAGCAGGCTCCACGCCCAGCACAGGACACCATGCAGGGCTCTATCTCATGACTCTGAGATCATGACCTGAGCTGAAATCAAGAGTTGGAGGCTTAACTGACTGAGCCTCCCAGGTGCCCCTATGGCCACTTTTTTTAATGCAAGTAAAATTAACATGCAATGTTATGTTAGTTTCAGGTGTACAATATAATGATTCAGCAATGCCATACATCACCCAGTGCTCATTATCCACTACTCTTAATCCCCCTTTGCCTGTTGCTCCCATCCCCCCACCAATTTGACAATCACCAGTTTGTTCTCTGTATATAAGAGAGTTTTTTATTGGTCTCACTTTTTCTTTGTTCATTTGTTTTGCTTCTTAAATTCCACATACGAGTAAAATCATATGGTATTTGTCTTTCTCTGACTGACTTATTTCACTTAGCATTATATTCTCTAGGTCTATCCACATTGTCACAGGTGGCAAGATCTCATTGTTTTCTATGACTAATAGTCCATTGTAGGTATATACCACATCTTCTTTATCCATTCTTCTATCAGTGGACACTTGGATTGCTTCCATATCTTGGCTATTATAAATAATGCTGCGATAAACATAGGGGGGCATTTATCTTTTTGAATTAGATTTTTTTTTCTTTGGTTAAATACCCAGTAGTGGAATTACTGGATCATAAGGTAGTTCTATTTCTAATTTTTTGAGGAGCCCCCATACTGTTTTCCACAGTGGCTGCACCAGTTTTTAGTCCCACCAACCTTTCACCAGGCTTAATGGCCACTTTTATCTCTTTTAGTAGAAGGAGAATTGGAGCAAAAGCCGGATGTAGATCTGACTTTCATTGTTCGATGCAGGTGGTTTTACAAGGCTGCAGAACATCACTGAGACAAGTGGAAGATGACACCCTCAAGTGTTTGGGGTACTTTCCTCAGGAAAACCCACTGTGGCCCCGTCTTTCCCAGTGAAAGGAATAGGCAAACAGGATGCTGCTCTTAGTACTTCACGGTGGGGGAGGGCTCATTCACACTTTGTAGCGGGAGGAAGGGAGGAACATGTCATTTCATCATTAACTATGGAAAGAAGATCATAAACAAGGTCTTTAAATTCAAATGCAAATAAAATGATGGGAAATCTGAAGAAGAACCAAATCATAAGATTTAGTGTTTGTGATGATGTGAATGGTCCTTTAATATACTTTAATATACTATTTTCAGGTTGATGGTGCTAAGGTTTTCTGTATTGTTGGTTTAGGTAGGAACATGTGCTTTGTGTATAATCACAGTGGGGTTTTTGTTTTTGTTTTTGTTTTTGTTTTTTTGGTCAGATTGGTGGAAACTCTCAAGCTCCAGGAACAACTTAAAATTCCCTCAAAGTCTGAAATAAGTCAATCAGAGAAAGACATGTATCATATGACCTCACTGATAGGAGGAATTCTTAACCTCAGGAAACAAACTGAGTGTTACTGGAGTGGTTGGGGGTGGGAGGGATGGGGTGGCTGGGTGATAGACATTGGGGAGGGTATGTGCTACGGTGAGCACTGTGAATTGTGCAAGACTGTTGAATCACAGATCTGTACCTCTGAGACAAATAATGCAAGATATGTTAAGAAAAGAGAAAAAGAAGAAGACAGCAGGAGGGGAAGAATGAAGGGGAGTAAGTTGGAGGGGGAGACGAACCCTGAGAGACGATGGACTCTGAAAAACAAACTGAGGGTTCTAGAGGGGAGGGGGGTGGGGGGATGGGTTAGCCTGGTGATGGGTATTAAAGAGGGCACGTTCTGCGTGGAGCACTGGGTGTTATGCACAAACAATGAATCATGGAACACTATATCAAGAGCTAATGATGTAATGTATGGTGATTAACATAACAATAAAAGATTTTAAAAAATAAAAAATAAATAAAATTCCCTCAAAGTCTTATCTGAGGGAGTAAAAAGGAAGGTAGGAGGGGGGCTCCATGTTACTCTGCGCACCCCACAGATCAGTGCCAGATGTGCTGCTCCTCTCTTTCCAGCTGTGCTTGGTGCTGAGCATCCTGGGAGACCCGCCGGTGGTGATTCTGGACAAGCCGGCACGGGGGTGGACCCCGAGGGGCAGTAGCAAATGTGGTGAGAGGTGTCATATTAAGTGTAGAGTTAGTAGTATGAGTCTAAGTTAATATATTTTTTTACATTTGCTCCATTTTATCTTTGAGGCTCACATCCTCTAGTATTTAATTCAGTGAAACTCAATATAGTGCTCAAAATTCCCCAAGGAAGGAAAGATAGACATTTTAAGAATCTAATAGAATCTTACATGTATTTGCTTTGATTTTCGTTTTCTTACTCCTCTTCCCCTGCCTCATTCTTCTTCTTTTATTCTTCAGTTATGGACTGTGCTACAATGTGGTGTTTCTCTTCACTCCAACTTTTTAAACAAACATTATTTTACTCACTATTTCCCAATCTTCAACTTTTCATTCTATGAAGCCAATTAATGTGGTAATGTAATTACATAATGCAGTATAATTTTTTTCTTTCTCTCTAGAGCAAAGATTTTTTTTTCTTGTAAATGAATACAGAATTTTCTATTATTCCTCATACTTCTTTGTGTTCATCTGTTTTCCCAAATTACTTTCTAAATGCAAACAGACCCTTACTTTATCTTTAGGCAGGCAATCCAGACCATTGTTAAAAACACAGAGGGGGCGCCCTCCTGACCACCCACGCCATGGCAGAGGCCATGTGTGACCGAGTGGCCTTCATGGTGTCCAGAAGGCTGAGGTGGGTGCCCGTCCACACCCACAATTGGCCCTCAAGTTCTCACAGAGAGAATTACAGTTCACTGTGACCAGCTGATGCTCTTCAGCTCCTCAATCTATGATCACTATCCTCTGCCTTTACAATTGAGGAAGAAATTAAAAGACCAATGTTTTTTTCTTTCCACTCTTTTTTCTCTTCCCTGGATTAGGTGTATTTGTTCCATTCAACATCTGAAAAGCAAGTTTGGTAAAGATTATTTTCTAGAAATAAAAATGAAGGACCCGACTCGAGTGGAGCCTCTCCACACAGAGATTCTGAAGCTCTTTCCACAGGCTACTCAGCAGGAAAGGTAAAGGATGTTTTTGGCTTGGGTGATAAGTATACAGCACACTCAATTTAGTCTTGGATGAATCTGGACAGGAAGAGAAAGGCTGAGCTGGCTTATTTATTATAAAACAAGTTGTTTGGAGGTCACTCGGATGTATAGAAAAAAGAGCAACTGAAGAGTTGTTTTCAGTGAGTGTTTCATATCTCAGAAAAGGTGGATGAGGTGTGTGTGTGCGCATGTGCCTGTGTATGTAAATGATGGAATGGTTCAAAAATTAGAAACAAAGTACAAACAAAACCAGGAATTTAATTTTTTTAAAGATTTTATTTATTTTTTATTTGATAGAGAGAGAGCACAAGCAGGCAGAGAGGCAGGCAGAGGGCGAGGGAGAAGCAGACTCCCTGCTGAGGAGGGAGCCCAATGCAGGACTCGATCCCAGGACCCTGAGATCACAACCTGAGCTGAAGGCAGCTGCTTAACTAACTAAGCCACCCAGGCAGCCCTTAATATTTTTTAATAGGCAATGAAAATTATGCATCAACCTATAGCATTTTACTGAATGTAAAATTGCATCAAGAGCTCCAATAACACACACTCCTTTGCTTGAGAAAGATTGACTCTATCCTAAATTAATTGATTATTGGTATTTAATCCTCTCTATGGCTCTTTTAAATTTGTGTATGGTTAGCTATCAGTTACAAGCAGGGATAACCAAACCTATGTGAATAGCAGAATAAAATTGAATTGAATTTAAAGAAGTATGGGGGGACGCCTGGGTGGCTCAGTTGGTTAAGCCTCTGACTCTTGATTTCAGCTCAGGTCATGATCTCAGGGTTGTGAGCGGAAGCCCCATGTCCTACTCGGTGCTCAGCAGGGAGTCTGCTTGGGATTCTCTTTCTCCCTTTCCCCCTGCCTCTCCCCCCCAGCTCACACTCTCTCCCTAAACTAACTAACTAAATGACTAAATAAGTAAATAAATAAATACAATCTTTTTAAAAAAAGAAAGATGTACAGGATTTTCTTATGTATTACTTCTATTCATTTTTTTTTAAATAATACTTATTGAGGGGCACCTGGGTGGTTCAGTTGGTTGAGCATCCGACTCTTGGTTTGGGCTCATGTCACGATCTCATGGGTTGTGGAATCAAGCCCTACATTGGGCTTCATGCTCAGTGAGGAGTCTGCTTGAAGATTCTCTCCCACTGCCCCTTCCCTCATTTGTGCTCAGTCTCTCTCTAAAATAAATAAATAAATTTTAAAAAAATACTTCTTGAATACCTACTCTATGCTGGAGACCACGTATAGACTAGTCAATAAATAGAGACAATTCTTATGGTGCTCACAGTCTTTGGGGGACAAGGATATTAAGGAAATGAAGATACAAAGAAATGAGGAAATGGCATTAAAGTAGGACTTTAAGACTGAGCAAAGTTTGGCCACTGAAGAATGGGGATAAGAGGTACTCTTGAGAACACAGAATGTGCAAAGAACTTAAGTTAAGATGTACTTTACACATGCAGGGGCGTCTGGGTGACTCAGTTGGTTAAGCGTCTGCCTTCAGCTCAGGTCATTGTCCTGGGACCCTGGGATCAAGCCCTGCATCGTGCTCCCTGCTCAATGGGGGGCTTTGCTTCTCCCTCTCCCTCTGCCTGCTGCTCCCCCTGCTTGTGCTCTCTCTCTCTCTCTCAAATAAATGAATAAAATCTTTAAAAAACATCTTTATACATGCAGAGGATGGAAAGAAAGCTCATATAGTTGATGTGTAAAGAGATATCCAAGTGGAGATGCCAGAATACAAAGATGTAGGGTTCTGGCTCAGAAGAAAAGGCAATCATCAATGTGGAGCATTTTTACCAAATAGAAGACCATTAAGTTAGGAGAGTGGGTGAAGTCAACAAGGGAGATGGAAAAAGGAGAAGGTCTAGGATGGGCCCCAGGAACTCTCAGTATCGAGCCTGGATTGAGGAAGAAAAGCTGGTGGGGAAACTACCACCACCACAATAACCATAATGACAAATAATTCAAGTGTGTCTAAAACAGCTCTATCCTACAGAATTTCTGCAGTGTTGGAAATGTCCTAAGTCCGTGCTGTCCAATATGGCAGCCAATACCCACATGTGGCCATGGAACACTTCAAATGTGGCTGGTGTGACCAAGAGATTGAATTTTATTTATTTTAGTTAATTTAAATTTAAATAGCCACGTGGAGATAGTAGCTAAAATATTAAGCAGAACAGGTCTAGTGGGTTAGAAAGTCATAAATTTTGGTCGTTTCAGGAGTTGAGAGAGTGTGTGTTAGTTTTAAGGAGGATGTCTACAACTTTATTTAATGCTTTTGAGAAGTCTTAAAAAATAGGATGAGTGTTGACTGGGTTGTGCAACATGGAGGTCACAAATGAACTTATTTGGGAAGAGAGGAGCTGGAGGTCAAGAAAGAATTTTTTTTTTTTTTTAGTAAGAGAAAGTTCAACAGATTTTAATATTATGAGAGATTGAAAATTAAAAGCAGAGGGGAAAATTTGATGAAACTGTTCCAGAGAGCATGTTAAAGTATTGGCTTTTGAAAGTAAGAAATATAGCACGGGAAGAAAGATGGCATGGGCTAAGTATGAAAGATTCTTTATCAGAGAAATTTTTCAGAATTTATCTTGAACATTAAATTGAGAGCAACCAGATTTTTGTTGTTACCAGGTTTTTATCACTACAGATAAGTTATTTGGCTCAGATTCATGCTCTGTCAAATTAAACTATTTACCTTTTTATTTAAAAAAAAAACTGAAATTTTTAGGGTGCCTGGGTGGCTCAGTCAGTTAAGTGTCTGCCTTCCCTTCAGGTCATGATCATGGAGTCCTGGGATCAAGTCCTGCATTGGGCTCCCTGCTCAGCAGGGAGTCTGCTTCTCCCTCTCCCACTGCCCCTCCCTCTGCTCCTTCTCTCTCTCTCTCTCTCTCTCTCAAATAAATAAATAAAATCTTTAAAAAACAAAGAAAACAAATTTTTTTTTTGCTATCAGTTTCTCCCCAATATTGTAACACTGCAATAAATCTGACTTTTTCCTTCTCCCAGATATTCCTCCATGATGGTGTATAAATTACCTGTGGAAAAGATGTTCACCCTCTATCTTGGGCCTTTTTCAAATTAGAGGCAGGTAAGTTTAGACATACTTAGACTTTATCTATTGTGCATATTTTCACATGGAGTATGTACTATATGAGTTCAAGTAGAAAAATTACATAATCAGCCAAAACTTAGAAAATCTCCACTGGATTCGTCTTATATATTCTATAGGGAGTGTAGTGGTGGCTCTACACTCAGGTTTACTCCACCTGATTTTTCCTCTGCTAACAAGGAGACTCAGCTGCAAGTAAGTTAGAATATTCTGCCCTGGTTCCATTGCATGATATTGGAGAATAATTATCAACATGTTGTCCCAAAGAATACTGAGTTGAGCTTCTTGCATCTCCATTTTTATCATAGTCAGGTGTGAGGAGCAAGAATGTGGCACCTGGGTGGCTCAGGCGTTAAGCACTTTTGGTGAAAAACATGTAAGCCTTTAATGTCAGTCCCTTTCAATGCAGTGAAACAGACCTTTGATATGGAAGAATACAGCCCCTCTCAGGCTACCTTGGAACAGGTGAGTTTTCTTTAAACCAGTGAGCGCCATCCAGGGAGCCTTTGTGTGAATCTCTGTGCACATTGTCTTTCAGAAACACCCTGACATTTTTGTTTCCTTATTTATTTTCTCCCTACTTATGTATTCTTAGAACTCTCTAAAGAACAGGGTCTGGGAAATTTTGATGATGAAGTTGATACAACAGTTAGATGGAAACTCCTCCCACAGGAAGAGGCTTAAAACTCTGAATCTCCTAACATTAGATTTTAGGTCCTACTACATTATTAGTTTCCAGAATTCTAGAACAATCTTCCACATTACCACAGGTAACAAACACACTCAGTAGTTCCAACATTCAATAATGATTAAGAATTTAAATGGTTTTTTTATGTTTTAGAATGGAAGGGAGAGGCAAAGATAGGGAAAGGTAGTGAACATTAACATAATCAGACATTATACTAATCACTAATAAGGCCTATTTTTGCTCAGTATTAATTCAAAAATCACATAATATTAATCCAGTTTTTTTAAATTATTTTCAATATAGCTGAATGCTGAGTACATTTTACAAACAAAACTTTGAAGGCGGGGGCGCCTGGGTGGCTCAGTCGGTTGAGCATCCGACTTTCAGTTTTAGTTCAGATTGTGACCTCTGGGTTGTGAGATTGAGCTCTGTGTTGGGCTCTGCGCTCAGTGGGGAGTCTGCTTAAGATTCTCTCTCTCCCTCTCCCCATCCGCAGCCTGCCACTCTCTTTCTCTTTCTCTCAAAAAACAAACAAACAAAACAAAACATTCAGCTGGGGAAGTCCTGAAAGCATGATCAAGCTAAAGGAAAGCCTGTCCCCCTCCCCCTGCAGAACCAGCTTGAGGATCCTGTGGAGTGGGGAAAAAAAAAAAATACTAGGAAAAACTCCAGATACTCAGCTAAAGCTATCCCCAGGCCATAGCCCCAATTTAAGTGAAGAAGGCCTTTGTTTCTGAGTGATCTTGTATTTACTCATTTTACAGAGAGAAAGGGAGGGGAAAGCAAAGAATGCGGTTAGCTTACCCCAACTTCCCCCCACCACACACACATCAAAAAAAAAAAAAATAGAAAGTTTTTGTTTGTTTTGTTTTGTTTTTTTAAGTGATGTGGTTTTGGAATATAGGTGAGGTTCATTGGGGTGAGGTCCAGAGCCGATGACCAAGAAAGAATTCTTCAGACGTCTTTGGTGCAAAATGATGGTTTTATTAAAGCTCCGGGACAGGACCCCTGGGCAGAAAGAGCTGCTGCCCCGGGGTTGTGAGGGGTGGCTGATTATATACGTGGGAGCTGGGGGAGGTAAGGAAAAGGGAGGTTTTCAAAAGGATTTTCATTTGTTAAAGAAGACTCACAGGATACAGGAGGCCTTGCCATTTGACCTCTAGCAAAGTATTAACATTAAGGGGTTAAGACAGTGGGAGCTCCCTGGAGAAACGTCGAACATATCCCACCCAGGAGTTGGGGGTCGTTAGGTTGCAGGATGTCAGCTTACACTTTGTCCTCAGCTAGGCTTCCACTCCCTCATCAAAAGGAATATTAAAGAAATGCCATTTATAACTCATGAGTTCAGTGGTACTCCTGCATGTATGAAATCTCGCTTAACCTATTATTGAATTAATGATGTTATGAAAGACATCAACAAGGCAGTTATTAGTAAACATAAGATCCTATATCAACCAAAAATCTATGAGATCTGTGGCCAGAATTCTAGCATAGATTGATTGATGAAGAAACAAAAAATACCAAAGGTTATTATTTTATAGTGGAAGCTGACATAAAGGAATCCACAGCTTTGAAAGTTGACTCGAGGTTCTTTGTGATACTGAATATTCTACAACATTGCCAGAGGCTATCAGAGATCTGAGGGGGAGGCTTTACCCATTATGTTATAACCTAAGTCCCTTGTGAGCTTTTGAATGGGCCAACAGTAGGGTTTAGGTTGAGAGGCTATTCTTGCAATTTCTTTACATAAATAATCTCATTAGCTTTTAATTTTTTGTTTCTTCTAAAAATGGAACATTTGTGATAAAATGTATATACTTAAAATTTTACTTTATTTCAGCAAATACTTAACCACCTACCATACTCTGTGCTAGGTACATAATACAACTAAAAATTGTTCATGTCTAGTGTTTGTGTTTAATAAACAATGCTGCAGACCCCATACAGTAGCTACAGATGTAGTAATGGAAGAAGGTCAAGAAAATAAGGTCAAGGATACTCAGGCCTTTTGGAATTAAAGGTCATTAGTGTCTAAATTCCATCAATGGCATTTCAAGTCTACAGGCAAACTTCCTAGAAGTTGGAATTGGAGACAGTTTACTCATCTGATTATTCTACTTTCCCATCTGACATTAGGGTAGAACTTATGTGAAATGCATTCTGTATAAACCAGTTTATAAATGTCAATCTATAATGAAATAGTACTAAAAGTGTCTTGAGATGGAAAAAATAACATGTACGAGCCAGTTGATAGTGGTAGTGGGCATGGAAAATGAGTGCTTAGATTATAAGAATTTAGCCATGTTTCTCCTCTGCACATGGGGACACTGGTCTATGTCTGTACCATCTATTTGGCAGTTTCATCCCTATAACAGAGAGAAAAAAAGTGTCTTACCAGGCCTTGTGTCCTGGTTATCACTGTCACTGTGATGATAATACAGTACATTGGGGACACTGCAAAAAAAAAGGTAACATTGACCTAATCAGGTGCAAGAGAGTTCACCAACAACCAACTGCTGTGCTCACAATCTAGATCCCTACATTATGTGTCCTGAATGAAAAAGATCGTCGGTCAGATGAGAATTGGACTACAGAAAGACTGAAACTTACTTAGTAGAAGAGTCAGCAAAATTTTCTAAAGAAAGAAACACAGCTAATTTCAGAAACAGGGAAGACCTTAAAATACTATTTAGAATTGGTTTTAGTCACATTTGGGAGTGCTTGCTGAACTTATGATTTTTTTTCCTTAAGGACAACTTTATCTCTTTTTGGCAGTTTGCAGAGTGGGGCCTCTAGCAGCTGCACCTACATCATGGGACTGCAGACTTGCGATTATAACAAACAAGCCAGAGTGGTACCAAATCCAGGCAGGGATCATTGGAGATCCATCCCAGAGGTCTGAGCAAGAACAGAGATGCTGACAGTTGGCATACCTCTATAGAGAGGTCTGCAAACTCTTGGTGCTGAGATCTTTTTCTAGAGTAATGTTGGTCTAATCTCGAGAGTGGATCCTAGTCACTATGACCACAAAATGGGCATTTGTACCTGTTCTTCATCAAGCAGATAAGCAATGTACAGAAGCTTATAAGAGGAAAACATACAAAAGGAGAAGAAATAGAAAGCTAGATTTACTGCTGCAGCTAAAATTCCAGGAAACTTGTAGTTCTGATATGCTGCCAAAATTCCTAAGTTTCAGTTTACTTGAAAATTTTCTTTATCTAGAAAGTGAATCATGAACACATACTTTGTTTTGCCTCAATAAAACTTTGATGTAGTCCTAGATAGCCAAACCTCCCCAAATCCACAACCTTTCTGGACACAGTCAGCTCTCTGCCATGTACTTGAAAGTATAATCTGGGAGCCAATGGACAAAATAAAGTTGACAAGAAAGAAGGGGCATCTACCATCTCCACTTAGGAGTCCACAACCTTTCAAGAGAAAACTTACCTTTGCCAGTAGCCACTCCTATATATACACCATCAATGCCTGACCCTCTCACCCTTCATCATAATTTCCTGGCAAAACCTCAATCTTGGTTAAAGCTGTTTTAAGAGAGGAACATTGGTAAAAAATACACATGAACAAAATAACTAGTCTCACTTTAAATGAATGGCCACTGCCTTGGTTCTGCCTGGCAACTGCACTGCATTCCCCTCATCTATTTACTCTTTCACCAGATTGGATGATTAAATTACTTAGCCACATCTTCCTGCTTCTCAGACTCTAACATCTCTTCTCTTTCACTCTCAGCCGAAGACCTTGCCTCCCACTTGACTGTGAAAATGGAAGCAATTAGAAGAGTGTTTTCACAAGCTTTCCCACAACCTGAGCAACCAACCAGGTTTCAGCGCACCCATATACTCTAACTTTCTTCCTATTAGTGTGAATGAACAGCATTCCTATATAAAGCCAGTATTCATACCTGTGTATGTGATCCTGTCGTCTCCCCCTTCCCCTGTTCATGAACATACACTGTCAAATGCCTGCCCCTTTCTGCATTTTCTTTAAAATTATAGCTCATAAGGACAGCTTTTTAAGTGAAATGGGAGGATTTCTAGTGACTGAGAGTTGAGAAGGACTGTGATCCAGATAACTTTGGACGCCCACAACAAACTCTGAGGAAAACAACGGCAGAGTACCCATGTGAAAATCCCTAGCATTCTCTACTCCATGCCCACTCTGTCTCTGTTCTTTTCTTTTTTCTCTTTTCTTTTTTTGTCTCTGTTCTTAACTAACAATTAAAACTGTGAAATCACAACAGATGAAAAGATAAGATGGTGTACACACACACACACACACACACACACACACACACACACACAGGAATATTATGCAGCCATAAAAAATGAAATCTTGCCATTTGCAATGACATGGATGGAACTAGAGAGTATTATGTTAAGCAAAATAAGTCAATCAGAGAAAGACACAAGTATCATATGATCTCACTGATACGAGGAATTAGAGGAACAAGTTAGAGGATTATAGGGGAAGGGAGGGAAAAATGAGACAAGACAAAACCAGAGAGGGAGACAAACCATAGGAGACTCTTAATCTCAGGAAACAAACTGAGGGTTGCTGGAGTGGAGGGGGGTGGGAGGGATGGGGTGGCTGGGTGATGGACACTGGGGAGGGTATGGAGCACTGTGAATTGTGTAAGACTGATGAATCAAGACTTATACCCCTGAAACAAATAATATATGTTAATAAAAAAAAAAAAAAAAAAAAAAGTGAAAAAAAAACGCAAAAACAAAAAATAAACTCTGCAAAATCACAGATACCTCGGGGTGTCTGGGTGGCTCAGTCAGTTAATCGTCTGACTCTTGGTTGTGGCTCAGGTCATGATCTCAGGGTCGTGAGATCAAGCCCTGAGATGGGCTCTGTGCTCAGTGCAGAGTCTGCTTGAATTCTCTTCCTCTCCCTCTGTCCCTCCCCCAGCTTGTGTGCATGCTCTCTCTCTCTCAAATAAATAAATAAAATCTTAAAAAAAATCATAAGATACCTCTAAGATTCCATTAGCAGAGACTGAAGAAATGTATAGGTTGATGGGAGGTTATGCCTCCTCTCCCACAAAATATTGTTTACCATCAATAAATAATTAGTACTGACAATTTATCAAACACTTCTGAGACTCAACTCACTGTTTTTTAAAAATTATTTTTTTAAGATTTTATTCATTTGAGAAAGAGCACAGAGGGAGATTAAGAGGGAGAAGCAGACTCCCTACCGAGCAGGGAGCCCAATGTGGGACTCGATCCCAGGACTCAGGGATCATGACCCGAGCTGAAGTCAGACAGCCAGCCGACTGAGCCATCCAGGCACCCCTAAAAATTATTTTTAACTGAAGTACATCTTTTAGTTTTCTTTCAGTCTTGTGTAAGAGGTGAATTCTTTCTGAGGAGATCTTCGTTCCATGCACATTTAAAACTGGGTATAGAATTTGAGGTTGACTGTTTATTTTGTCTCAGCCCTTTGACAACATTATTCAGTTGTTTATGACATCCTTTGGCTAACTGTTGAACCTCAGTTGATAATTTGTCTTTTCTGTTTTATTGTTTTTTAGTATTTCCCTCTCTCCACTCTCCTTCTGTCTCATGTTTTGAAAGCTCACCACAAAAAAGGTTAGTTGTTGGATTTTTGTTTTTAACTCTGCACAGGACACATTCTCTCTCTTTTTAATCTGAGGGCTCATATCTTCAACTCTGGAAAATTTTCATCCATCTTATTTTTGAAAATTCCTCTTATTTATTCCTTTTCTTTTCCTTATTATAAAATGCATATTAGATATGTGCTAGACACCTCATTCTGTCTTTCATGTCTTTTAATTTGTCTTTAATATTTTTCCATCTTGTTCTGTCTTTGCACTAAATTTTATATAATTTCTTCAGTTACATTTCTGGTTTATTAATTTTCTCCTCAGCTGTGCCTAATCTGCTATAAAGCTTACCCATTAAATTTTTTTTGAAAAAAAATTTTTTATTAACATATAATGTATTAGTCTCTTATGGTTTGTCTCCCTCTTTGGTTTCATCTTGTTTCATTTTTCCCTCCCTTCGTCTATGATCCTCTGTCTTGTTTCTCAAATTCCTCATATCAGGGTGCCTGGGTGGCTCAGTTGGTTAAGCGACTGCCTTTGGCTCAGGTCATGATCCTGGAGTCCCGGGATCGAGTCCCGCATTGGGCTCCCTGCTCAGCAGGGAGTCTGCTTCTCCCTCTGACCCAACCCCCTCTCATGCTCTCTCTCTCTCTCTCTCTCTCTCTCTCATTCTTTCTCTCAAATAAATAAATAAAATCTTTAAAAAAAAATTCCTCATATCAGTGAGATCATATGATACTTGTGTCTTTCTCGGACTTATTTTGCTTAGCATAATACCCTCTAGTTCCATCCACATCGTTGCAAATGGCAAGATTTAAATTTTTTGATGGCTGCATAATATTCCATTGTATATATACACCACATCTTCTTTATCCATTCATCTGTTAATGGACATCTAGGCTCTTTCCATAGTTTGGCTACTGTGGACATTGCTGCTATAAACATTGGGGTGCATGTGCCCCTTCAGATCACTACATTTGTATCTTTGGGGTAAATACCCAGTAGTGCAATTGCTGGGTCATAGGGTAGCTCTATTTTCAACTTTTTGAGAAACCTCCATACTGTTTATCCATTAAATTTTTAATCTTAACTATTATTAGTCCCTTTTATCTATAAGCTCTAATGGGTTATTTTCCTATTAGTCTTCCTTGTTAGTGCCTCCTGTTTTAACTAACTTTTATTACTTCTTAATACTAATAGTCTCATTTTGTTCACCTGTTGATTCTCTTTCATGATGGAAATTTTTTTTTAAAGATTTTATTTATCTATTTGAGAGAGTGAGAGCACAAGAGAGCACAAGTAGGGGGAGGGGCAGAGGGAGAAGCAGACTCCCTGGCTGAGCAAGGAGACTGACAGGGGGCTCGATCCCAGGACCCTGGCATCAGGACCTGAGCTGAAGGCAGATGCTTAGCTGACTGAGCCACCCAGGCGCCCCATTTCATGGTGGACTTTGATTATGAGTTTAGCGGCTGGGAGGAATATTTCTTTAACTCTGTTGTCTTGTGCCCTGAATCCTGGACATATCTGTGTAGAATGGTTTGCATCTTCTCTGTGGGGCTCCAGATTAATAGTAAGAGGAGGAGGAAGAAAGGGGAAGGAGGAAGAAGAATAGGAGGAGTATGATTATCAGCAATAAGTAACATTTTTTGAGTTTTTATGATTTTCCAGGATTGTTTTATGAAGTTTACTTATATTAATGGGTTTAATCTCCACTGTAACCATACAAACATATACAATTATATCTCCATTTTAAGGTGGGGGGTTTTAAATAGATGGTGCAAAGTCATACAGCTAATACATGGCAGAGCTAGAATTCAAACCCAAGTTTGGCTCCAGATTGCAACTAACTGCTATGATATTTGCTGTGTTTCTAGACATGTTACTATGCTGGGAGAAGAAATTAAGATCCTTATCCTATGTCCTGTATCTGGAATGTTCTACATATACTTGGGCTTTTTGTTTTCTATGGAGGATATATATTTTTTAACCCAGAGATTGGGCAAAGAATATACATCCTTACCCTTCCTTGGGGTAGTCAGTGGTTTTACTAGTTTCTATTCCTAGCACTGAGCAGTCCTGTGAATCTTCTGGATTCATGCAGAGATATGAAATCCAGCTTCATAACCCATCAAGTCGAGGTCACAAGGTTATTGAAACACCTCTTTGGACAGCTGTATTGCTGACATACTATTCATAGTTCTGGCTTTAATTTTTCTCTTCATTTTTAATACCTGAGGATGTTCCTTCCTTTCTCTATTTCTTCCATTGTTTCTTGGTTTCTTTTCTTTATCTTTTTATTTCTTTTTAAGATTTGGTTATATATTTGAACTTCTTTTTTTTTTTTGATATATTTTATCCACCATTTCAATGTACTTCTAGATAGAGTTTGGGTACTTCATTGTATTAGGTTACCATTTATGGGGAAATCTTCAGACTTAAATAAAGAAAATGACCTCCCAAGTAAAAACAAGTCAGAGTAAATAAGTCAAGAAAGAGGAACAAAAAGCCTATATAAGAAACAATGCTAAGAAGTAAAACTAATAAAATATAATCTAAATAATTAGTGATATAGTTGTGAATTTTAATGCAATTGTAAGCAAAGTGAAAATGCCTAAGATAGATTTCTAAAATGGAGCACACAGGGTCTAAAACAACAACAAAATTAATAAAAACCTGAACTATGTTCCAGTTGATTTAAAAGAAACAGAATTTTTTTTGGATCATTGACCTATTATTGATACAAAATTTTAACAGTGTTTCTGACCTTCTCCCCCCCCATGAGACCTTTAGGATATCTTTATTACCTTTGTTTTTTGCCAATTTTTAATGTAAAAGACATTTAATATTTCACTGTTGACTCTTTTTAAAAATAGAACTAATTACCAAGGAGAGAAATATACATATATAATACCATGGCTTAATTTTTTAAAAATTATCTTTTTCTTTTCCAGAACAACTCTCAGCTTTATGATTATTAACATCTGTGGTTTGGGAGCCATGTCAAATATTTGAGATTTCCCAATTCATGGACTTTGGCTTCCTGTTTTGCCATTTACTTTGGCAGGTCAAGAAAAGTTTGCAATTCTTTACAGAGAGAGAGAGACTATGCAATGGGAGTTGAATAAATTTTATTTTTTTCCCAGTCTTCATGCACAAAAAATTGACCTGAGTCTTTTTATATGTTTTTTAGTCCTTGGCAACCTGCTTACTTTTATCTTGTTCATATGCCTTCTGAAATTCTGCATCCCCTATGAACAGAACAGAGAAAGGAATTTGTTCATAATTATTCATTTGTCCAAATTAAGTGTTTCTGTGAGGCAGACTATGGGTTGCTTAGCTTTGTCAGGAAAAAAAAAATTCAGCTTCAGCACATTCTGCCCATTCAGTACCAATTAGTCAAATATATCATTGGCAGTTGTGTTTAGGCATTAGTAGTGAAAAAAAGTAGCTAAAGATTTCTCATACACATTTAACTACTTTGTTTGGTTAGTGATTGTTTTTACTTGTTTATTGCACTTTCCCCATCTTGGTCTCATCATGTCCGACAGGCTAGTCCCATTTTCCTTGTTTACCATTTTACCCCTTATCCCTGAAGTTGAAAGGCCAAGTGCACAAACACAGGGTTTGTTTTATTCCCAACCAACCACTGAACCATCATTTCCCTACCAATAATTGGCTTAGGGAAGAAAAGGCAGAAAACAAAACAAGTTCATCATGTGCAGCTTGGTCTGACTACACCCCCTTTCAGAAAGCAGCCTGGGTTAGGCACCCATTTAAGGAATAAATGAAGAAGTAGCAATAAGGAAATTTTAATTGTTGCTGTACACAAAAAGAGAACTGTGCGTTGACAGTGTTTCCAGAGTACTTTCCTAATTTTTCTGACAGTAAGTAATGCTCCGTTTTGTTGTGCTATGCCAAGTATGTGGGTGGACACTGCTAAAAATCGTCTATTTTTCAGATGTTTCTAAATACTCATGTATTATATTGAAGATCTAATGACAAACTTTTTCTATTTATTCCCAACCAACTTTTATTGTGTAGATACAACAGTAGAATATAGGAAAGTAGTAAAATTTGCTTCTGTACTAGCTGAGGGAGAATTGTCTGAATATTTTGTTATGCAAATAAAAAATAATTCTGAGATTAGAAAAACTGAAAAAATTTTTCTCGGCTTATTTGCAAACATTTGGGCAAAATTACTTTCCATGTGATGTCTTTTTCTTTCTTTTTCTTTCTTCCCCTCTCTCTCTCTCTTCTTAGTTGGTAGTTTGTTTCCTTAGTTATTTAGGGACTTCTGAATTCAGAAAATTGAGATGAGTTTTTTTGTGTGTGTGTGTCTCACAGTCAGGTTTCAGCTAGTCTGAGTCTGGATTCAGCAAGCTGAGCCTAAAGCTGTTCAGTTTAATCTGGAAGGTAATACTATAGGAAAACAGTTCATTGGGGTTACATCTAATGGACATAATTAATTATTCAAATGAATTTAATCAGAATTTTGATTAATTTGGTTGGCTCTGGCATTTCTATTTAAATGCAAAGAACAAAAAATTATTATTAATCAGATGAGACATAATTCAATTACTCTATTCATATAGTTGAGTTTCTGTTATAAAAGGTAAGAAAATGTGAAATATCTTACAGTAGTCTAAAATCTAATGATATCTTTTCCATTGTTATATTCTGTATTTCTGTAAAATTGTGATACTGGCTACTATCTCCCCACCATTACCTACTCTCCCATATAGCTTACTTTGAGTATATTTGATGTAAAATTTTGCAGGCATGTGTTATTAAAATAATATTTTAAATACATTTTTTGTTGTTCTTAAAGGTAGGAAATATTTTCCCCCAAAATATGATCAAGATTTTTCTTTTCTCCCCTACTTCCCAGGGATTTTCTTATTACACTTATTTTTCTAGTTTATATTCCACCTTGTTTACCTTTTCCTTGTTTCTTAACGGTAGGCTAAATGCATATGAAACAGAAAAGTGTGTATCATCAAACTCAAGCGCTTCTGTGCAAGAATTTTCTTCAGAAATGGAGAATGAAAAGAGAGAGCTTATTGGTATGTTTGAAATTCTACCTCTTTCTGCGGTTCACATCATTCTTTTATTTTACTGCCTAATGATGCTCTTATTTTATATTTTAAGTAGCAGACTGGACTTATTGATTTTGAGGTTGCCTCCCATTGTACATGTTGAACCAAGAGACTCATAACAGTCTGTGACACGTAATGTAGAATTGCAAAGACTAAAAATATTACTCATTTTTTTTAAAAGAGAGTAAGTGAAAATTTAATTGGATGGTAAATTGTAGCAACTATTAAAGCTGCTACCATATGTAATAAAATTAGAGTAAAGAAATAATAGAAAGGATGCCTGGCAGATCGACAAGTTTTAATTTGGGGGACTTATTTTCAAAGCCGTGAATTTTATACACAGAGATTATTTCCAAGAATTATAACCAAGTAATACCACTGATGGTGAGTTTGCATTAGGTAGGTAAGCTTTCTACAGGAAATAACCCCAAATCTCAGGGGCTGAACTCAGCAAAGATTTATTTTTCATTCTGCTCACAGTCTAAATAAGGTTGGCTGTGAAACTGAAATAGGTCTGGTAGGTGAAGGAATCTCCTCCACACAACCATTCAGGGACCCAGCCTTCTTAATCTAGGGACTCTGCCATCTCCCTAGGCCTTGGAGACCTCCCCGGGATCCTCTGCATCCAGTCAGACTATCAGAAAGTACAGGGGGATCTCGGTTGTTTGAGCGTCTGACTCTTGATTTCGGTTCAGGTCATGATCCTCAGGGTCATGGGATTGAGCCCCTCAGTAGGCTCTGTGCTCAGCGGGGAATCTGCTTGTGAGTCTGTCTCTCTCCCACTCTCCATCTGCCCCTTCCCACCCCCACACTGTCTCTCTCTAAAATAAATAAATCTTAAAAAACAAGATCAGGAAGTACAGGGACTGAGATAGAATTTAGAAGGTTGTGCACGGTTCCACAAGCCAGGCCTTGAATGGGCATATAGCATTTCTGCTCACATTCCGTTAGCTAGAACTCAGTCACTTGGTCCTATTTAATTTCCAGAGGCCGGGAGTGTTGTCTAGCATTGTGCTAAGCAGGAAGAGATTACTGATATTGGTGAACCACTAGGCAGTCTCTACCACTCAGTTCCTTTTCATGTTGTTTGATTTACAATACAAGAATGTGACAACTGACAAAAATGTTGCGATTTGCCACCATGAACTCTATCTGAGATAGTCTGTGTCTTATAGACTGTAAAGTCAGATGCCCATGCGTAAGAATTGTCATCCTGTTAGTTCCCTGTTAGTTTCTATGATGGCTTCTGCAGTAGTTCATGATTTAATGCAAAAGTTGAATTCTAGTGTTGGAGACTGATATATGTGGCAACTATCTCAATATGCATCTTTTCTTGGGTTCCCTTTGCTCTGAAAAGTGGAGAGCAAAAAGAAGCCAACCATGTGGCAAAATTGGAATTTGTCTTCAACAGTTCTTTGGTATTGACTGAACTTTTTAAGGGAATATAATCTAAATTCATTCTTTTTTCCCCTGTTATAGGAATGGGCACTCCCAATACTTCTGGGCCTGTACATGGGACTGTTTTCACATTTCAGAGAAAACACGTATTTTCCTGAACTGCCTCCTCAATATCTGGGAAAGGCAGATCATGTTAATAACTCTATAGCTATTGTATATACACCTATCTCTGATCTAACCCAGCAGATAATGAATAAAACAGCATTTGCTCTTTTGAAAGGTAGGTGTACTCATGGCAATAAAGAATTACTGTTATTATTTTATATCTTTTTGATATGATGTAGACATGTTTAATTTGAACTTACAGTGATCTATTATGCTAATTATTTAGGTATCATGACAGCTTATAAATTTAGTTAGCTTTTTCTTTCCCTCATAACAAGTAGCCTTTTAAACCCTTTCAGCTTGATGGGGGTCCAGTTTAGGGAGGGCTACATTTCTACTGGAATTTACCTAAAACGATAAATTTGTAATTTCGGATTTGTAGCTTAGTGTTTAGGAGAATATGTCACTTCTGGATGCAGATGTTCTTAACGTGGAAATACAGTGATTAAGATTGATAACTCAGGATAAATAATCTAAATAAAAGAAATGAAGTCATGGTTATTAAACAGTAATTTCAGAACCATGAAAAGTAAGGATGGGTAATCTAAAGATATCCTGTCTGCATATGGTATACTTTGTAAACATCTTTAGAGACATTCATTCTAAATGAGGTCACAATGCAACTGAGATAACTAAGGTAAAATGTGTATTTCACTCATGGGAAATGTGGGTGCAGTTTGGCTCTCTGCTCTCTAATCCTTGATTTCTAATAGGTGACATTCATGAGTTAGAGTCACTTTGCCATCTTAGTTTCCTCACAAGGCAAAGATCAGATGAGGTGTCTTTGCTTCAGTAAATCTGACATCTGGAATCCCTTGACTATATAATAACTACTCCAATTACCTCTATTTTTGTATCCCAATTCTCTTATGCATACTTACCCTAGCATAATATTTTTATATACCTGAAACTTGCCATAATACTTACCATTATTAAAAGAAAACACTAAATTCTCATGCAAGTCTCCTGACTCTATAATCTAAAACATTAAAAGAGATTTCCCTCCTTGTCTTTTGGGTTCAGTTTAATTTAAATGGAAAATGATTTTAGTTTAATTCCAGTGAAAAATATATGATGACACAGTTGGATATCACATTCCATTGTGGTGAAACTCTGTATAATCCTGCATGTCTATTTTTACCTTGTCATTTACAGAAAGAAGGATCATTGGAGTACCGAATCAAAAATCCATGGATAAAATACTTCTAGACAATATCACAGGCATTGCGGGAATTGTATTTAATGACACTTTCTCTTATAAGTTAAAATTTTTTCAGGGATATTACATTCCATTTTTGAAGGAAGATCTTTTCGCAGGTGATTTTGCATATAAAATATCGTGGCATTTTTCATGTTTTTTTTTTTAAAGATTTCGTTTATTTATTTGACAGAGAGAGACACAGCCAAAGAGGGAACACAAGCAGGGGGAGTGGGAGAGGGAGAAGCAGGCTTCCTGCTGAGCAGGGAGCCCAATGTGGGGCTCGATCCCAGGACCCCGGGATCATGACCTGAGCCGAAGGCAGACGCTTAACGACTGAGCCACCCAGGCGCCCCTTTCATGTTTTTAACATAAGGGATAGGTCAGGATGGGCAACAGAGATGCTTTTGATAGAACATGAGAAAATAGAGAAAGCACATTTTTTTTGCTAAACTTATTCCAAGGTCAATCATTTATTCCCACCAGAATATGACTCTTAAAACATTATTGAGTCACCCAACAGATGTAAAGTGAATGCACAGGTGAATGTTGCAGAGGATACAGAGAGTGATCAAGACTGAGAGGTCCTAGCCTCAGCTGAGGTTCCAGGTTAGCGGGAAAGGCAGACATTGAACAGTTAATGACAAGTGCAAAGAAAGGTGCTGAGGGTGGGAGATTTGACCAGGGGTTCCTAATAGGCTGCGGGACTAGAGAAGCCCTACCTGGCAAAGTGAGGTTTAAACTAACAAGAATGAATAGCACAGGGGGTGGGGGGATGCTAAAGGCATTATATTTCAGAGAGAGGAAGGGCAAGTATAAAGGTCCTGGGGTGACAGCAGGCATCTGTTGGTATATATGGGAGGAGAACAGTTTAGCTAAACAGTGAACACGGAAAGGAATGAGGCTGAAGTTACCCCAGGGCTGGATCTGGTGATGTCCTACACACCTAGGGTGATGGAGGGTTGTGGAGGTACTTTAATCTGGGCACAGAAGTGATTAGACTCCCAAGCCTAAGGGAGCTCTCTGGATATAGCCCAGAGAATGGATTGCAGAGGGGTCAGGGAGAACGCAGGGAAACATACCAGTGAGCCTGTGGTGGTTGGACCAGAGTGGAGGCAGCTGAGGAGAGGGAATGGGTTTGAAGACCTTTTAGGAAGCACGATTGATATGACTAAGAATTGGTTCTTTTCCATTCATTCACTGAGTGTCTACTATGTGTCCTGCACTGTTCTGGCCCTGGGGAAGGACGTGAGCAAAACAGAGCCTGCTTGCATGAATCGTTCCAGTCAAGGACAGGGGGCTGGGTAAAAACAATGCACTCTGCCAGGTTGTGATAAAACAACAAAGTAAAATAGAGCAGGCTTAGAAGATAGAGCCTGAACGCTCTTTTAGATGTTGTTACTTACGGTAGCCAGGAAAGACCTCTGTGCTGAATTTGCTTTCGAGAAGAGATAAGGATAGAGGGAAAGAGTGAGCCATGGATCCATCTGTAGGGAGAGGATATGAGCAAAAAATGTTGTAGCGCTAGAGCACATTTAGCATTTTGAGACAGAGCAAGGAATCCTGTATGGTTGGAGCAGAGTGTTTGCTTTCATCTTCTTTTTATTTTCTAAGACTTTCTGATAATGTTGGTTATGCTTTTCTTTGTGCTTATAGCTCATTGTTGGAATCTGGATGATGAGCATTCCTGTTCTCTGTCCAAATACTGGAGTAGTGGATTTGTGGCTTTACAAACTGCAATTAATGCTGCTATTATACAAGTAAGAAAAGTTCTAGTAATTAATGTATGCTAATTCCATAGGCATCAAGGTTTTGATGAAAGATGATATATCTCAGGTTTTCATGTTTATAAAATGAAGCAGGTATACAAATGCTGAAATTGGATTTAGGCAAAGGAACACATTGTTCTTGTTTTTAACTTGAAATTTTTGAGTAGTTTCAGAAAGAAAAAAAATTGCAAAAATCATGTGCAGGGAGGTCCATGTACCCTTCACCCTGTTTCTCCTGTTATATTTTGCATAAACACAGAACAATATTAAAATCAGGAAGTTGATATTGGTATAGTCTCCATAGCTTATTCAGATTTCACCAGTTTCTGTTTTTTATTTTTATTTTTAATGTTTTTTAAGATTTTATTTATTTTTTTGACAGAGAGAGACCATGAGAGAAGGAACACAAGCAGGGGGAGTGGGAGAGGGAGAAGCAGGCTTCCCGCGGAGCAGGGAGCCCGATTTGTGGCTTGATCCCAGGACCTTGGGATCATGACCTGAGCCGAAGGCAGATGCTTAACGACTGAGCCACCCAGGTGCCCCAGTTTCTGTTTTTTAAATAATGATTTTATTTGTTTAAACCCTACTGTAGATCACAACAAATCACTCTGTGATGGAGGAGTTGATGTCACTTACTGCAATAAATATGAAGACTTTACCTTTTATTTATAAAGACATTCTTCAAAAGGAGCTGTTTATTTTCTACTGCCTGCTTTACTTTTTTCCATTTATATATTTTGTATCACTTAATGTTACAAAAGAAAGAAAAAAGTGCAAGGATTTTATGAAAATGATGGGTCTGCAAGAATCAGCCTTCTGGTGAGTGAGCGATTCAATTCAAGCAGTGCGAATGAAGAATCAGAAATTTGGAAGCAGTAAACAAAGTGTTATTATTTCAAAAGATTATGGGTTAAGCTTGACACATTGGCTCTTTTTTCTTTTGTTATGACTTTTTGATTTATTCCTTTTAAAATTTTGCTCTGCAAAATAGCGATTATAATTTGCTGAGAGCTTTTTCCATGCCTTGAGTATATTAAGCTAATGCTGTTATAGAGGTTCCATGAAGATCGAAGAGTAAAAGACTTGCCCAATGTCAAAAGGATGATATGTACCAGAGCTGGGAACCAACCCAGCTGCCCCGATTGCAACTCTCCTGCTTGTTCTGCCCACAGTTATCATTTGATTCCTCCACACTTCCTCATGTTGAAAAAAGTATGATCCTGTAATGGCTAGCTTGTGTTCAGAGGTTTGGTCACCAGGGATATATTTTTTGCAACACTTAAATGCCATATGTTGGAGTTGAAATAGCATATAAAATGTGCCCAGCACGTACACCACTTAGAATGGCATAAAAGGGCTTAATAAGAGCATTTGCTTCATATATTGATATATTTGTATCTTGCCTCATTCACAAATGATTTAAATGATTTTTAAATATATATTTAAACATATGTATATTTATCCAAATATCTATGTGTATTTTTATTATAATAAAAACAAATAATTGAGGAGTAGAAACAAGGACCTAACAAAATGATAAGTAGGTAAGACTAGCAGATAAAAATGCAAATCATACAAGCCTTAAGCTTCCAACAGGCCAAAGCAGAGAATTCTGCACTACTATAGGTTACAAAATCCACGTTGTCTAGGAAAAGGAAAAAATGAAAAATAATCTGTTTATTTTACCCTAAAAGAAGCTTAACATTTTTCAATATCGAATCCTGTAAGATATTTCTTTGTATAGTCCCCATATCAAGAAAATTACTCTTTATGAATGTAGGATTACCTGGAACTGATAAGGAGCTATTTGCAAGCTGCATGTTCTCTGAAATAAAATTATGTCTAGGAAATTTTAAATTTTCTATAAAGTGTATTTGATTAAAAGAGGGAGTTTTGGTTCTATTATACCTTAATCATGAAATAGAAAAAGAGGGAACTGTTTCTGAAATGAAAAGGGAAGGAGAAAAGTGGTTTGCAGTGGAACTTTGGCAAATGCAAAGGAATGAATGGAGTCTATTAGGAGGGAAAAGGGGGGAAATCTGTGTAAAAAGGACTATTTTTCAGTCCAGGGAATATCCTGTGGGGCAACATCCCTGCAGTCACCCAAGAATAGATAGGCACAAGTCAACTCTAGATTAAAATCAGAAAGGTATTGGATATTTAGATGTGGGTTCATTCTTAGGATAAATGCTTCCTAGTATTCATGTAACCTAAATTTAACAAAATGGTTTTATATGTCCTTAAAACTAAGAAGGAAAAAAAATCCAAAATGTTTTTATTAAGTATAGGGTATCTATTGGAAATAAACTTTTTGGCAACCTTTTTTTAAGTAATGTAATAATAAATGTGAAATGCATCAGCATTTATTATTTCAGTGTGATGCCTGAATTACTTTGTTTTTATCATGAAGGTTTTCATTGCTTTATTAACATCTCCCCCACCCCAATTCCCTGCAATGAGTTCCCTTTTCTAGGTAATGTTTTAAGTTCCTTCATTTGTAATTCTCCTACTCTATAGATTTTCAATTCCTACCTATAGTAGTTCCCTTCTGTACTCAGGAAGTGGATTCTGCAAAATGCAATATGCTTTCCCAAAACGCTGATGTTTCTAACAAAAGCTGAATCATTGTAATGACATGACCTTTAAAAAGAAGTTGAATAAGCAGTAATTAAACCTATTGTACTGGGACATATTGATGCAAGTTCCTGGTTTTAATAGTCTTGCTATTTTTTTTAGCTGTTGAATTCTTATTTAGTTAGAGGCAATTTTATGTAGAGGAAAGAACTGTGGACTACTTAGCTTTGTTATTGATTTACTTTGTTGGCCTTGAAAAGACCCATTAAGTAATAATAGAGGAACTACAGGTTTACGTATCTGGAAAATGAGAAGCTTGGACTCAAAACACTGCAGGCTTGTTAGATCTAAGACTGAATACTATTTCTTAATAACTACCTCATAAACATGTGAACACCAGCACATCTAAAGCAAAGCAGTGTGAACACTTAAGGGTATACCATTATTTATATCAGTTTAAAAAATAAGTCATAAATAAGAATAGCAATAATAGGATGGGCTTCATGGCGTTATGAAATTTCAGTTTTCTACTACTAGGGAGAGTGGAGGTCCTGCCAGCTGAGATCCCCAAAAATGGTCAAATTATCATCTGCCCCAGTGCTTCCATGGTTACTTGATTGATCAGCAGCTGTTAAACTTCCCCCCACTTCTACAATTAGAACATCTCGTTAATATGTGATAACACTAAAGATAGAAAAAGCTTAATCTCTTTAATTTAGCAGTTACACCTTAGAGAAATTTTTGTGCATTTTCCAAAAAAGACAAGTACAAGAGTATTCTTTTTTCCTTTTTTTTTAAATTAGTGTCAGAGGTAGAATTTAGTGATTCATTAGTTGCATATAACACCCAGTGCTCATTCCATCAAGTGCCCTCCTTAATGCCCATCACACAGTTACCCCATGCCCCTACCCACCTCCCCTCCAGCAACCCTCAATTTGTTTCCTACAGTTAAGAGTCTCATGGTTTCCTCCCTCTCAATTTTCATCTTATTTTATTTTTTCTTCCCAAGTACAAAAGTGTTCTTAGCAACAATGCATCAGAAATAAAAATTGGAAACAACCTAAATGTCCATGGGCAGGAAAACTTTGAGATATATTCAGACAATGAACTATTACACAGCAGTGTATAACACTGTATATGTTGATTTATAAAGGCAAGCAGCAGAAGGATGTATGCAAAATGATACTATTTATGCAGGGTTCATCCTATTTATACAGTATGTGAACCCAGAGCGGATGCCTAGCCCATAGGCAGCAGCACAGCCATGCCAATGTGGTATCAGCAATATTGTAGTTATTAATCTAGGCGGCAGGTAGAAGGGTAAATATTGTACTGTTCTTTAGATAGTTTTGTATGTTTCAAATATTTCATAATGAAGTTAAAATAATTGAAATAAATTTTTGTCTTTTTTTTAGGCTCTCCTGTGGCTTAATCTATGCTGGCTTCATCTTCATTATTTCCATAATGATTACAGTTATTATAACATCTACCCAAATTATAGTCATGACGGGCTTCATGGTCATATTTACACTCTTTTTCTTATACGGCTTATCTTTGGTAAGTTCATACATTTATTACCACATTCTCTGCTTTAGATCTTAGCTATCTGTAGTAAAAATTAATTTCTCTGGAGGTTATTACAGTTATTTCCTTCATGTCCATTTTGTGTGTGTGTGTGTGTGTGTGTGTGTGTGTGTGTGTTTGCTTGAGAAAGTCTCAATGAGTGTGAGAAAATGAGGTAATATAAATAAAATTAGACCTCTGTTTTGCATAAAGTTTTGAATTAATGAAATGATGCATCAAAAAGAAAAAAAATTCTGATTCTGAAAATATTTTGACTCTAAGACTTTTCTAGAAGATTTTAGTGAGGATGCCCTTGAGGGGTGGACCCATCTCTTTTCCCCAAATGTTCTCTGTTACATGGTGTCTTTCACAGTATCTCCCTCTGACACTACATCTTGCCCTTACTCTCCGTGTCATGCCTCTTCATTCATAAAACAAGGGCCTCTAAATTCTGCAGAGGGTATATAGATGCTTTTTGTCAATACATTAATGTAGGTTCTTTCAGTGTTTCCAAATATGCATTTCTATTCTTTCCTCAACTCTCATACAGCTTTCCCCCGCCCTTTCTTTAGCAACTAAAGCCCCGGTAGTTGAGGAGGGCAAAAAAAGAGGCTCTTTACAAAAGGGTTGAGGGAAGGACTGAGCATTGTTGTACCTAAATATTTTCATCACTGTCTTACTGATAAATACTTACATTATGATCTAAAGATCTGTATTTTATTGTGCTGCCTATGATTCTCAGTGAACTAAATCTGTTTAATGACTAGATGTCTTCTCTCTCTTTCAGATAACTTTAACATTCCTGATGAGTGTGTTGTTAAAGAAAACTCTCCTCACCAATTTGGTTATGTTTCTCCTCAATGTCTTCTGTGGGGGTGTGGGATTCACTGTATATTATAGACAACTTCCTTCTTCTTTGGAGTGGATTTTGAGTATTTGCAGCCCTTTTGCCTTCACTGCTGGAATGAGTAAGGTAAGAATGTAGTTAATTGGTTTATTACTGAACTTTCAAAAGAATTTGATATTTCATTACTCTTCATAATCACTCTTTCAAATTAAGAGAATTTATTCTAAACAACTTTTTCCCTAAAGTTAGATTTGAAAATGTTATTGCATTGTAGAAAATCATCATCACACAAGGGTACTTGAACAAAAATGTCTTAACTAAGACAAATTTTCATGTCTCAGGTGTATTTTCATTTTGAAGTATTCTCTTCTTGTTTTTCATATGCAACTGTTTACCTTTCCTTGTACTTTATATATCGAAGGCATTCTCTAGTTTATTAAAAATTGTGTAAACCTCTGTTTGAAACCTCAAATCTGAAAAGTTTTCAGGACTATAAAGAGTTTAACAAATAATTATAAAGTATATCAAAATACTCATGAACCAGATCAAGAAATGGAAGGATGCCACAAGTCCAAAACTCCTCCAAACACTCCTTCCTCCTAAAGATGAAAGTTGTGATCATCACTTCCTGCCTTTTCATTTATTACCTAATGTGTGTTCCTAAGTATAATTTTTTAGTGTTGCTTGTTTTCAACTTTATATAAGTGATACTCTACAAAGTGGTGTTTTTTTTTTTTAAATCTGGCTTTTTTCCCACTCAACATTATGTTTTTAGATCTCATCCACAGTTTGAGTGTTGCTGTAGTAGAGTGTTATGTAGTATCCTATTGTGTGACTGTGCTATCGATTTTCTTATTGATGAACAAAAATATTTTCCAATTTTTGACTAATATTAACTGCAAAAAAAAAATTCTTATCACCCATATTTCCTAGTGAATATGAGCATTCAGTTTTGTTTGGTATATACGTAGGAGTTGAATAGTAGGACCTAGGGTGTGTATATCTTAATCTTCATAGCTACTGCCAGATATTTTTCCAAAGTGATCATATCAATTTACTTTTGCAGCGAGAGTTTCAGAGTTATGGTTGCTCCAAATCTTCACCAGCATTTGGTATTGTGAGCCTTCCAAATTTTAGCCTTTCTGGTGGATCTGCAGTAATAATCCTTGTGGTATTAATTTGCATTTTCCTTATTTTTTATGAAATTATCTTTCATATGTGTAGAGGTATTTTGGTTTTTCTCTTTTATAAAGTACCTATCCAGGTCTTTCCCCCATTTTTTCAAAAAGATTTTTTTTTTTTTATTCACTTAAGAGAGAGAAAGAGCACAAGAGAGAGAAAGAGTGAGAGTAAGAGCATGAGCAGGGAGGGGGGAGGTCAGAGGCAGAGATAGAAGCAGACTCCCCTTTGAGCAGGGAGCCTGACAAGGGCCTCGATCCCAGGACCCCAGGATCACAACCTGAACCGAAGGCAGATGCTTAACCAGCTAGGGCATCCAGGTGTCCCTTTCCCCCATTTTTTAACTGAACTTTTTTCTTTTCCTTATTACTTTTTAGGGATTTCTTATATATACTGTATATGAGACGTTTTTCAGTTATTTGTTGCTGACATTTTTACTCTCTTAACGGTGCTTTTAATGAACAAGTTTCTTAATTTTGATGAAGTGCAGTCTGTCAAGTTTTCTTCTCTGTAGAGTGCTTTTGTATCTTTAAGAAATCATTGCATTCCCCAAGATTATAAAGATATTCCCCCATGTTTTTATCTGGAAGCTCAGTTGATTTTGCTTTTATATTTAGATATAAAATCCATTTCAAAATAACTTTTGTGTATCTATAGGTAGAAGGAATATTAATTTTTCTACATGAATATGCAATTTCTTCTGCTTCATTTATTGAGAAGGCCATCCTTTCCCTGAATGGATTGTAGTATTTCCTTTGTCACAGCTCTACCAATCATATATTGACCTATCTATCTTTGCACTATTGCCACATTGTCTTGTTTTTGCTGATGTGTCTTGCTATCTGGTAGTAATAATTTTACCACTTGATTTTCTTTTCCAAGAGAGCCTTTTCTAGTCTAGGTTCCTTGAATGATGTAAATTTTAGAATTAACTTATCAAGTTATACACACACATATGTATGTGTGCACAAAGCTGTTGACATTTTGATACAGTTGAATTTTTCAATCAATTGGAGGGAAATTGACACTTTTTAAAAAGATTTACTTATTTATTAGAGAGAGAGAGCATTTGCGGCAGGGAGGGGCAGAGGGAGGGGGGAGAGAGAATCTCAAGCAGTCTCCCCACTGAGCGCAGAGTCCATTGGGGGGGGTAGATCCCATGACCCTCAGATCATGACCTGAGCTGAAATCAAGAGCTAGACGCTTAACTGAATGAGCCACCCAGGCGCCCCAACACTTTTTTTTAATCATGAACATAATATATCTTCACATTCATTTTCCCTTAGTAATTGTTTTAGTTTTAAGTATTGAGTCTTGCACATTTTTTATATATTCCAAAGTTTTTGATACTTTTGATACTATTATAAATAACATCTATGTTTAAATTCTTATTTTTAAATGTTTGTTGTTAGTGTAGAGAGATGCAACTGATTTCTGTAAATTGGCACTGTATCTAGTATTCTTGCTATATTCTTTTATTAAAACTAGTATTTTTCTGGACTTTATTTTGAGATTTTCTTACATATAATCATGATGTCTACAAATAATGAGGGTTTATTTTTTCCTTTTGCAGTTCTTATGGCAGTCACTTATTTTTCTTGTCTTATTGCGGAGACTGGGACCTTTAGTACAATGTTAAATAGAAATGCAAGCAAAGGAAAAACTTTTAACATTTCATAATAAGCATGTTTTTGTTGTTGGTCCTTATACATCTATTTTACCAGATTAAGGAAGTTCGCTTATTTTCTTAGTTTTGAAAAGACTTTATTATAAATGGATATTAAATTGTATCAAATGTGTTTGTGCATCTATTTCATTAACCACACTAGTGTCTTCTTCGATCTGTTTTATGTTGAATTACATAATCTTCAGATGTCACCCCAGACTTGTGTTCCCAGAATAAACTCCACTTTGTCATGAAATATAAGATTTTAACATAAATAGAGTTGTATTTTGTCTAGCGTGAGGAACTGGGCTTGAGAGCTGGACTTCCTGTGTCTGAGTTCACCTTTACTGCTCCTGACTATGTGATTTTGACTTTGGTTGGTTAAGCTACTCAATTTCTATTTGCTTCACTTTTACCATATATAAAATGCACATAAAAATAATAAGGCTTGTCCCAGGGGTTATGATGAGGCTTAAATGAGATATTATAAAAAGCCTTAGAACAACACCTAGAACATAACACTTATTATTACATGAGAGAATTATAAACATATATTTATTTGTAGTAATAACTAGAAAAAGAAGTTCTCTTATCATTATTCTACTAAGATGCTTCAAATCTTCATATTCTAAGTATTTTTTGCTGCAAAGAATAAATATTTTGCAATATTGCAATGACTTTATGAAAACAAGAAAATGACTTATCATTTAAATTCCTATTCTTAGGGGTGCCTGGGTGGCTCAGTTGTTTAGGTGTCTGCCTTCGGCTTAGGTCATGATCCCAGGGTCCTGGGATCAAGCCCCACGTTGGTCTCCCTGCTCAGTGGGGAGTCTGCTTCTCCCTCTGTCTCTTCCCCCTGCTCATGCTCTCTCTCTCAAATAAATAAATAAAATGTTTTTAAAATATTCCTATTCTTAGAATATTGTGTTTTTTAAGTTGGTATTTCCTTCTAATAATCCTTGGATTACTGTCAAATAGAAATAGTTACACCAATAACTTCATTATAAGGGCTTCTCAAAAAAGCTGTTTAATAAAATGATAATTCTTGCTGCTATGCTGAATTATTTGTATGTATTTATCTTAAATATTTATTAATTACTATTTTTGTCTGAATCTTAGATTATCTACTTGGATAATACTATGAATGGTATAATTTTTCCTGACCCTTCAGGAGACTCGTATGTAATGATTGCAACTTTTTCCATATTGGCTTTTGATGCACTTTTCTACTTGGCATTGGCATTATACTTTGACAAAATCTTACCCTGTAAGTAAAAGTGGCTTTTCTCTGACCTCTGCACATATTTATCACATTGTACATTTTTACTGAAGGTTATATAAATGTATATTAAGAAATAAAGAATAACAAATATTTCCCATCACAAGCTGAATGAGTCTTTATTTCTACTTCATAGTTTTAAAGGTTTGAATTTATATGTAAAAACAATTATTCTTCTGATTTTAATAATATACATTACAAATATACAGTAATTAAATAATGTTACTTTTTTTCAAGAATCCGTGAACTGTTTTCGAAGAATAATATTTAAGATTTGTTTCAGAACAGGCTGAAATAAATTAGTTCTTAACATGGCTTTGGCTAGTGTAGAGCCATCATATGGTGAAAATGCTTCTCAATAAATAGTTCTTGGGACGCCTGGGTGGCTCAGTCAGTTGAGCATCCAGCTCTTGGTTTCAGCTCAGGTCATGATCTCAGGGTTGTGGGATAGAGCCCCATGTTGGGCTCACTGCTCAGCAGGGAGTCTGCTTGAGATTCTCTCTCTCTGCTCCTCCCCCCTCCTGTGCTCTCTCTCAAATAAATAAATAAATAAATCTTTAAAAAAAAATAAATAGTTCTGACAAGAATGTGGGGCAGATTGTAAACTGAACCGCTAAAAAGGGCTTCATATGTGGAATAATCAGGTTCTCCCTTATTCCCCCTGAGAGAAACATTTCAGAAGGGGAGATGTCCGTCCTTTAAGGAAATAACAACATAAAAATTCGAAAGAACATTTTCAGCATTATTCTGAACTTTTTTGTATGTTGTTCATATTTACAGAACTATATTATTCAGTTAAATTTTCTCTATCTTATAAACAAAAATTTCCCAAGTCTAGAATTCCTTCACACATGCTAAAATCAGAACACTTTTTTTCCTTGCACAGTCTTATTTATTTATATTATTTTTTATGTTCTTTCCACTTTGTATTTAAAGCTGTCTTGTATGTTTCTATGCAATTATTTTATATATTCCTATCTTTCTGTGACTTCTGGTTTAATATCTGAAAGCTCTTCATAACAAATCCTATTTCATTGTTTTAAATTTGGAAAATGATAATATATTTATCCTGAACAGATACAATTTCTTCCTGTACTTTGCATTCACATACCATATGGATTTCAGTGTTATGTCCAATCGTATTGTTGTGATCAAGTGTTTTATTTCTTTTTCTTTCTTTCTTTCTTTCTTTCTTTCTTTCTTTCTTTCTTTCTTT
>NW_027397112.1:4590422-4718211 GCF_003265705.2 Callorhinus ursinus
TCTTTCTTTCTTTCTTTCTTTCTTTCTTTCTTTCTTTCTTTCTTTCTCTTTCTTTTTTTTTTTATTTTTTTTGGGGAGAGAGAGCACCATGAGTGAGGGAAGGGGGCAGAGGGAGAGAGAAAATCTTAAGCAGGCTTCATGCTCAGCATGGAGCCTGATGCAGAGCTGGATTTCACCACTCTCAGATCATGAGCTTGAGCCAAAATGGAGAGTTGGTTGCTGAACCCAGTAAGCCAACCAGGCACCCCTGTGATCAAGTGATTTCTTAAGTTCACAAACATGTTCCAGTTGTTTTTATGTGCTGTATTAGGGCTTTCCCCCCAAATATTTGGTTTCATTCATCCTAAATACCTTTTAGGTCACATTTTTTCGGACCTTTAGCTCATATATACTTTCTTGAAAGTTCTATTATACTATTTAACTTTTGTGATAGTATGTTATTTCCTTTGAATTTTTATTGTTTACTTCATGATAACTTTTCTTTTCAATAATAGGAAGTTATAAAGAAAATAATTTCTCTATGATGCTTAAAAGTCTAAGATACTCTGCACTGTTTTGAATAAGGCTTCTTTACTCACTGTTCTAATGTTACTGATCCAGTATTTTATTGCCTCTTGATTAATTAGATGGAGATGAGCGCCATTATTCTCCACTATTTTTCCTGAACTCATCTTGTTTCCAACACCAGAGGACTAATAATAAGGTCATCGAGAAAGAAATAGATCCTGAGCATCCCTCTGAGGATTATTTCGAACCAGTAGCTCCAGAATTCCAAGGAAAAGAAGCCATCAGGTAATCACACTTACAGCAACATGTGGGTGCAAGGCAAACGAATTATTGACCAACAGCAACCGGGTGAGCCTGGACAAAATACTGAAGAAGAAATTTGTCTTTGTGAATGTTACTTTGAACTCTTCTATGTGTCCACCAATGTCTCCTGATTGCTCCTTGAAAGGAAAATTCTCTTTGCTTCGCTCCGTATAATGTTACCACATCACCCTCCATCTTGTCTCCCTCCTTATTTCTGTGTTGATTCCCCTTTTCAGAGGTGCTCTCCCTTTTATAACCAATGAGCACTTCCTCTTTCCCTAGCCATCTGTTAGCTACACATCTGAAAGTAGAGAGGAACTCATGTAGAGTTCAACCAGAATCAATATCTTGATATTGATATTGATATTGATGTTATCTTGATAATATCTCACCTATTACACCCCTCCCAATTTTTCCTTCTCTAGGGGCATTTGTATGCACAACTATCCATTCCTATAACTTTAGCTTATTCATGCAACATTCCCAGAACATATAGGCATGATGTCTGCCCCAAACAAATGGCTGTCTTCATCTCTGAAATCCAGAAACAACTGGCTGCTCCTAAATGGAAGTTTCTTTATTAAAATAAAGCATAAAAACCCCATTTCAATGGGTGTCCCCCTGTGCAAAGAAAGGCAGAGATAAAATACGCTGTCAAATTCAACACCTTTTAAGCCTTTTTTAGATTTCCTGACTCTTTGGTTAAACCCCCACCACCACCCCCACTGCCAGCATCCTGGTGGAATAAATGTCCTTACCTTTATTTTGGTTCATGCTCAGAGAAAAGAGTGGCTAAATTCTGTTTCCCTTTGAATTTGAAGATGCACTGTACATGATCTTACGTAGTCATGACATCTGTAATCTGTCGAGCCTGGTTCCTGCCTTGTCCTGCAATAGTTTCCTTTGGGATTCTAATGTGATTCAAGTTTGGTAATCATTCATTTAGAGAGATGTGTGTGTGTGCTATTCAGATGAAACCTTTAGATGTGGGAGCCTAACGCTCAGGGAAAAGGATGGGGTCAACATTAGGTTGGTGTCAAAAGCACAAGAATCAATAAGATAACCATCAAAGAGGGTCTAGAGTGAGAAGACCAGAATGTACTTGGAGAACCCTGTGGAAGACCAAGATGATGTGTTTGGCAAAAGAAGAGGACCTTTTGAGGAAACAGAGAAGGGATATTTAGAAAGGAGGGAAACCAGTAAGTCAAATGTTACCTTGAATGTAGACACTTTCAACAAGGACAGCGTCACCAATAGTGACTCATCATCCCATAAGTAAGGAATAGAAAAGTCTTTGTTGCATTTGGTGATTTAGGAGGCCACCAGTGATTTCAGTATGAAGAGGTTTACTACAGTAATGGACTCAGAAGCCAGAGTGATTGAGGAGAAAGGGAGAACGTGGATATGGCAAGTTTATATTCTTATTTTGAAAAATGTTTGAAAATAAGGGAAGGAGAGAAATCTGATTGTAACCAAAGCAGAGTTACAGGCCAAAGAGAAGCTATCAGAGAGAAAACTCTAGAAAATGCAGGTGACAAAAAAGAAAAAAGAAAGAAAATGCAGGTGACAGAGTGTCTGATTAATGAGCAAGTTTGGAGGGAATGGGAAGGGATGGGAGGTGATAGAGTGCAGATAAATGAGCTGATCTTGTACAGAGTAGAAAACACCAAATATTCTAAGGCTAGAGGAAGAAAGTGAGAGCAATTCCAAAGTGTTCTGCTTCTCTAAGCAAAACACTAATCATTTAATTGTAACTTTCCAAAGAGACTCTTTTATTTTCTCTCTCAGGGGAAATGATTAGTCAAAAATAAATCTTTGTCTTTCTGAGTAGACTAGTTATACCATCCCTTATTTCACATGACAAGGTTGATGCATCTGTCACTTTAACTGGAGTTGTCTCTGATGCCTACTATCTCCGTGTTGGCTGAGTAAACACCACTTCTGTCATTTCAGAATCAGAAATGTTAAAAAAGAATATACAGGAAAGTCTGGGAAAATGGAAGCATTGAAAGGTAAGGACAAACATTTCATTGTTTTGTCAATTTCTTTATTACAAAAAATGGAGAAAATTCCATGTGAAAAACTTGTAAATGTAGATAAGCAAAACAGAAAAAAAAAACAATACAAAAAATCTAACTCCACCCCTTGGAGATTAACCATGATTAAGAGCTGGCTATAAAATCCTTCTAGATGTTTCATGGATCTATTAATTTATAAGAATGGGGTCACACAATGAAAAGTGTGATTTCACTTTGTTTTTAAAGATGAGTTTGCTAAAAACCATACTGTATTTTATTTGCACTATGAGGAAAGAACATCTAGACTTAAAATTGATCATTTTTTATACCAGCCAGGGAATCTACATAGTTTCTATATACTGATGAGATTAACTAAAACAAGATGAGTAACACCACAGACCATGAATTAACTTTCACAAGTCACTATCCCTGGGACAAACACAGTTATAATTTTGAGTCAACCAATGTATCTGATACTAAATTCTAACAAATACAGTTTTCTAAAACAAACAGTTAAGTAAGCATCCAAGTTAGTGGCTACATTTCATAGATGTAGTGGCTACATTGCTTTTATTAATAATGGTTTTTAGGAAGAATGTAATTGATTTTTACAAGAGATGGGAGCCTTAAAAGTTTCAAAAGAAGATCCATAGACCTGCCCTAAGGTTGAGAGTTGTCCGTCCAGTGTGTGTGCATTGCATTTATTTTCTAGCAGGTAGTGTCCCTTAACTCGATCTTATTTATTCCTCTGAGATCATTTCTCACTTTGAGAGTTTCCAGTACCTGTGTCAGCAAATTTATTCTCACCCCAAGTTTGTCCCATCCAATGCCATCTAGATCTGTGGTTTCTTTCTTTAATTTTAGCCAAGGATATATGGAAGTAGTTTTTAAATTTGTCATTTCAATTTCCAGAGCACATTATGAACTACTTTTGTACTCCTCAATAACCATGAACTACTTTTTACATCTAGACATCTTCAAAAAAAAATTTAAAAACGAAAAGTAATGTCTGTGCATGGAAAACTATATGAAATCACCAACTACAGCTTGCTCTTTGGGAAGTAAATGGGGAACTGTGCTCTCTGCACCTTCTTTCTCCCCATGCTGCTAGCTCCCGTAGCAACTCTGGAGCACCTTTGGGGACTCCCATTGAAGTCCTTACCTACAGCCCATCTTTCAGGGGTTAAATAGGATTCTATTGTATGGCTACCTCAATTTCCTTACTCATGTACAAAATGTGGCTTGTTTCCAGTTTTTCAGTATCATAAAAAAAACTCTATAAGTAGCCTCTTGTTCAATATTTGTAAATATTATTTCCTGAATATAAATTTCTAAAAGCAGATTATGCAAAGGGATTATATTTTTAAGCTTCTTATTCATATTTCAAATCATTTCCCTTCAACTTATAAGAATTTATACACTTGTGGGAATAGCAATAATTAAAAACAATAATAATAGCAATAAACACTTAAAGTTTATCAAGTACTTAGTGTGTGCTAGCAACTATAATAAGTGATTAACATAAACTTTTTTTCATTTAATCCCATGAGATACAAAGTATCTCTCCCATTTTGCAGGTGAAGAAACTGAGGCTTATATTTCTTTTTTTTTCTAGTTAATATGGATCAGTTCCAAGATATCATCAGTTTTCTCTTACCCTGGAAAATACCATTTTTTTCCATTTAAGAACAGTAAATGTAAAATTGGTTGAGGTATTTGATTAGTTGTCCCAATATTATTTATTACTTCATCTTTTTGATGAATTTAAAATTAATCTTTATTTTTTATGTTTACTTTGCACCATCTTAGGCTTCTTTTGTCTTCCATCAGTCAGTGTATCCTGGAGTAGTAACATTATTTTAATTATTATATTTATTCCACTGGTTACTGTATTACTAATACATTATTTTAATTATTATAGTTCTACAACATTTTTTTAAAGATTTTATTTATTTGAGAGAGAGTGAGCGAGCGAGAAGGGGGGTCAGAGGCAGAGGGAGAAGCAGACTCCCTGTTGAGCAGTGAGCCTGATTCAGGGCTCGATCCCAGGACCCTGGGTCATGACCTGGGCCGAAGGCAGAGGCCCAACCACCTGAGCCACCCAGGTTCCCCATTCTCCAATATATTTTAATACAATGTAGTCGACTAATATCTTGCTATTATTTAACTTTTCTTAATTATTTGAGCTTATTTTTCCAATTTTTTTAGAATCTTTTAGTCAAATTATAAGAGAATTTTAATGGATTGGATTACAATAGGAAGAATTTTCTCTTTAGATGTAATTACTATTACCAGCACATTTAATAGCTGAGTACAGTGAATCTTGTAGTGTTTAGTTTATCCAAGATCATCCGGATAGAAAATGGATGAACTGGAATTCATCCCAGTTGTTAATTAATTTCAATAATGTTTGAAAGTAGGTCATGTAATTTAATTGAAGGAAACTGATCTCTTAGATATAACGTATTATAAAATTCTTAAGAATTTCATCCAGCAACTTTTCATAACAGAGTTTGGTTTTCACTTGGTGGTAAAGAAAACAAACAAAAAATAGTAAAGGATTCTTAGATAAATGATTTTTTTTCTACTGATCTGTAAATGCAAAAGGTTTGTAATAAAAGAATAGAAAATTTATAATGGGAAAATATACATTTTTGGTGAATATATTTTAAAAGGTAATTAATGCCATGAAAAATGTTTATCATTTAACATTTGAAAATGTAAGCTAGAAAAGAATGGAGTATGATTAAAATCCATATAGATATATATATTTACATGTTCATATATGCACATGCATATACACTGGAAGTAAGTGTATTACAATGTTAATATTTGAAATTATAGTTAAGTTTTTCTTAAGTGGTTGTATTTATTTCACAAATATTCTACAGTAACCATGTTATTTTAGCAGCCAGGAAAATATTGGATATTATATGTTTTAAACTATTTGAATGCTTGAAAATATACAACTAAAATAAATTTTTTGTTCTACTTTTAGAACGAGCTTTTTCTAATGCCCTCTTATTTATAATGTTAATATTTTATTTTAAAAACAGACTTGCTCCTTGACATATATGAAGGTCAAATCACAGCAATTCTGGGTCATAGTGGAGCTGGCAAATCTTCATTGCTAAACATCCTTAATGGGTTGTCTGTTCCAACAGAAGGTGAGCAAAAAGAAATTTCTCAAAGGCAAGATGTCCAGAGGTCATATGTTGCCTTTCTTATTTTAAGGTTAAAATGCTTAAGAGAAAATGATGTTTCTTTATCTAACATCGTTTACCAGACTATAGGATTTTGAATATACTTTATATTTCCCAAGTTTTTCTTTTTATTTTTTATTGTTAATGTTAACCACCATACATTACATCATTAGTTTTTGATGTAGTGTTCCATGATTCATTGTTTGTGTATAACACCCAGTGCTCCATGCAGAATGTGCCCTCTTTAATACCCATCACCAGGCTAACCCATCCTCCCACCCCCTCCCCTCTAGAACCCTCAGTTTGTTTTTCAAAGTCCATCGTCTCTCATGGTTCATCTCCCCCTCCAATTTCCCCCATGTTGTTTCATCTTATGGTGTCGCTCATCTCTCGAATTCTGCCCTCGTGATCCAGTAGTTTGTCTCTCTTTTTCTCAGCTTTATTTTCCATCATTGGTCTTCTATATCACTAATTCTCTCTTCTGCCTCATTTATCCTAGCAGTTAGCGCCCCCATTTTTGATTGCACCTCATTAATAGCCTTTTTGATTTCAACTTGGTTAGATTTTAGTTCTTTTATTTCTCCAGACAGGGTTTCTCTAATAACTTCCATGCTTTTTTCAAGCCCAGCTAGTATGTTTAAAATCATGATTCTGAACTCTAGGTCCAACATCGTACTAATGTCTGTATTGAGTAGGTCCCTGGCAGACAATACTACCTCTTGTTCTTTTTGTTGAGGTGATTTTTTTCATCTTGTCATTTTGTCCAGAGGAGAATAGATGAATGAGAGAACAAAATGCTAACAGGGTAACAACGTCCCCAGAAAATATACTCTAAACAAATCAGAAAAGACCTGAAACTGGGGGAAAAGAAAGGGAAAGAAAGAAAAAAGATAAAGATAAAAACAAACAAAAACAGAAAAAACAAAAAAACAGGATATGATCAAATATGATCAGGCTGATGCATAGATCAGTGCCACACACTAGATTTTGGGTGTATTTTAGTCTGTTAGAAGAAAGTGCCTCCCAAAATTTTAAAGAAAGAAAAACTTATATATGTACAAAAATAAGGGTTAATATGATGAAGGGATGGAATATGACTGTAAGATGAAAATAATAAAAAATTTTATAAAAGGAATTGATAAGATAATAAGTTGTTTGGAAAAAGAAAGAGGACGTAAAAAAAAAAAGAAAAAAAGGACAGAATGTGATCAGGCAGGAGACTAGAACAAAGCCATATACTAGTGATTTAGGTATATTTTGATATGTTAGAAGAAACTGTATCTCAAAATTTTAAAGAGAGAACAACATATATATATCTGCCAAAAATAAGGGTAACTACTATGAAGGGATAGGATATGACCCTAAAAATGAAAAATAAAAATTTTTTTTTAAAAAGGGATTGATAAGATGTTGGTTGAAAAAGGGAAAAAGAAAAATTCAAAAAAAAAGTTAAAAAAATTAACTTTGAAAGACTAAAGAATCATGGTAAAAAAGCCATAGATTCTATGTGCAGTGTTCCCCTAGCGCTGGAGTTCTGCCGTTCTCATTGATCGGTAAACTTGGTCTTTGTTGGCTGTTCGTGCTGATCTTCTGGGGAAGGGGCCTGTTGCCGTGGTTCCCAAATGTCTTTGCTGGAGGTGGAATTGCCCCACCCTTGTCGGTCGGGCTAAGTAATCTGCTCGGGTTTGCTCTCGGGAGCTTTTGTTCCCTGCAAGCTTTCAGTACAGCTTTGGAGGACGAGAGTGAAAATGGTGGCCTCCCAGTCTCCCCCCAGAGGAGCTGAGAACTCAGGGCCCCGGTCCTCACTGCACCTGCAGAGAAGAGCAGTCAGTCACTCCCGTTTCCCCGGTCTCTGGCTGCACTCCGTGCTCACCCCGCCTGTGACCAAGCATTTCTATCTCTGGCACCGGACTCAGTGTGGAGTCTCCAAACCCAGCAGATCTCTGCAGTGCGCTCCCGCGCTGCTCCTCCCGAGGGAGGAAGGGGAGTCTCCCCAGATCTGCCGCATGTTGGGTCCCTGCTAGAAGAACAGGGGCCCAACTGTGCCGCGGATCTCAGTTTATGGCAACTCCAAGCTGAGAGCCCGCGCCTCGGCTCCGTCTCTGCAGCCAGCTTCCTCACTCCGATACCTGGGAGCTCTGCCACACTCAGGCACCCCTGGTCTTTCTGTGACCCCAAGGGTCCTGAGACCACACTATCCTGCGAGGGGTCCACTCACTGCTTAGTTGCTGGAGCTACGTCCCTCAGCGGAGCCAACTTCTAAAAGTTCTGATTTTGTGCTCCGTGGCTCTATCACTTGCCAGAAGCGGTTGCCGGAGGCCCCCTCCCCCGCCGTCTATCCTCCCCAGATATCACCTGGGATTCACTTCTCCACACGTCCTACCTTCCAGAAAGTGGTCGCTTTTCTGTTCAGAGTTGTTGCTATTCTTTTCTTCGATCTCCTGAGGAGTTCGTAGGTGTTCAGAATGGTTTGATCCCTATCCAGCTGAATTCCTAAGACCAGACGAAGTCCAGGTCTCCTACTCCTCCTATATTTCCCAAGTTTTTATGAAAATCATTAGCCTTATTCCATTGCTGTGTGATATTCCAGAGAAAATATATGCCACCCGGAACATATATTTATGTTAAGATTAATTTGTAGTTGTTAACAAATTGTGAAGTCATTATTTTAGATATATGTGAATATATGCCAATATTTTCCTGAATAAGATCTCGAAGCATTAATAAAATGTATTATCTTGCCAATGTTAAATTATTTTTAACTTCTATTTTTAGGATCAGTTACCATCTATAATAAAAATCTCTCTGAAATGCAAGACTTGGAGGAAATCAGAAAGATAACTGGTGTTTGTCCTCAGTTCAATGTTCAATTTGACATGCTCACTGTGAAGGAAAACCTCAGGCTCTTTGCTAAAATAAAAGGGATTCAGCCACAGGAAGTAGAACAAGAGGTAAATGGGCATGCATGGATTAACAAGTTAAATTCGCCCAGTTAAAGCATGACCACAGAATTTGCCTCAGTGATTTACCTGCCCTGCTATGAATACAATTTAGGCAGTGAGGTCCTATAAAAAATCTGTTGTAACAGTTTAATTTGTATAGTATGCATTGTCTTGGATTTTAAGCTTTGTGTATTTTCTTGCATAGGTACAAAGAATTTTATTAGAATTGGACATAGAAAACATCCAGGATAACCTTGCTAAACATTTAAGTGAAGGACAGAAAAGAAAGCTGACCTTTGGGATTGCCATTTTAGGAGATCCTCAGGTAAAAGTGAGATTCTGCATGCCGTGGAAAGCAGATTGATTAGTAAAAAGTCAAGCTCTTCTTTTACCACTAAAAGTAGTAGAGATCTCATTGTAATGTATCAAGAGACACTGTGCTGTTAAACTATGGGTATAAGTATATTGGACCTAAATGGTTGGATAGTTATTATTTGGTTTATTATTTTTATCCATGCTACCATGTGGGACGAGTTAATGTGGGAGAGATATATTTTATACATTATCATCCTCTGTAGATTTTGCTGTTAGATGAACCGACTGCCGGGTTGGATCCCTTTTCAAGGCATCGAGTTTGGAGTTTCCTCAAGGAACACAAAGCAGGCCGTGTGATCCTCTTGAGTACCAATCTCATGGATGAGGCTGACGTCCTGGCTGGTAATTGTTCATTTTATCTCAGTTTTATAATAAAGAATTTGGGAAATGTGTATTTCTAGGACAAGCACCGTGCTCCCATGACCTTCATGTGTGCTCCCTTCCATAGCAGTCCGGGGAATGACAAGTCTAATCCCCCTCTAGAATTCCTCACTGACTGTGCATTTGCTAGATTTAACCACTAATAAAAAATTGTAAGGTTTTTTTCAGCTTTCAATTAATTTAAACATGGGAATCAATATATATCTGGTTGAAAACTATCCACTTATTCTTTAGCATACGGAGTGGAAAATGTGGCAATGTAATTTCTGGGTTTTTTTTTTTTTCAAGAATTATTGGAGGGCACAAAAACAGACTAGAACTCATAAGCTCATTTTAAATGCATCAACTTTAATGTGTATTTCAAATTTTTAAATGTTATGTTAGATACATTTATTTCCTGTAGAGCACTTCTCCTTTGGAAATCTGAGCATTGGCTCCTCACCTATATTTTCTAGAGAGGGAAGAAATGACTCCCATCATCCTTTCTTTCTTGCTTCTTTTTAATCAGATAGAAAAGTGATCATGTCCAGTGGGAGACTGAAGTGTGCAGGGTCTTCTGTCTTTTTGAAGAGAAAATGGGGCCTTGGATATCACTTAAGGTAAAGACTTTGGGGATAGATTGGATATATACATATATATATGTACACACATATACATAGATATATGCTTTCTTTTTTAAAAAGAAGATTTTATTTGTTTATTTGAGAGAGAGAAAAAAAGTGCACGAGCAGGGATAGGGGCGCTCTCAGAGGAAGAAGGAGCAGAGGAAGGAGGGAGAAGCAGCCTCCCGCTGATCAGGGAGCTGGATGTGGGGTTCCTGGATCCCAGGACCCCAGGATCACAACCTGAGCAGAAGGCAGATGCTTGACCAACTGAGCCACCCAGGCGCCCCATATAAATGTTTTCAATACTGGTATATCAAAGAGGCAGACAATTATGAGGGACAGTTGGCCTTATGCTTCATCTTTGCCAAACTATTTGCTAGTGTTTCCCAAATGTTTTTCCTGCCTCCTTGTATCTTTATTAATGCTAATGATAAGCAGAATCAACAGGGCTACTTCATGGACCATTTTCCAGGTAGCTACTCTGTGTATCCTAAATCTCTCTCTTCTTCCCACCCTCCATTTCCCTCAGCTGATCCATACAATCCTGTAACATATTTTCATTCTTTCACTGGGCACAAAATCAAATAATTTCAGAAGCTAGTATCAAAATTGGGAGAGAGTTAAGAGCACTGTATCTAACAAAGTGTGTCCAGGTGAAAAGAATTTTATAAAACCCAAACCAAAAACCCTATGGCCAAACAAAACATGCATGTAGGCCAAACTTCCCTATTAGTCATTAATTCCTGATAGCTATACAATCTGGTGTAATTATTTTCCCTAAGCAATTTCTTCTGCCTAATGTTCTTGCTTTGCTCTGTTTATCTTCCTATTTGAAATATAGTTTCACTTATAGCATGCATTTGTTTTTATATTTTTAATTGTTCTGAATTTAGACATCTCCTCTCTATAGATCATGAGAATTTTCAAACTGATGGCATTATTATTATTATTACTTCTTATGTTGTTATTTACTCATTTCGTTTGTTCTCTAAAGCCAAGTAAAGTAGTACTCAAAGGCTAGGTATTCAGTAAAAGCCCTTCTTTTGTGATAGCAGTAGAGAAAATACAAATCAATGATCTTTTCTTTTAAATATTAGTTTGTACAGAAATGAAGTATGTGATCCAGAAAAAATAACATCCTTCATTAATCATTACATCCCTGATGCTAAATTAAAAACAGAAAACAAAGAAAAGCTTGTGTATACTTTGCCCATGGAAAGGACAAATAAATTTCCAGGTAACTTAAATATGATTACAATGGAATGAAATCTGGGAACAAGTGTTCACCTCATTATTACAGCTTTCATTATTTAATGGATTTGAATTTTGTATTAGGTTGGGTTCCCTAAAAAGCAGAACTTGAAATGAGGACTTTAGCGTACTTTGTTTGGTAATTGATGCCTAGAAACATGAGGAGGGAATGGGGCCATGAGTGTGGGAAGCAAAGGAGGCTAGGGGATTTTGCATTATTGAGCAGGTGGTTGTAATACGAAACTGAGATGTAATACCACTGGAATAAATAAGTGAATAAGTGAGCAAGGGGCTCAGAGTTATGTCACAAGAGGGGTGAAAGCTGGGGTATTTATTTGCCACTCCCTACCCTTCATTGGTTAAGAGATGCATTCAGGAACATTAATTTTCTAACTCATATGACTTGTGCTCAACACGAGCTTAGCATACTTCACAGCCCAGAACAAAATGCCTTCAGGCAGGTGTTAATAAACAGATTTACTGTGTATGAGTGAGTACAGAAGGGATGGGGGTGGGGCATCAAGGTGTCTGCTATAGGTTCCCTTTTATATTTTAATTTAATTGTGTATATATTTATTTTGCAGGAAAAAAACATAGTTTATTTATTCTACAAAAGTATTCACCATAGGTCCCCAGTCTGCTGAGTAGCATTCCCAACCTAGGATTTGTTGAATAAGTAATTCTAATAATAGCTAACCCTTAGTATAATGTTTATTATGAGTCAGGCACTGTTCCTAATAGTTTCATATATATGAACTCATTTAGTCCTACAGCTATTCTATGAAGTAGGTGCTATAGTCTTCCCTGTCTTGCAAATGAGGAAATATATCTGTCTTTTTTTATTTAAAAAGCTTCCTTTTTATCTAAATATTTAGTTTATTAAAGGTTTAACTCTCTGCAGGCCTGATTTAAGGAAGCTCATTTTGGATGATACTTTTTTTTTAAGATTTCGTTTATTTATTTGACAGAAAGAGACACAGCTAGAGAGGGAACACAAGCAGCAGGGAGCTGGAGAGGGAGGAGCAGGCTCCCCACTGAGCCTGACTGGGGCCTCAATCCCAGGACCCTGGGATCATGACCTGAGCCAAAGGCAGATGCTTAACAACTGAGCCACCCGGGCGCCCCAAGGATGATTCAGTCTTATTAAGCAGATACTCAGGAATTCAGATTTAGTCTTACCCCAAATAAGGCAGTTCTCTGTGTCCTTGTAGGAGCTGCAAGATGGTGTTCTCAAGTCCATAGGCTATACTGTGTTATTCTGTCCAATGAGATACAACTAGCCTTCTTTTTTTGGTTAGGGAAGGAGAATAGTGAGTTACATGCTGATACTACTATTAGAACATGTCACACCAGAGTCCCTGGTGTTGATGTTTTGGTCCATGGCAGCCTCTTTATGCTGACCATAAGCCTCTGCAAGTCCAATGGCATTCTTATGTCCTGTAGGAAATATGGAAGATAATAATAAATGTTTATTGGGAACCTATTATGTAAAAGGCACCGCTTGAGACACTAATGATACAGAGTTAAATAAGAAATCTGAGTCCCTACCCTCATGGAGGCTCATTCCATTGGATGGGGAGAAGTGGACACACACAATAAGCCAAGGTATATTACAATTGCAATAATAAACAAGGTGATAGGGTTTAGAGAGAAAGCTAATGTCAGGTTAGGGTTTATATGGAGTGCCAGAAGTACAGAAGAAGAAAACGATCAAAAGCATTCCAAGCAGAGGTGGGAAAGAGTTGTCTGAGTCTGGAGTGCAGTGAGTGTGGGAGGAGACTGGCAAGTGGCGGTGGGTAAGGTTGTAGGGATAGATAGAGGTTCGCCCGTACAGAGCTTTAGAAGCTGTCATGTGGTGTTTGAGTTTTATCTTAAATTCACTGAGAAACCACTGAAAGCCATTAAATGGGGGATTGATGTGATGTGACTTATATTTTCATTCTCTGGCTATAAAAGAGCACTCTGGGTACAGAAGAAGAAGAGTAGACGCTGGGAGACCAGCCATGTGACCATTTCAGACTTACGGGTGAAAGATGATGATCATTATGCTACCATGGTGCCAAGTGAAAGGTAGATGAAAATGGCTGGATTTGAAACATATCTTGAGATAAAGCCAAAGAACCTGGCTGTTGGCCAATCTGTGGAGCACGAGGAAAAGTGAAAAATCCAGAGGGACTTCTAGAATTTTGGCTTGAATCACTGGGTGGAAGATGGTGTCATTTGTTATAAAATGATGAGACAGACAGTTGGGTAGGTTGGAGAAGAAGGAATTAATGTTCTGTTTTAGAAATACTTGCTTTGAGATGCTTTTAGACTTCAAAGTGGAGATGTCAAGCAGCTAAGTATGCAGTTGGTTATAGGATATTGGAAATCAGAGAACACTCAAAGTGAGAACTGAACTTGGGGATCGTACCCGCAGGGAAAAGTATAATGCAAGGCGGAGAATGGTGAAAATCAAGAGCCACAACGTGATCCAGGACTGAACCCTCAGGAGAAAGTAGAGGAAGAGTCAGAGAATGGTGGAAATCAAGAGCCCCCCCATGAACTTGAAGGAAAAACAAAAGAACATATATGTTTTTATTAACTCAAGGGAGACAATGTTTGTAGAAGGACAAAGTAGTCAACAGTTTTCAATGTCCCTGAATGAGAGAGAGTTAAAAGAATTTTTAAAAAGCTCTTGTCCATTGAATTTAAAATGTGGAATCATTGATGGCCTTGTAAGAACAGTTTCTGTGGAGGGATAGGGCTAGCATTTGGATCTGTCGGGGGTTCAGTTGAATAGGATTTGACAAATTGAAGGTGGTAAAGTAGACAAAACTTTGAGCCCTGGGTGCATGTGTGTAGCAGCAGGCCAGTGGTAGGAGGAGATTGGGTTTTTGTTGTTGTTGTTGTTACTTGTTTTTGTTTAATGGGTTAACTTACAGCATTTTGCCTGCTGTTTGGGATGGCCTAGTACATGTAGGAGAAATTGATGATACAAGCCAGAGAAGGGCAGGAGATTACTTTACGAGTCCTCGAGATGCCTGAATGGGATGGAATTCAGAACACAAGTCAAAGATGTAGCCTTTGGTGGGAGCAGCTCTAAGTCTCCCACCTGTACAGAACCAAGACCCAGAATATGGGTAGAAATAAACGTTCATTTGTGTGGGGGTGAGAAGATGATGTTCTTTTTTTTTTTTTTTTTAAGATTTTATTTATTTGACAGAGAGACACAGCGAGAGAGAGAACGAACACAAGCAGGGCGAGTGGGAGAGGGAGAAGCAGGCTTCCCGCGGAGCAGGGAGCCCGAAGCGGGGCTCGATCCCAGGACCCTGGGACCGTGACCTGAGCCGAAGGCAGACGCTTAACAACTGAGCCACCCAGGGATCCCGATGATGTTCTTTCTGATTGCTCATATTTCCTCAAAGAAGTGTTCTGGAACTTCATGAGCTGAGAATATAAGATAGAATACAGATGATTTGAGGGTAGATGGGAAAGTTCTGACATATTCATTTCAGAGAGGAAGTACAGTCTAATAAAATTTTGCTTTTGCTTACTGTGATATTCCAAAGACATATATTTTTCTGAACAATATTCTGGATCATCTTTTAAATAACTGTTAATTTACTGGGTTTTGTTATCAATGTGGTATTTAAAATGTATCTATTCCGGTCTGTTGCCTTAGACCTTTTCAGAGATCTTGATAAGTGTTCTGGCCAGGGTGTGACGAGTTATGACATTTCCATGTCAACTCTGAATGACGTCTTCATGAAACTGGAAGAAAAATCAACTATTGAACAAGGTAAATTCATTGTTAAGTAACAGAAAATCAATTTCCCAATAATCATGTATTTAGTATTTTATAATGCTTTATGCATGATTTACACTAAAGAATGTGAATAATTCCAAATTTGACAGATGTTTGGGAAGGGTTGTATTGTTTTCTAATATCATTACTAGGACTGAACACAGATCCCTTCTTGGAATATAACAAATTTCTCTGCAAACTATTTGCTTCCTATTTTAGCAGTTTTCTTCTATCCCCAGATGCTCACTGCTTCTTGGATATTCTGAGGATGTGAAAGGCTCTCGACCAAGATCATGAAGTCTGAGCAGATATTTCTTATAAAAATTGCTCTTAGCTTGTTCACATAGAAAATTTCATTAAGGTCTTAATGGAGAAAATGCTAGGATCATCTCCTGTGTATTTTAATGGGTAGTAATAATGAGGACAATCATTTACAGAGCCTCTATCCAGAAATTTTGATCGATGTGTGGATATAGTGCATTACCTTTCTACAATAACCTTTTGAACAAAAGGCATTGGCACCATTCTACAGAGGAGAAAACTAGACCTAAGAGCAGTTAAGTGATCGGTCCTAAATCATGCCACTTATAAGTCATGTATTTGAGAATCGGATATGGGTCTTGTGGCTTCAGAGCCTGTAATTGTTCGGCCACATTTTGAAATTCTTGACAGCTTAATAGCTGACATTTAGGCATCAATGATTGGCTATTTTATGGAGAATATTTCTTGAAATTCCTCAGAATATTGTTACATATGGGACCTTCTATGACTTTTCAAAGGCTAGGCATAATGAGGTCACCCTTTACTGAATTCTTCTTTGATATGAATTTAGTTATATTTTATCATTGAGTTTATTGAATGTGGACATTATAAATATAATTTGTTTCTTATATTACTTGCCTTGTAACCATTGTAAAACAACTTTTAATGTTACGAAAAAGAGAAAACTGTGATGTCCAAGGATGGCATTAATAATGTGTGTTGTGTGTGTGTGTGTGTGTGTGTGTGTGTGTAGATTTTGAACAAGCAGAGATAAGAGACAGAGAGAGCCTGCATGAAAAAGAGCCAGCTTGCTCTCCTTTCCCTGAAATGCTGAAGGCTGTGAGTGACATGGGCCTCTGGAAAATGCAGATCTGTGCAATAGCACGGCTTCGTTTCTTAAAGTTAAAACGTGGGAAGAAAGAGCTTTTGATCCTGTGAGTATCAGAGAACTGTGGGTTTTGTTAGTGAGTTTCAAGAGAGGGTTAAACCAGCAGAGAATTTAAAACTAGAACATAGTATCCAATGTTCCTGCCAGAAAATGGATAAATACATTTCATTTTACTGACAGTAGGAATGCCTGCCTGTATGGTAGCACTTGATTAGCCTTATACACAGGTCTGTTTAGTTTTCATGGTTTGATAGCCTGGTGTTTATATAGCAATGCCTTTTAGTACTGTGTGGGGTGCTACGGCCTGACTTTCAAAATTTTAGCACCTATAATCACGGCTGGCATAGAGTTGGTACCCAACAAATATTTGTGAAATATCTGTCAATAAATAAAATTGCTACAGATTCATGTGGTTATTTTTCTTTATTGGTAGACTCTTGGTATTTGGGATTGCAATGTTCCCTTTGATTGTGGAAAAGATACTTTATGCTCTCCTAATTCCAAAGAGTGATTGGGAATTTAAACCTGAACTGTATTTCCTCTCTCCTGGACAACCTCCCGAAGACCCTCGTACCAGCCTGTTGATCATCAATAACACAGGTGAAGAGAAGAAAAAAGTTTTCATCCAGAAATAAGTGATTTTTATGTAGAGAGGAAAAAACAAATCATAAGAGAAGAAAATGTGTATTTAGACTTCATTTATAGAAAATAGCTGAGGTACAGTGCATATTTGCTCTGATTTTGGAGATGATGGAGATCGTGGGATAAGACAGAAGGAGCGTGGGTTAGTCACTATATAACCTGGTTAAAGGAGAACTGCCTATCTACCTGACCACCCTAAACAATTATGTGAGAGAGAAATAAACTTCTCTATTGACTGAACCACTCTATTTGAAATCTCCTTGTTACAGCAGCCTAACCTGTTCCATAAATATTATACAAACTGATTGACATGTAAAGAATGCATTCTTACACCCTATGCCCCTCCAACAGGATCTAGAAAGATTCCTTAAGACAATTTGATACCCATACTCTTGTTATCCTAAATTATGGATAATTGGTTTTGTCTAACTGCTTATTTAACTTTGAAGAAGCTTTTGTTTCTGCCTAAGATGTAAAATATATGTATGTATTCAGCATAGGAGACCTCTCTTGACGAGTACCCCAGCCCATTCTTATATTCATATACAGTTGTGACTCAAGGTTATAGATTTTCCTCTTTAAACAAAGGTGGTCTTTTAACTTCTGTTTTTCATTCTTTTCAATTTGGGTTTTAGAAAGTAAGTTTTATTCACTCTGCTACCTTAAAATGGAAATTTTTGTGAATTATATATTTTATTTCTAAGATCTAGAAATTTTCAGCCTGTCATTGTCAGCCTACTCATTTTTATTTTTCAGTCTATTATTGTCTCATCTATATACTTTCCTCTCCAGTTACTCTAAGAACAATATGCTTGGATTAACTTATTTATTTTTCTTCTCTGTACTCAGTTGTGAGGTATTTTGTGATTTGAGTTTGGGGCTTCTCTGCCATCTTGTTCCTCTTTTCTCAAAGTATGATGACTTTTGGTAAGATGTTCTTCATTAAATCAGGGAATCCCTGTTTGCCTAAGGGAATGTGGGTAACCTTTAAGGTTTCCTACCTTAGGTGACTGTGGAGATGGAGTGTGGATGCATGGAAAGCTTATTTTCTGTGTATACGTTCCTTTCCCCCCTGGTGGGAATGCTGATTTATCTGGGGCTTGGTCCTGTTTTATGATCCCAGAACGCCTTCTGGGTGTCCCCAGTATGAACTCCCTTTCAAAGTCCAAATGAGCAAAAAATGAGAGTCCCCTTTTTTTCTTTTCCCATTCCATCCTGTCAATTGTCTGGAGTTACTTTAGATCTCACCCTGTTGTTTTCCCCAAATAATATCTCTTAAAAAGTAAATCTGAGGACTTGTATGCTGGGGACGACTGCAGTTGCTGCCCACTCCATGTGGACCACGGGGAGAGAACTGTGGTCACTTTGTTCCAGGCGTGGTTAACCAGTTAATGAGCATGGCTGTGGCTGCGGAGCCCACTTTGCCCCCTTGAATTTGTCCACTCTGAGTTTCCATATCCTGGACATTAGTTTTACCTTTGCAGTTGTTTGCTCTTGTGTGCTCTAGAATGTGGGTTTTCTTAACTCTTATTTCTCCGTCAAAAAATCTCACCTGCTTTCTCCTTTAGGGGCCTATCAAAAACTTTGGTCTGATAGTGGCGCTCTTTTCATTTCTTACTATATATATATATATATATATATTTCATTTCTTACTAAATATATACGTATATTTAGGGAATAGATATGTATATAAAATATATGGGGTTTTTTCTTAAAGATTTATTTATTTATTTTTAAAGATTCTACTCATTTATTTGTCAGAGAGAGAGAGAAAGAGAGCACAAGCAGGGGGAGCTGCAGGTAGAGGGAAAAGGAGAAGCAGCCTCCCCACTGCGCAGAAAGCAGACATGGAGCTCCATCCCAGGACCCTGGGATCATGACCTGAGCCGAAGGCAGATGCTTAACCGACTGAGCCACCCAGACGCACCTAGAATTATCTTGTTTTAATGGTCACATACATGTTAACTTGCACTAAGCAGAATTATAAAGCTAACTCATCACAGCATAGGATTTGATCAATAGAAGATGGTAAAGTGAGCCAATTTTATTATTGTGATGCCCAAAGACACATGACTTCACATAATATTCTATAAGTATTGTTTTTAAATTGTGTATGTGGTTTATTTTAAAAATTTGACATATATGTTCTTGCTTTCTATGGCCCTCTGTTATTGATTTCATACTAGAATCAAATATTGAAGATTTTATACAGTCAGTGAAGCATCAAAATATACTTTTGGAAGTAGATGACTTTGCAAACAGAAACGGCACTGATGACCTGTCGTACAATGGAGCTATCATAGTTTCTGGTAAACAAAAGGTATTTTGCATCTTGGTTTTGCTTTCATGAAAAAAAGTAATAAAGTGTTACATTTTTAACTGTTTTAAATGGCGGTCAACCCAGCTAGTATATAGCAACTTGATTTAAAAACATTTGGGGTCATTACCGAATAAACTGAAGTTTAAATAAGCTTTTGTAAAACATTTTCAATCTTAACTTTGGAATTAGATGATTTTTACATTTGAGAGTAGCTAAGTGTAATTGCATTATTCAGATTCAATAAAATATTAGATCTTATAAATACCAACCATGACTTTAAAGAATTTTCTTCAATGGCTGACTACTCAAAAGTTGTTTTCATATACAGTTGACCCTTAAGGTGTTAGGGGCGCCGAACCCCTGCACAGTTGAAAATCTGCATATAACTTTTAGCTCCCTAAAATCTTACCCCCTAAGAGCCTACTGTTGACTGAAAGCCTTACCAATAACTTAAACAGTCGATTAACACATACTTTGTGTGTTATATGTATTATATACTATGTTCTTGCAATAAGGTAAGCTAGAGAAAAGACAATGTTATTAAAATCATTAGGAAGAGAAAATACATTTACACCACTGTACTATATTTATCAGAAAAAATTCATGTATAAGTGAAGAGTGTAGTTCAAAACTATGTTGTTCCAGGGGCAACTGTATTGAGAATATACATTAAATACTATAAACGTCACATGAAATCTCTGAGAGAAAAGTGTTTTCAGTCTACTGTTAGCTTGTTTCAATTTTGGTAAAAGAGTCCAAGGGGAAGAGATTGTTCCAGGTACAAGACTATTGAAAATACATCCTAAATGAAAATAAAACCCTGAGTCTTACTTAAAAGCCAGTGAAAAGCTGGGAGCCCACATGAAATGAACTACCTCATTGTTTCTGGCTACAAGGAAAATAAAAACCAAAACAAAAGCTTTGTAAGGTATGTCATTGAATCCAGTTCCATCTAAACTAAGTACATGGTAAAAAATGCAGTCTTAGTCGGTTGCACATGTGAAACTAATGTAGCATTGTCTGTCAACTATACTTCAACTCAAAAAAAAAAGTAATCTCTTTGTGCCAACTGTAGGAAACTGCATTGCTTGGCAATTGCTTTGTTACTAATCTAACATATTTATTACCTGAACCAATAGAATATTTAAACCATACTGACCCTCTTGATAAATGCATAAACATTTTCATAAACATAAAGAATATAAACATTGTCTTAGAAAGCATAAAAATGGCTCATTGGCAGTGTAACCGTGAATATTTTATGCACCCTGTCCTTATCTCCTATCCAGGAAGTCAGAGCTCCTTTGCTTGCTCACTATAAACTGTGTCTCCTTATCGGGGCTACTTTTATATTCAGTTATTTGAATTTTCCTCATCAGCAAAATGAGGACAAAATGATCTAAAATTAGTAATACTAAGAAAAAATCATATTGCTGGCTATACAACCAATTTATTATCCCCTTTCACAGATGAGGAAGCTGAAGCTCAGAAAGGTCAGTTAACTTGAGGATGATCACACAGAGTGTGGCACTACTGGGATTTTAATATAAAAACTTTTTCTTTGTTCTTTAATGACATAGAATTAACATCATTTTATTTGTTTTTGTTTTATTCAAAGGATTACAGATTTTCAGTTGCATGCAATACCTTGAGACTGCACTGTTTTCCTATTCTTGTGAATATTATTAGCAATGGGCTACTTCGAATGTTTAATTGTACACAAAATATTCGAATTGAGAGAAGCCCATATCCTTTTGTAAGTATTGGATTTACTCATTCTAAACAATTAAGAATTTGGCAAGCAATCTACATTTTCCCTCCGTAGCTTTTAAATATTCATCATTGATTGTTAATCCTAAAAATTTTTTTGTCCTAACATTTTAAACATTATATCTAACAAAATATGATTTTTCCCCTTGGTTTTATCAAAGAATGCTCATGGGGGGAATACTTTTCAATATTATGTCATAGTCTTCTAGAGAATCTTCTGCAAAGATACAGACTTGATTGCAGAAGTGTATTGGAGAGAGTGTGAATGTGGCTCTGTGTGTGTGTGTGTGTGTGTGTGTGTGTGTGTGTACACTGAATTGGAAATCAAGAACACTTGTAAAACAGCTTTAGAATCTTGTAAGTCTAATCTAATTTGTTGGTGGACCATTCATCGACTAAATGGGTAGTAGATTGATATGAAGGAGAATTTGCCAGTTCTCGGGCTGTATGCCTTCTGGTTAATTTCTTCACCCACCCCTAGTTGTGTGCATTGTATGGGTATCCGATGCACATGGGCTGCGTCTTCAGGGTTTTTGTCAGCTGGCTATAGCCTGGATTTAGATGACAAGAAGCAGTAGTGGGAGCCAGGAGAGCAGGAGAATCCTGCAGCCTGGGCTCCAGGCACATTGCTTCCTCCCTTTGTGCCTCCCCTGCCCCCTCCCCCCCGCCCAGAAGTGACAGTGTCTTCTTGCTTCATCCTTGTTGGCTTCTCTTATCTTCCCACACATGTAGCCCTTGCATGAGTATTTTCTATCTGAAGTCCTGAAGGTAGTAATGGTTTTCTGGTTAGACCCTGATATTCAAGAGGGATCTCTTAAAGCTGACTCAAACTGTTTTAAATCAGGAGACTGGAAGAGCAGTATATAGGATTAGAAATGGAGCCATCAAAAAGGGAAGCCCATTTTGTGACAAAGGGGTTGAATTCAGTTTTGGCTTTACTGCATTTGTGGTGCTGGAGGGACGAGCAAGAGCAAATGGACAGATTATACTTGAGTGGTCAGCAATAGACACATGCACCATTGAGTTGAAGCCCCCACTGACCGTGAGAGCTGGGACAGTGCAAGGGTAGGAGAGTCTGAAGGGAACTCTCCAGAAAGTAGAACCAACTGGCAGTAGAAAGACACAGATGTTATCCACTCTTGGTCCTTTAGTTTTCTCATGTCATTACTTGTTTACTCAGGATCAAATAAAGTTTGATCCCAGTTACTCTCTTAGGCATCCCGAATGGCACAAACCTTTCTTCTCTCAGCCATTTTTATGAAGGCAGTAATGGATTTTTGTACCTGGTGAAACATTCAAATTGATCCTCGTAGCCTCTAAAGCCTTAAGTAAAGCTTGAGAACTGTAGGATTACTTTGAGACAGGCTACTGCACTGCTGGACTGTGATTATATCCAAGACGCAGTCCTGTACCTAAGCATGGGCCCAGCCTCAGGCAGACACGGATTTGGGGATGGTGATTCAAAGTTGTCTCCTTCCCCGCAAGCTTGGTGGCATCAAGTTTTCTTTTTAGCCCTTTTGCTTCCAAATATATCCGACCAGCTGCTGATGGCTTCACATATCTGTAACAAGGTTAGCTGAGAAAGACATGCTGCTCGGGCCTGAGTGATCTGTTTCTCCGGGATCGTAAGTCCCAAATTATTATTTTTTGCACTGTGGCCAAAACGCATGACATAAAATTCACTATCTTGACCATTTTTAAGTGTACAGTTCAATAGTGTCAAGCATATTCACATTATTGTGAAACAGATCTCTTACATTTTTTCATCTTGCAAAACTAAAACGGCCTTGTCCCTTTTCCCTGGCCCCCGGCAATCATCATCCCACCTTCTGTTTCTGTTAATTTAAGTACTTTTCATACCTTATATAAGGACAGTCGTATAGTATTTGGTTTTTTCTGACTGGCTTATTTTCCTTAGAATAATGTCCTTGAAATTCATCCATGTTGCAACATGTAACAGGATTTCCTTCCTTCTAGAGGCTGAATAATATTCCACTGTATGTATATACCATGTCTTGTTTACCTCTTTATCTGTTGATGGACATTTGGATTGCTTCCACCCCTTGGCTATTATGATTAGTGCTCCTATGAACATGTGTGGGAAGATATCTCTTTGAGACTCTGCTTTCAGTTCTTTTCGATATATAACCTGAAGTGGGTCCTAAGTGATATTTTACTTCTCTTTTTTTTTTCTAGGAGTTGTCACACATCCTTCCCACATTCATGCATAGATGTTGCTGAAATAAGGCATACACTTTTATTTTTATTTTTTAATACTATAAAATAGTATAATACTATAGTATAATACTATAAAATACTATAAAAATACTATATTTTTTAATACTTTAAAAAGTGTATGTTAATGATAATTAGTATTTGTTTAATTTTTTAATTTCAATTTTAAGTTTTTTATTAGTTTTAGAGGTAGAATTTAGTGAGTCATCAGTGGCATATAACACCCAGTGCTCATTACATCAAGCGCCCTCCTTAATATTCATCGCCTAATTACCCCTCCTCCCCCATCCACCTCCCCTCCAGCAACCCTCAGTTTGTTTCCTTTAGTTAAGAGTCTCTTATGGTTTGCCTCCCTCTCTGTTTTCCTCTTAATTATTTTTCCTTCCCTTTCCCTATGTTCATCTGTTTTGTTTCTTAAATTCCACATATGAGTGAAATCATATGGTAGTTTTTCTCTGACTTATTTCGCTTACCATAATACCCTCTAGTTTCACCCACATTATGGCAAATGGCAAGATTTCATTCTTTCTGATGGCTGTGTAACATTCCATTGTTTACCATATATACCACATCTTCTCTATCCATTCATCTGTCGATGGACATCTGGGCTCTTTCCATAGTTTGGCTATTGTGGACGTTGCTGCTATAAACACTGGGGTGCATGTACCTCTTCAAATCACTATGTTTTGATCCTTTGGATAAATACCTAGGATTTATTGGTATATAAATACCTATGACCCAATTGCTGGGTCGTAGGGCAGCTCTATTTTTAACTTTTTGAGGAACCTCCATACTGTTTTCCAAAGTGGCTGTACCAGCTTGCATTCCCACCAACAGTGTAGGAGGGTTCCCCTTTCTCCACATCCTCACCAACATCTGTTGTTTCCTTAGTTGTTAATTTTAGCCATGCTGACTGGTGTGAGGTGGTATCTCATTGTGGTTTTAATTTGTATTTCCCTGATGCCAAGTGATGTTGAGCATTTTTTCATGTGTCTGTTATAAAAAGAATTAATACCTATTCTTCTGAAACTGTTTCAAAAACTAGAAATGGAAGGAAAACTTCCATATTCTTTCTATGAGGCCAGCATTACCTTGATCCCCAAACCAGACAAAGACCCCACCCAAAAGGAGAATTACAGACCAAGATCCCTGATGAGCATGGATGCAAAAATTCTCACCAAGATACTAGCTAATAGGATCGAACAGTACATTAAAAGGATTATTCACCACAATCACGTGGGATTTATTCCTGGGCCTCAAGGGTGGCTCGACATGCTCAAATCAGTCAATGTGATAACACCACATTGGTATTTGTTTCAATTTTTAAAATATTCACAAGTTTAAAGTACCTTTTATATTTACAGAATTATATCTTCTTCTGGACTGGACTGCCAGAAGGTTCCATGTTCTTGTTTTGGGTTGTGTGCAGCATTTCACCTTATATCTCCATGAGCAGTATCAGCGATTACAAAGTAAGAGAAGGGGGGAGAAAAGAGAAACTTCAAGGGCTCCAGTAATTGTGTTTTAAATGCTATGTGTTCAAAATGTTTTCCTGTGAGAAAGACATAGAAGCATATGTCTAATTTAGATAGTGTAGTTAAGCATTATTTCTATCAAGTCAGAAACTTTACTTCTAAAAACACAAAATATTTTTTACTTCAAAATTGCGGGAAACATGCAATAATTTTACAGGGATTCAAATTAATCTAAACTTGTAAAGAGGACTATGATACAACTTTTGACATTATTTCCTAGTGAAAAAGAAGAAATCATTGATATTTAAATTGAGGACCAGATGTAAGACTTAAATCCCCTTTCTACTGTGGCAAATAAAATTTTTGGTTATATCTGTACTTGATCGTGTCTGTTATCCAAGGCAAAACAGTTAAATCAGATTTAGATAAGTCATCCTTCACTATTCTGAGCCAGTAACCCCCATAACATATTTGGATAATGAATAATTTATTGTCCTTCAGGTCACAGAATAATATCTCTTTTGAAGGAAGTTTACGCCTTGATTATTATGAGGTCTGCTTTTCTATTCATTATGCATGAGTTAAAGTTATGTGGGGAATCAAACGTATAAAATAAAATAATACTCATTTTCACAATGGCCATCGTTGGCTCTTTAGACCTCAGATTCCAAATAATATATACATAATTAAATTATTAGAAGATTTAAAATGATTTGATTATATTTATCTTAAAATCTCTCCCAATGTGTTTGTTTTGGATTTGGATTTCAACTGAATCTATGTATATCCTGTGTTTTCTCATCAGAAGAGAGCTAAGTCCCAGCTATGGATTTCAGGCCTCTACCCTTCTGCCTACTGGTGTGGGCAGGCACTGGTGGATATTAGCGTCTTCATTTTTCTTCTCCTTTCAATGTATTTAATTTTTTACATAGCCAACATAATGGAGATTTATATCACAAGTCGAATTTTGTTTGGTTTGGTAAGTAACACATTATATAGACAGTATCTTATAAAGTAATTCATGATAAATTATAACATTTGATATTTTGTATAAGCAAGATGTTTTCATATTTATTTTGTCATAAACTAAAACAAAAAAAGTTCAAAATGCACGTGCAATAAGATTTTTTTTAAAGATTTTTATTTTTTTGAAAGAGAGCACGAGCAGGGGGAGGGGCAGAGAGAGTGGGAGAAGCAGACTCCCCACTGAGCAGGGAGCCTGATGCCAGGACCCTGAGATCATGACTTGAGCCAAAGTCAGATGCTTAACCGACTGAGCCAGCCAGGCACCCCTGAAATAAGATATTTAAAAATATTTGTAATTTAATTTTTCTTTCCGTTAATACTTCAGTGTTTGACTTTGATTATTTGTATTATTTTCAGGTTGTATTTGGGCTCGGTTATGCAGCTTCACTTGTCTTCTTGACATATGTGATATCATTTATTTTTCGCAAGTGGAAAAAAAATAGTGGCCTTTGGTCATTTTGCTTCTATATTGTAAGTACATATACAAACATAGAGAGATGAGTAACTTTCAGTGTAACATTAAATATAATCACCTTTGCCTTGAGAAATGTTACAGTATAATACACATTTATAATTTCTAATTATTTTCCCTTTTTCTTTCACCTGTATATCTATTTCAGTGTCCTTGTCTATTGCATTTTTATACCACTGAAAAGCTACATATTTATGGAATATTGAAATGAAGGCAGACGCTTAAGGACTGAGCCATGCAGGCGCCGCCATAATTCACCTAATTTTATAGAGGGGAAAAAATTCAGGAATTCGTTTAAGGCCACATAAAAATCAGTGATGATTCAAGAATAAAACTGAGGTCTCAGACCTTATGTCATTCCTGATGTCAAAAAAATATGAGATAGTAGGATGGTTGACAATACTATTTTAAAGTTTATGTTGATCAACATCTTGATTTGAGTGGGCTGAATTATACATCTTCACGGAGACCTCAAGCAGTTTGCAATAATTTTATGCCTGATACAAAGAACTTATAATTTCATTTAAAATATGTGTTGAGGATATGTACTGTGATAATTGACCTTTCATCATGCAGTTTGTATCAATTTAAACTATGCTAGTCTTAGGATTCACAGATCATATATAAAAATGTATCAGATGATGGTAAGTGCAGTTGTCCTTTTGTGATCTTGGGTAAATTTGTAAGGAAAGTATACTAAAGTCCCCTCATCACTGAGTGAAGCCACACTCAGCTGTTAATTTGTTTCTAGAGTCCAGTGGACTCTCCTAGCCCACGGGGTGTAGTCCTTCATGGGTATCTTAGGCCCTTGTCTAATACGGAAGTACCTTTCAGCCTATGGTGGGGTATGGTAGCGCATCTTAGCATACTGAGCGATAGCATGTTTCCTTTGTGCAGTTTGCAATTCTCTCTTGTTCCAGTGGATGAGAAAGAAGGAAAAAACAACTCACAAAAGAAGAAACTTGGAGGCTTGGTAGAGTAAGAGAAGTTAGCTAAGTGGACCAATAGACTTGTAGTTATCAAAAATAAGGAGCTGGGAGAAAAATTAGACACATGTGATATCATGGAAACCAAGAGGAGAGAAATAACGTAAACGTGGATAATCACGCAATACCTTTGCGGAGAAATCGTGGTGGTTCCAAAATGACAAAAATTTTTTGGACTTGCCATCTAAAATGCTTATTGTGCTCTTACTGAACACTTGATTACAAGTTACTGGTTTTATTCACAATTGTTTTTTGTTTGTAGATTACACATTTCCCCCAAACTGTAAGTTCACTTAGTAGTCACACAACATTCCCCTGCATAACAATCCCACAAAACAGTATAGCCTTCTAACCTAAAGACTTAGGAATCACACACACATAGGGTTTTGAATTCCAACTTTGTCACTCACTAACTGTCTGGTCTTGAGGATGTTATTTGTTTCTCTGAACCGTAGATTTCTCATATGGAAGGAAGGGATAGTAAGAATGACCACATTATGGAGTTGTTGTGGGGATTAAAGCAAACAGTGCATGCTAAATTCTTAATGCCTGGTGTTTTGTGTAATATTCAGTGAATTTAGTAGTTATAATTCTTAGTGTTTTTATTATAATTCATACATTAATAAGATCAAGCAAAAGTTCAATACAGTGCTCAACACATACTTGTTGACTGATAAACTGATCCTTAAAACAGAACAATGAAAAATTATCTTCATCCCCCATCCCACATTTACCAGTATTTTAAAAGAAAATAAATCCATTGCAATCAAAATGCACAGTCTCGATAAAATTATTTGTTTGGAATGGGGAAGAAATGGAGCAGGGATGACATTTAGAAAGCTTTAGTCTAAGTGGGAGGCAGTATGGACTTTTTAAAATAACCACCTGTCTAGCTTTCCATCCTATACAGGTTTTTATACATTCACAATATTGTTACCTTAGTAATATAAAGGTAAATTTCTCTCTTTATCCTCTTGTCTTAGATTACACTTAATGAATGCACTGTCAGAAAGTCTACCTGGTCACTTTAACATTCACCTTAATCTCCAGATTTTTATCTAAAATTTTTCTGTTGGGTAACCAAAGGTCACATTTATTCTCATTAACAAAAAACCCCTCACTTCCCTTATCCCTCTGAAAGTGATGAATCTGTATGTGGGAAAATCCTGATGTATATGATGAGACCCCCTACGTCTTAAAAATTTACCTAATATCAGTCAACTGCATATGTCTGACATGCAATATGTTTTAACTTGCCTTGTAGGCCTCAATCATCATGTTTGACATTATGCTGATTCACTTCAACTTGCCTACCTTGATTTCTACCATGGTTTTAGTTCCCTCAACCACCATGGGTGGATTTCTAGCTTTTTTGGCACAGGTAAGAAATATTACCAACCGTGTCATTAATTCTGAATGCGTAGCCTATTAAAGTGCTTAGCCCCGAATCTATAAAGATAGAACGCAGGCTAGTGGTTTCCTGGGGTTGGAGTGGGAATGGGGATTGACCACAAATGCATATGAGGTATCTCTTTGGGGTGATAGAAATGTTATTAAGTTGAATTGTGGTGATGTTCTCCCAACTCTGTAAATTACTAAAAATCTTTGAATTGTATGCTTAAAATGAGTGATTTTTATGGCATGAAAAATTAACCTCAATAAAGCTGTTTAAAAAGCTTTACCATATGCCCTATGCAAAACATAAGCATTGTCAAATGCTATTCAAAACTAATTCCAGATTGAAAAATGTTGCCTAGTTTAATGGGTATTCATTATCCATTGCGAGGATAAAATCATATACAATACCATTTATTTGTTCACAAATATATATTAAACAGTATTCTGTGTTAATCACTGTGCTGGTCATTGGTGACACCTGATGAACAAGACAGCACAGTCCATCCTTCCACAGAGCTTGGTGGAGTTGAAGAGCTCAAGTCAATGCAAAAGGGCCTAAAGGATCCAAAGAAGAAGGGCAGAGTGCCAAGGGCAGGGTCCAAAGCATAGCTGACACAATCTAGAGAGAGAATTCTTGGCAGGGGGGGAAGCAATGCTGTTAAACAGAATCCTGAAGAATGAGTCAGAATTAATTAGCTGGAGAGTGGGGCAGAAGGTAAGCATGTTCTCTGGAAAGAAGTGAAGGCAGTGAAGCAGGAGAGACCAGGAGGCATTAAAGAAGGTTGGATTCAAATGGAAAGACGTGTACGATGGGATGAGCCCAAGAGCTCAGCCAGGAGCATACTCTTTAGAGCCCCGCATCATCCTGGATGATACTGCAAAGAAAGTAGAAAAAGCTGCCCTAATCACTTGTGTTCTTGGGAACCTGCGAAAGCCTTCTGTCTGCAAAAGCACTTTTCCATTGATTGAGCAACACTTAGAATTCTCAACTGGAGATTCATTCCTTTGCTTAAAGCATTTCTTTCCTAGGATATAAGCAGACCTACAAAGTGAACTACATTAACCTAGATCTGTCATACATTGTTTAGGAGGAATGAGTTACTTTCTGAATGCAATGATTGATGAAGAAAGAGTAACATGATGGGACTAATTATTTTGGTGGGCAAGTCACCACCTGGGTAGGAAGGGGCCCTGAAAAGGCTGTTGAGGGACATTTAGGACAAATATTGTCAACCCCTATTATTTGTCACAATGCAGGCTCCTCTCTCTGCTATGCTTTCAGTAGACTTGAGGCAAACCTTAAACCAAAACATTAAAGAAAAAAATTGGAAAAGAAGAACAGACACAGGTTACCTGTTCACCAGGAGACAGCATTGAATGGGGGTCCCCTTTCTTTTCTGCAGGGAATTGCTTGTCACCAGTGCACACAGGGGAATCACACTTAATGAAGGAAGTATGTGATATGTGGAATTCCATATTATCTAAATGCAAATCATAAAGCTGATGAACTTGCACTCAGCTGTTTTTCTTTTTGTCTTTGCAGAGAGCTTATGAGCACCAACCAAAATACCCAGACCACAGATATGACCCAAGCGGAGCTGATCTTCTAGTATGCCTAATAGTAAGAAGGCCTTTCTACCTGTCCACCTATTTTTTTTTTTTTTGGATAGTTAGCATTTACTATCATAACTATTTGGTTTGTCTGATGTGCGCCAACTTTGAAAGCACTTTTAATATACTCTCAGAATAAGACAATTCAGATATGATTCCAAATCACAAGTTACTTTTTATGGGCACGCGTGGACTGTGTAGGTCCAGAGTGTAATATAAAATTAATTTTTCATGTTTATTTATCCTGTTTATTGCCACCTCCAAATTTGAGAGAGCTTGTAAGAAATATAGGTGCAATATAACTGAAATCCTTTGAATTAAAGATAAAAAGGACAAAGTTGAATAATAAAAATGAAAGGGAAAAATGATTATATTGGTATATTTAAGCTGAAGAAAGCTACTGGCTCTGAATACAATGTGTCTCCACTTTTCTAGGCATAAGAGCAAATATGGACAGAAGGGCCTGCCCCTGTGGCATTTAAATTGTGGTGGAAGGAGACCAGTAATAAATTAAATAGATAATATATATCATGTCAGATGGGTGGTCAGGAAAAGCCTGATTGAGAAGTAAAGATCTGAGGGAGGCAAGGAGGCAAGCTACAGGGATAACTTGGGGAAGAACTTTCTAGTAGGAGGGGCACAGGTGATGCTGGCTTGTTCCAGGGTCAGCCAGGAGGCCAGTGTGGTGGTGGCCGAGTGACCAAGGGGAGAGTGGTACAAGAGGAGATCATGGAAGTCACAGGGCCCAGTGCAGGGTGGACAGAGGGGGCTACAAAGAGCAGTCTCGGTCACTATAAGAACTTTAACTTTTCTTTGAGTAACCGAGGAGTCATTGGGGGGTTTTAAGCAAAACAATATAATCAGACTTATTTTTTAAAAGAGTACTTCTAGTGATGGTATTGAGAATAGGTGTTTGGGGCACAGGGAGAAGAGGAAGGAGACCAGGTAACAAGGTGTTGCAGTATTATAATGGGAAAGTATGATGGCCTGGACCTGGGTGGGAGCAGCACAGGCAGGGGCGGGAAGTTGGGTTCTGGGTAATTTTGAAGGTAGAGCAGATAGAATTTGTTGACAGACAGGATGTGGATTGTGAGAAGAAAGGAGAGAGGTGCCACTAAACTGGATTGTCATTGTACAGCTGGATTTCTCCCCTGATTTGTAAAAATGTTTCCCATGTATTTTACTTGAAGACAAAGACCACCAATTTAATGCAGATGTTTAAGTAATATTTGTGAACTTATGCCTATATATAACTGTTTTTCTTTGCTCCTAGCCTTACTTGCAGGCTTTGATATTTGTTTTTATCCTAAGATGCATGGAAACAAAATGTGGAAAGAAAATAATGCGAAAGGATCCTGTTTTCAGGTTGGGATAAAACTTAATTTCGAACTTAATATCATATTTTAACGTTCCTCCATAGTGGGCTGCACTACTGACCTGTTCATGCGGATTGATATTTATGACGTAAGCAGCATGCTGATTTTCATGATGATCCATGGATTGCTGCTGGCTGACTGCCTGGAAATAGGACTCTCAGTCAGAGTTCTGCCACGAACCAGTGGAGGGAGGTTTTCAGTTCCACAGAAATTTAATGAACACCCAAATATGCCATTTTCCCATCTAAGATGCTCACACATCCTTGAACAGAGGAGATAGGATGGAAGTGGTCGAGCAACCTACCATAGTTCAGAGTGTTCCATAAGGTGGACATTATACAGGGGCTGTCGGAGGGGCAAACAGAAAAGATGCTGAGGGCAAATGTCTGTGTGATTAAGATGGGCTCAGAGTCAAGAGACAAAATGTAGGTGACCTGGTTTTTAAAGAAGCAGCAGTAGTTGCCAGCACATTTGTAAGGGTCAAAGAGTCTAACGAGGAAGAATGACAATAACGAGAAAGGGATCCTGGTGTTGGGGATGGGAATTCTTGGTAAAAGCAGAAGCAGTATTCACAGGGCCATTACCATCACCAGCGTATGGAGAGAAAGGATGGGAAAACCACAGAGAAGCTGATGTGGGGGATATCCTCACTAACTAAAAAACCCTATGTCCTACATTTCATTTTCTCCACAGAATTTACCCCCAAAGTAGAGGTGCTCGACCTAATCCTGAAGAACCTGTTGATGAGGATGAAGATATTAAAGCAGAAAGGCAAAGAGTAGCAGCTGCCCTGACCATTTCACACACAGATGAGGTAGGAAAGCAAGTGACATGGGCACCGGGCGGCTCAGTCTGTTGGGCGTCTGCCTTCGGCTCAGGTCATGATCCTGGAGTCCTGGGGTCAAGCCCCACGTCGGGCTCCCTGCTTGGCGGAGAGCCTGCTTCTCCTCCCTCTGCTGCTCCCCCCCGCTTGTGCTCTCTCTCTCGCTCACTCTCTCTCAAATGAATAAAAATATAAAAAGAAAGAAAGAAAAGCAAGTGACAAAGTGGATGTTAATGGACCTATATGCTGGTTTTCATTTCGAAAGTTTGTATTGGTGTATTTTCATAATTCTTAAATATGGAGGCACTTCTTTGGAGTATCCTGGAAGCTCAAAGGAACACACTGAACACAATGGTTTTATTGTTCTTTAGAGGAAAATGGGCTGTGATAAGTAGAGCTCTAATTTCAAAACCAAAAATTTCATGAGTTGGAGAATTTATGTGAGATTTGTTATAAAATGCTGAAGGGGGATTAAGATTTGAAGGGTTATTCTTTTGTCTGGCTTAGATGTTGTGATGTGCCCATGAGGCTAGACCTTTCTGGGAAGGCAATGAGCCAGTTTCCATGAAGCTGTACTGTTTTATTTTATTTTTTTAAGATTTTATATATTTATTTGCAAGAGAAAGAGAGAGTGAGTGGGCACAAGCAGGGCGTAGGGACAGAGGCAGTGGGAGAAACAGACTCCTGCTGAGCAGAGAGCCCAATGTCGGGCTCCATCCCAGGACCCCAGGATCATGACCTGAGCCGAAGGTAGATGCTTAACCGACTGAGCCACCCAGGTGCCCCTATACTGTTTTACTTTATTTTATTATTTTTTAAAAGATTTTATTTATTTATTTGACAGAGAGACAGAGAGAGAGAGCACAAGTAGGCAGAGCATCAAGCAGAGGGAGAGGGAGAAGCAGGCTCTCTGCTGAGCAGGGAGCCTGACGCGAGGCTTGATCCCAGGACCCTGGGATCATGACCTGAGCCAAAGGCAGACACTTAACTGACTGAGTCAACCAGGCGCCCCATACTGTTTTATTTTAGAAGATAGATTTAAGAGACTTAGAGATATTGTTGACATCAGTGAATGCAGGTTATATTTGAAACAAGCAGTATAGATTACTATCAGTTTAACATATACTTCGTTTTGGAGCACCTGGGTGGCTCAGTCCATTAAGCATCTGACTCTTGATTTTGGCTCAGGTCATGTTCTCAGGGTGGTGGGATCAAGCCCTGTGTTGGGCTCCACGCTCAGTGGGGAGTCTAGTTCAGATTCTCCCTCTCCCTATGCCCCTCCCAGTGTGCTCTCTCTCTCTCTGTCTCAAAATAAATGAATAAGTCTTTTTTTTTAAATTTAAAAAATAAAAATAAAATATACTTTGTTTTATGATATAGAGTAAGAAAATTTTCAGTAATGAGAACATAGGAACATAAAGTCCCTGAAGGTTAAGAGGAAAATCACACTGTCCTCTATTCCAGAAACCTGTCATAATTGCTAGCTGTCTACACAAAGAGTATGCAGGTCAGAAGAAAAGTTGCTTCTCAAAGAGGAAGAAGAAAATAGCAGCAAGAAATATCTCCTTCTGTGTTAAAAAAGGTTTGGAAGAATCACTTAATTTTATTCACCATTATTTCAGAAATACCCACTGAACATCTCTGTTATAGGCATCATTGTACTTGCTGAAGCATGCATGCATGCATTCCTTCATTCAACATATATTTCTTGAGCATGCTAGGGACTGCTTTGTGTTCTGGAATATAATCATGACAGAAATAGGAAAGTCCCTGTCCTCATGGATTTTACATCCTAAGAGAGGGTCAAAAACCAAAAATATCTTATCAAGAAAAGTGTCAGGTATCACAGAAGCAAGTTCTGTGTGGGGCATTCAAATGTGTAGAATGACATGAGTGACTTGGGGCTGCATTCACTTAGGGTTCGGGAAAACCCTTCTGGAGCAGTAACATTTAAGACATGACCTGAGTGATGAGAAGGGTCTCCATCTATGTGAGCACGCAGAGATAAGGACACCCAGACAGAGAGAAGAGCGAGGGCAGGAACTCAGAGCTGGGGCTGCCTTTGGAATGATCGAGGCGTGAAGAGGAAGTGGATGCATCTACAGGTGAAGGGAGGAAGTCCCAAGAGGGGAGCAGGGCCAGACTGGGTCCCACCTTGTGAAATACAGCAAAGGGTTTAGATTTTTATATCAAATTAGTGGAATGCCACCGGAGGGTTTTTAGCTAGCTTTTTGTTACCATTTAAGTTTTGAATAAATTGACACATTGGCTATTGTTTGTAAATTTGGGTGGCAGACAAGAGGCTAAGTTTATATCAGTTCAGATGAAAGATGATGGTGGCTTGGATGCAGGTGGGGGAATTTGGGATGGAGAAAGTGTCCCTGACTTCCCAAGTTTAGGAATCACTTAAACATGTACTCAGCACATCAGCCATCTACTACCATAAAGAATCTGGCCCATTTTTAACTGAAAAAGTAATCTGGAAAACAAAGGACTTATTGACATCAAATCCATAAGCTTTTCACTAATATTTCATATAATTATGGGAGTTAGAGAACATGGTTTGGTGAAATGGATTACATATATGTTAAAAATTTCAAAATAGTACTGAGGGGTGTACATATCTCAAAAGGTTTGAAGAAACAGGTTTAGGATAATTCACTTCCCAGATTGATAATCCAGTGATTCTCTTTCAGGTGAAATTTTGGGATTGCTAGGACCCAACGGCGCTGGTAAAAGCTCATCTATTAGAATGATTTCTGGGATCACGAAGCCAACAGCTGGAGAGGTAGTAAGAAATGACACAATGATTTTCATTCACAAAATAGACATTTCATGATAAATATAGGTTATATCTTTGTAAGACTCTACCTTTAGTAATTTAAATAGTTTTCTATAATAAATATGAATTTCTATCATACTTATTGTTTTAGCTTTTTAATTTTTGTGTATTTATCTTTTTAATTAAGAATTTTTATTGAAGTACAATTAACATACAGTGTTATATTACTTTCAGGTGTACAATATAATGATTTCAATATTTCTATCACTTGCAACAACATAGATTATAAAGGGTATAATGCTAAGTGAAAGAAGTCAGAGCAAGACAAATACCATAAGATTTCACTCATATAATGTTTCTGTGATGCTCAGAAAATTTAGGTATTTAGTAGCTACATGTCAGTTCTTGAGTGTGAGATTGGAGAAAAGGCTACACGTGTTTCTAAAACTGGTTTACTTTCTTAGGTAGAACTGAAAGGATGTGGTTCAGTTTGGGATCATCAGGCAGACAACACAGTCAACTTCCTGGGATATTGTCCTCAGGAGAACGTGCTCTGGCCCACCCTGACTGCGAGGGAACATCTGGAGGTCTTCGCCACCATCAAAGGGCTGAGGAAAGGGGACTCCACCATTGCCATTTCACGGTAAAGAGAGGTCATGTGATTCCTTTTTGTCCAGAGTCAGGGAGGCTATTCCACTGATGATGATTTCACTGATAAAGAATGGAGAGTAGAGGGGCGCCTGGGTGGCTCCCTCGTTAAGTGTCTGCCTTTGGCTCAGGTCATGATCCCAGGGTCCTGGGTTCGAGCCCCGCATCGGGCTCCCTGCTCAGTGGGAAGCCTGCTTCTCCCTCTCGCACTCCTGCTTGTGTTCCCTCTCTCGCTGTGTCTCTGTCAAATAAATAAAATCTTAAAAAAAAAAAAAAAAAGAATGGAGAGTAGAAATGATGTCTGCACCTTTTCAGAGAGTGTCCGCAGCAGAGCAGGAATGGAGGGATGGGCGCTGTTTCCTGCATCCTTGATTGAGGGATCTTTAAAAAAAAATAATTGTATAAAATAATTGACAATGTTAAATGAATGAATAATCACCCCTTTCAGTTCCAAATTCAAAATTCTAGTTATTCTTTAGAACTTTTTATGAGATGAAAAATCTTTCCTGTTCCGAAATAAACTTTTTCTCTTTAATCATGAGTTTCAGAATAATAGTGCCCAGCTTCCCTCCAATGCTGTTAGTCTTCTGTGGGATTACAGTTTCCAAAGATCCCCTTTTGAACTGACATTCTCCTCCTGTTTTCCATCAGATTGGTGGATACTTTCAAACTGCATGAACAGCTAAATGTTCCGGTGCAGAAATTACCGGCAGGAGCCACCAGAAAGGTAGGTGGGATGTTTGATGTTATTCTGAGGGCTGACGTGGTGGCAGGGAATAAGGTGCTTCTCTGCCTTTCAGTTGTGTTTTGTGCTGAGCGTCCTGGGAAATTCGCCTATCCTGCTTCTGGATGAGCCATCGACAGGCATGGACCCAGCAGGGCAGCGGCAAATGTGGTGAGCATAACCCTCAGAGCCACGAGTATAAACCTCATGTCAAAGTTGTGTTTTTAGACTGATCCTAGATGGGGCACCTAACTGACTCAGTCAATAGAGCATGCAATTCTAAATCTCAGGGTTGTGATTTCAAGCCCCATGTTGGGTGTTTAGCTTACTTTAAAAAAAAATTTTTTTAATTAAAAAAAACCCTGATCTTGGAAAACCAAATCCACTCATTTCTAATTTAGTGGAGATAATCCATATCATTAAGAAAATAAATATTTCACAAGTAGATTCTCTGATGTATCATATTCATGTGATATTAATGTTAAAAAAAAACTCTTAAGCATTTTGTTGGAATTTTAGGTCTTGCAATTTGGAGTTCAATTTTTTTAATTATTGAAGTATATGTAACTGGTTTTCTTTTTTTAAAGTCTATTAACTTACATATTTTGTCCATTTCCTTTTCTTTCCCCCTTTACCAAATCTGTCAAATTTGCTTATCCAGTTTTTCTTAGTTTTTAAATTGTTTTTACTTTCCTTTCTAGGATGTACCATTTGAATTAATAAAATCATCCAATCTAATTTCATATTTGTGACTGTCCAATAGTTTCCCTACTTCTTTAAAGAACTTCATTGTGGAAATTTTGTACAGAATTTTTTGGGCTCATTTCAGGCAGATGATCCAGACAGCCATTAAAAACACAGAAAAAGTGGCGCTCCTCACCACCCATTACCTGGCTGAAGCTGAGGCCATATGTGACCGCATCGCTATCATGGTGTCTGGAAGGCTGAGGTGGGTGTCTTTCTGGAGGTTCTGCTTGACCCTCAAATCCCTCAGAATCACTGTGAGCACCTGGAGTTCTTCCCGTCAGCTCACTCAGTGATGCCCTTTCCCCTACATTTGAAATTTAAAAAGAATGTAAAAAATTTAAGGGACAGTGTGTTTTCCAACATGTTTCCCTTCTTCCCATAGGTGCATCGGTTCCATCCAACACCTGAAAAACAAACTTGGCAAGGATTACGTTCTAGAACTGAGAGTGAAGGAAGCTGCCCAAGTGACTTGGGTCCACACCGAGATTCTGAAGCTTTTCCCACAGGCTACACAGCAGGAAAGGTGAAGGAGCTTCTGATGATGGAGAAACTTGTTGGCTTTATCCACTCAGTGGTTTCTTTTCTGCTTTGTGAGGACTTCAGGGTGATTTGACTTCCTAATAAGTTAGGGACCTCAAAAACTGATTTATTGACTCTTCCAGATTATAAGAGATTTGGGAGCAACCCAGGAAGCTGTGTCTCCCCACCCCAGGAAGGCCTGGGTACACCTTACATGGGCCTCCTCAGCCCTCCAAGGCTGGGCTTAGAGCAGCACTTGGAAAAATTGGGGGAAAGGAACTTCTCATGCCTGGAACCCATGGGACCACAGCTGGACCCAGGGCACCCTCCACAGACCTTCCTGAAAATATTTGAAAGATGTAACTATTTAAGGTGAATTCCCCTCTTGGAAACAAACAGCAATCATGATTATCAAATAGTCTCCCTCTAATGAGTTTTCATGCTTCAAAATGGAGAATAGAAAGGTGTGTGTGTGTGTATACCTATATGTATATGTGTGTTTGTGTATGTCTGTGTGTCGGGGGGGAGGGGGCCAAGGAGGTGGAGCAAGAACTGAATTTGGAATTCCTTGGAGGGATAAACACACCAAAGAAGCAACTGCTATTTCCATTTTAGCACAGCATAAATGTAATGGAATTATCAAAGTCTACACCAGGGCAAGTAACTCAGTCCTGTTCCCACACCCTTGGTGTAACGATGTAGTGGGAAGATCATGAGGGGCGAGGCTGAAGGCTCAGGAGATGGGCTGGAGAGGGCCAGGCCTGGAGGTCTGGGGGCATCACACTGCTCTCTGGGAATGAGCTGAGAATGGGCACGCGGTCGTCAGCTGGGAATGGCACATGGAAGCAGGATGCCACAGATCCCCTCTGGCTCCTCCTCTCTTCAGAGGTCAGGGGAGTTTATAGTTAAAGCCTTCGGAACCCTACCCATCAGGTCCCTCTCTCTTAACCTCACATCTCCTTTTCCTTAGCTTTCTGGTGACGAGAATGAAATATTGAATGAATTAACTGCAACCTAATTTAAGCTAAGCAAAGGGATTAGTTCAGATGTCTGTGTTCAACAACAACAACAACAAAAGGTTTGCATACACTGAGCATAAATGCAATTATTCTGGATTCCTTCTAAAAGAATTATCTCCAACAGCCAGCCACCAAAGACATTTTAAGAATTTTCTATCAGTCATTTTACTTACTTTTTATGTAAGCCATACATTTATTTGTATTACTTTTATTTTCATCAAAGGAAATTGATGTTAATATCAGTATTTATTTTGATGGTCATTTTCTCCCCTTGAAACTCAAGGTCAAATATGACATTTTCATATTCCCAGGTATTCCTCCTTCTTGGTCTATAAACTACCTTTGGCGGATGTTTACCCTCTATCTCAGACATTTCGCAAATTGGAGGCAGGTAAGAGTTCCCATTGTAAAATAAAACTTTTGAGGAATCAGTTCAGCATCAGGTAATAATTTCGTGGTAGGCAATTGTGTAATCCATTTTAAAAATATGCAAATTCTTGGGGCGCCTGGGTGGCTCAGTTGGTTAAGCGACTGCCTTCGGCTCAGGTCATGATCCTGGAGTCCCGGGATCGAGTCCCGCATCGGGCTCCCTGCTCAGCAGGGAGTCTGCTTCTCCCTCTGACCCTCCCCCCCTCATGTGCTCTCTCTCTCTCTCATTCTCTCTCTCAAATAAATTTTTAAAAAAATCTTTAAAAAAATAAAATAAAATAAAAATAAAAATATGCAAATTCTTAATGGTTTTAAGAATTCTAATGGTAGGTAATGGTGGGATTTAACCCCAACTGTGGTTAATCCAGTTCTCTGGAAAGAGATTTATCTTCAGGGCAGGGACTGAAGCTACAGAAAACACACAGCTGATCTTGGCTGGCTCTACCGTGAATTCATAACATTAACCTCACAAATTCACAACATTAACCTTAGTGGGGGCTGCACTGCCTGTGTGTACAACCCATTTACACCAAGTGTCCTAAATTACTGCTTCACTACTCTCTCCTTCCCTCCTGCTTTTCTCCCTCAATTGATACCCTTGCTTTATATTTCACTAATAAAATAAAAGCCACAGAAAACCTTCCACCCATGTACCTGCCTCCCTGCGTCTGGGCCATGTGTTCTGCCTTCCTGTTACAGTGAACGAACTGTCTCCTGCTAAGTCCGTCCCCTCCATCGTGCATGACTCCTCTTGCCATTCGACACATTGTCTACTTTTTCTCTTCATCCTCATTTTTCTGCTTTCAACTGGGTCAGTCCCAGCAGCAGACCATCATGGAGTAATTCCTCACACAGCGTAGTGGTGAAGAGCTCCAAGTTCAGTGTCAGCTGGGAGACACTGAGTAAAGCTACTGAATCCCTGCATGTCTAGGTGACCTGTCTCTAAATGAGGGGTAATTTCACTGCCCACTTGGGTTGGGTCATTAGGAAGATTAAATGAATTCATTTGTAAAGTGTTTAGACTTGTACCAGGCTCATTGTGTTTGAGAGAATATGAATCCCCCGTTTACTCCCTCCACTCTGGACACCCTGACTTCCTAGCTCTTCCTAAATGCTACCAGACATGCATACTCCTGCCCCAGGACTTTGCATTTGCTGATCCTTCTTCCTGAAATTCTACTACTTCCAAATATCCGGCTTGTTTTCTCACTTTCAAGTTTCTGCTCAATTCTTACCTTATAACTACGACCAACCCCAACCATCCTGTTGAAAAAGAGTGCCTGGTACTTCCTGTTTCCTCTACCTGATTTATTTTTCCTCTGTAGTAGCAATCAACATTTCCTTTATCATATATTTAAGTTCTCATTTATTTAATGCCCATATTCCTGCCACTAGAATGCAGAGTTTTATACACAAAGGCAGGATTTTGTTTTCATTGTTACTCTGTCCCTGGTACCAAGTGTGGCACACACACAGAAGATTCTCAATGTATGAGTGGTGAACTGTGAATATGTGAGTATGTAAGTGTGGTTTCCTGGCAAGGATGCCCAGCATCAAGCTGGGCATAGCAGATAAACTGGCTGAAGCCAGTTACACAGAAGCATTGGGTCCTTTCAAAGGGAAAGGAATGGGATTGAAATCTTCCTTGTGTGTAAGAATGTGTCAATCAATTATGTAGTTCCTCAAGGAACTTATGTTTCCCAGGATACATATACTATGTAATAAAACGTATCAAAATGTAATATGAGAAAATTCTCATATCAAGATTAATTTAATTTGTATTTACATTAACTCTATGAGTTTTCATGATTCCTTTCTTTCACCAAGCATTTGCTTATTCAGCTTTATATTCTATTTATATTAATAGTGTGTATTTTTATTTTGTATGACTTTGAAAAAATTCTTGGTAATAATTTGTAAGCATCTACTAGTAATCTTTCTTTTTTCCCCCCAGTGAAACATAACTTTAACCTGGAAGAGTACAGCCTCTCTCAGTGCACATTGGAAAAGGTGGGTCAGCTTTTATGGTTTGTATCATTCCTGTAAATTTCACGTGAAAGTAATTATGCATATTTCCTGTTTATTTTGAAGACAATAAACAACTTGATAATTCCTTTTCCTTCTGCATTGTCTCCTATTTAGGTATTTTTAGAGCTTTCTAAGGAGCAGGATCTGGAAAATTTTGAAGAAGAAATTGATACAACCATGAGATGGGAACTCCTCTCTCCTTCAGACGACTTTTAAAAGTTCAAACCTATTAATTCTTGTGTCATATAAGCCTAGGTTCTATGTAATAATTGGCAGTATGTATAATTTTAAAAATCATTAACATCAATATCAGGGTATATTTTGTATATTTGGTCAACAAATGAATACATGTCAAAATTGTTCTTCCCCTTAAATTTAGGAATGATAATCTGTGATAAAGGCAATATAAAGTATTTGTTGGAAAGTTACCTGAAGACCAGATACCAGGTATTGTGGAAATCAAACCACAAGCTTGGAATTTTCTCTGAAGTATAACTTCAAACGTGCTGTATCACTTTGAAATACGACATTTACTAAGAAATTCCTAGCAGAATTATGAAAGATCTATTCAACAGCCAGAAGCTGCAGGATGGCTGCATGCATTTGGGAGGCCTCAGGTTTAGGAGTTTGCTTCAAAACACAAGTAAAACCCAAGAGTCTTCCTCTGAAACCTTTCAGAAATTGTTTTGAAATTCACAGAGTGAGGAGTCCATTGGACTCACCCATGAACAAGCACGTGCATCAGAAGAGCATTCAAACTTGTGAAAATAAAGGGAGTCACAACAGCATTTGATCAGATTTTTAAGATTTTGAATGTTACTTCATGATTGTGGGGGTGCTGATTTCTCTCATCAGTAGTCATCTGTGTACAGTTGACCCTTGCACAACACAGGGGTTAGGGGTGACAGACTCCCTGTGCAGCCAAAAATCTGCATATAACTTTTGACTCCCCCCCCAGAACTTAACCACTAATAGCCTACTGTTGACCGGAAGCCTTCCCCAAACATAAAGTCAATTAACACAGTTTTGTGTTATATGTATTATATGCTGTATTCTTACAATAAGTCAGCTACAGAAAAGATAATGTTACTAAGAAAATCATAAGGAAAAAAATACATGTCCTGCACTGTATGGTAAAAAATCCATATATGAGTGAACCCATGCAGTTAGAATCCATGTGGTCCATGGGGCAACTGTATTTTACTGCCGTTTTTAAATCACTTCTTTCTTACGTATGTACGTGTACATGTGTTTTTATGTCTATAAACACACAGGCGTAAATCATTTGTATTACTAAATTTAAAAAAATGTGTGTGAGCTTTACATGTAATTTTATTTTTTTCCTTAAATAATAGTTATTTCATTTTAAATATCACAAGAAAATTTTTTGAAGACCAAGCAGTATTCTTGATGCTGATGTTATATAATTTAAAACACATTGTTATGCTCATTGAAGAATTTTTGTATAGTGGAGAAAAACATAGAAATTGAATAAAATTGAGTAAAAGAATCACCACACTTTCTCCATACCAAAAAAAAATCAGTTTCTTTTTTCTTTTACAAAAGAATGGAATCACCATAGTATATATAATTTCTTAACTATATGTGCATATTTGCTGATATAACATTGAAATTGTTTTAATTTACTTTTAAACTTATGGTGAAATTCCAGTTTTATATGTTTGTATTTTATTTTGTGTTATTTGTATTTTTTGTTCATTTATTTTTGTGTTTTAATCTTTTTCTAATCCATTTTTCACATAATTAAATATTTTATCTGCATATATTACATATCATAATTATATCTAGAACATTATGTTTCCAAATCTATGATAAATAATCAATAGCTTACTGTTTATTCAGGATGCTTTAGTGCCCTGTAAAAGCAAATTCATATCATAATGAGTTGGGTTTTAAATTATTTCTAAAATTCAAGCAATGACTTCTCCTGTCTTGCTCAAATGTGTAAGATCACAACATGTGTAACCATTTCACATAGTAATATGATGAAATCTTTGCTTATATTCATTATAAGTTATAAATTTTCTTAACTGTTGTAAAGTACTGAATAACGAATGTCAGCTGTATAAATATTTTTAAAAGATTAAATTGGACATGGTTTGCTAAATCCATCATAATATGGGTGTTTTTGAAGACTTGGGGTTTTTTTTACTTTATTTTTTTTAAAGATTTTATTTATTTATCTGACAGAGAGACAGCGAGAGAGGGAACATAAGCAGGGGGAGTGGGAGAGGGAGAAGCAGACTCCCCGCGGAGCAGGGAGCCCCATGCGGGGCTCGATCCCAGGACCCTGGGATCAACGACCTGAGCCAAAAGCAGACGCTTAATGACTGAGCCATCCAGGCGCCCCAAGACTTGGGTTTTTATTAGGAATATATTCAAGGGCCGTCTACGACCATACCTCCCTGAATGCGCCCAATCTCATCTGATCTCAGAAGCTAAGCAGGGTCGGGCCTGGTTAGTACTTGGATGGGAGGAATATATTCAAGAGCAGATAAATGGGTATGAAAAGGGAGGGAGATCAGAATAAAACAAAAGAAAGAATTTTTTCAAAAGGAAAAATAGTCGCATCCTCTCTAACTCTGTTGTAGACAGGGCCTGTGCTGGTTTTGTTCATTATTTTCCTACTCTACCCTGTCCAAGGAAGACTGACTGCTGTGGACTGCATCACCAATTTCCCACTTTCATGGTTGGCTTCATGGTTGGCTTCCAGTTGGTTGTCCAATCCAACAGGAAAAAGCAACAATAGATACGAATGTAGAAGAGGAGAAAGGTCAGAGGATCTCTTCCCCCCTGCCCTTGTTTTAGTTCCAGATCTCAAGTAGATGTATCCTTCGAGGCCTAGAACCTTTGCCCTCCTCCAGTTACATGCATCTGCTTCTGGCCCCTTTCACACTAAAATTGACTCCAGGAATGTCCTACTCTTCCCTAATCCTTCTCACTCAGCCTCCAGCAGATCATCAGAATTACCATTTAAGGTGTTTGTTCCTAGTTTATGGCTCTCCTGACTTCTGCTCCAGGTAAGCTGGTCTTGGCTGCAATTCTCTGTATTCATTTGCATAAAAAGAAGAAATATGTATGTATTGCTCTCCGCCCCCAGTTCCTTCTAATATTTGGTTTTGGACTCCAGTTCCTAACACAGATCTCCTAAGACCTGGGGGTCTCTTGAGTGATAGAAGTCACTTTTGTTCTAATGAGATGACTCTGGTGGGCTCCAGGATCAGCCCTGGCCACCAGAAAGACCAAGCCATGATTAGAAGCTTGGTACTTTCGGCCCCATCTCGATTCTCCAGAGGTGGGAGAAGCATCGGAAATTGAGTGGAGAGTCAATCATACCTATCTGATGAAGCCGCCATAAAAATTCTAAAAGTATTGGGCTCAGAGAGCATCCAAGCTGGTGAACACATCTATGTGCTGGGAAGGTGGAGGGTGCATCCCAGTTCCAGGGTGACTGAGGCGCCTGTGCTTGGAGCCCTTCCAGACCTTATACTACGTGTCTCTTCATCTGGCTGTTCATCTGAATCCTTTATCATATCATTTATTATATAATAAACCAGTTAGTATGAGTAAGGGTTCCCCTGCGGTCTGGAGGCTGTTCTAGCAACATGTCAAACCCAAGGATGGGGTCATGGGAACCCCACTGATAGCTGGAAGGTCAGAAGTAGAGGAGAGAACAGGGGACTTGATGATTGGCACCTGAAGTGGGGTCAGTCTTGTGAGACAGGGCTGGTAACTGGTGGGATCTGACGCTAACTCCAGACAGATAGTGCCAGAACTAAGCCAAATTGTAGGACACCCAGCAGGTTTTGGAGAATTGGTCAGTCTGAGCTTTGGCCACTAGTTTCAAAGCTGCTCAGAAAGGGAAAAATTATGCCAGGAAGGTACCTCTAATCACCCTCTGATCACCAAAGAGGTAGTCAGTGTGGTGGATGCCAAAACCAAAAAACTACTAAAACCAGGGGGTATAGCATGAAGGAGATGTCTCATTTTGTGGATCAAATTATCAGCTTCCTGAGGAGTCTCTACCAAAATGGACTATGAGAGTAACTAATTTGGGGTCTATGTCTTTGGTTTTGAATGTTTCTGAGTGGAAGAGCATGTTTGGGTTGCTACAGGATCCGCAGCCCTCTATTGAACAATCACAGATGGTTATAGGTGATCCAGACACCCAGAAGGTTATTCCTGAGGGATTCGTGGTAGACTGGATAAAAGCCACCATAAGGTGTGCTTACCTGAGAAGGAGGACTGCCCAACTCCACCTGTAAGTGCCAAGTGGAACACATCAGATGAAGCAGTTGATAACGCTTTGCAGGCAAGCCGTGTGGGATTGACTTTATAGTGACTAGGGTATTCACCCACTGAATATACCCGTTACCAGGTTATGGTAAATGCTGTGATTCAGGGGGCCCCTGTTACGTGGGCACCCTGTGTGACATTACTCTTGCAAAATCGAACAGTCTGGGAAACTTTATCAGAGTTGCTGTCTTATCTTCCCCATTTGGATCTTACTGATACCGAGGTCACCCAAGTCATTAAAAAGAAAATGGGAGAGACAGAAAGGAGAGTCAAGGGACTCCACCCAGCAGTGAGGATGTCTTTAGATGGTTATTGAAAAAGGGAGGAATGTGGTGGACACAGATGGTGTTGAAACAAAGGTGTTGACGCAGCATTATTGAAGCTTGTATGGACCAATGAGATTCCCTGTGGGTCCCCCAACACTAGAAGGCCCCAAACAAATTCTCTCCATTTACTCCAATTTGGAGGAATTTAAAAAGCCAGAGGGCAAAGATTATGTGAGATGCCATCCAGAATTGCCTGAGGTATAGGATAAGCAACTTAATATTGAAGGAGAGGCCAGGGTCTTCTGGCCCAGCCTGGTAGGGACCCAAGGCCATAGGCATATGTGTGGATAAAATGGGCAGGCAGAGGAAGGACAGGAGGAGAAACTTTTTTGGGGACTCCTTAACACAGGAATCAATGCACTGTGATTTGAAACCTGTTGGTGACATCTTAATGGTGGCTTAATTTAGATCAAGGAAGATATGGAGACTAAAAGGTTGATGGGATTAAGGTGAAAGTTTAGATGAAAATTGGGATTTTTGAGCAAACTTTATGTGAGGTGGTTGGTTTTCCTTTACGTGACCGTATTAATTGGGTGGATATTATGTCCAACTAGCAATTACTTCCCCTACATTATATTGTAAATAGAAGGCATGACGGTCCGCCCTCAGGCCAGTCTTAATTAGACATGCTCAGTGGGAACCACTAGAAGTTCTCAAACTTACACAGGTGGTTAATTTAAAACAATGCAGAGTGCCTGGTGGGCAGAGAGATTACCTCTTTAATTAATGACAAGTTAGAAGCTGGAGCGCTGGTAGCAACAAATTCTCTGTATCATAGCCCTCTGTGGTCTGTGGGAAAGTCTTATAGCTCATGGAGACTAACAGTGGACCACCGAGGCTTAAATAAAGCTGTACCGTCCAATACATCAGCAGTTCCAGACAGAGTTTCAAGCACCCACAAAATACAACAGGAACCAAGTGATTTTTTTTTTTTTCCAAACGCTGTCTTCTATATCTCAGTCTTGGAAGAGACCCAACCATAGTTCACGTCCACATGGGAAAGATCCGAGTTCACAGTTACTGTGGGGTCATGGGTCATCTAAACTTAGCAGCTTACTGTCATGATTTGGTCAGAAAGGATTTGGACCTGCTACAGGTCTCCAAGGTAATAATACACCATATTGATGACATGATAATATTGGAAACTGAAGAGAAGGCTTGGGATGGTTTTGAATGCAGTGGTGACTCACAGATCCAACCAAGACTGGTTAATAAATCCAGTAAAGTTCCAAGGACGTGCCCTAATGATAACATCTTTAGGAATAACCTGGGCAGGAGGCACCTGGAATATTCCACAAGGGACTGTTTTTCCCTACCCTCTAGGACCAAATAAGAAGCCTAGCGTTTGGTTACTTTACTTGGATTTGGGGGAATACAAATTCCACATCTGGGAGTATTGCTAGCTTCTCCAAAGAAAGCCATATTTGAGTGGGGACCTAAATAAAAGCATGACATGTCTGAATGATAAGAAGTGGTAGGTCTCCCAATGCCTTTGGGCTCCTATGATTCCAGATCTCAAGGCTGTGGTTTGCTCTGAAGCCTCAATCTCTAATGGCTCCAGGAAACATACTGATTTTCAGTTTGTTTTTAGCTTTTTCTTATTGTTAGAAGCAAGATGACTGTCAGAAGTAAAGAAACTAATTTTAAATCTTATTGGTTTAAATCTTAAAATTTAAATTTGAATACCCGCCTGGGGCTAGTGGCTACCCTATTAGACAATGTGTTTTTATTTTATTTTTTTTAATTAGATAGTGTGTTTTTAAAGGTAATCAGTATTTCTGTCCTTGTCCTGAACAATAATATTTCAAGGGAACGTAATTCTGATCATCTCTCCCTCTTCTCCCATATAATTGCTATCTGATATTTTAGTCCTTATTGTAACTAACATCTTCCTCCCACCCCAAACACATACTAATCACTGTCACCATTACGTTGCACAATCAATATTTAGTTTATCAATATATTTATTAGTTTTCAACAACCAACTACTTCCTTCTGGCTTTAATGTTTTTTCTTCTTGAGGGGTATCTATCAGTTCTTTCAGAGATATTCATAAAAGAGCAATCCCAAATTTTGTTTAAAGATGTGATTCTTTCATCCTTACACAGGAATTATATTTTAGCTGCCTTGCCAATCAGCCTTTGTCAAACCACCTGAAACTTAACGGGCTTAAAATTGCAATCTTTGTTTTAGCTCTTTTTTTTTTTTTCCTGTTTCATTTCTGGCATCTGGATATTTATTTTTTCTTAATTTGATTTGAATTTTTGTTATATTTTATTCATCCATTTTATATCTTCATTGAGGGAACAAACACAATAGCATAGTTCAGCAGTTGGTAAAAATCTTTTTTTTTTAATTTTATTTATTTATTTGAGAGAGAGAGAATGAGAGATAGCACGAGAGGGAAGAGGGTCAGAGGGAGAAGCAGACTCCCCGCCGAGCAGGGAGACCGATATGGGACTCGATCGCGGGACTCCAGGATCATGACCTGAGCCGAAGGCAGTCGCTTAACCAACTGAGCCACCCAGGCGCCCAGCAGTTGGTAAAAATCTTGTGACTGTCTTTTAAAATTACATCACGTCGTCAATTAAAAGGTAACTGACCCAACATTTCCTCCAGCTTTTTAAGTTTTACACTAAGTAAACCAGGAAACTTGCAAAAGTTCTCCAGGGGTGGGTTTAGAAGAGTAATAATTGTACATCGTAAGCAATATTTTTCAGTAACAGAATAGGATTTTGTTTGATTTTGTTCAACAAATTAATTTTGTTCTCATTGACTATCTTTTATAAAAAGGCTGAGCATCTGAGCTTCTTATATAACAGTAAATAATTTCTGTGAAGGAAAAAAAGCTCCTGCAAAATTCTGGATCAATGGATTTAATCACATACCTAAAAAATACATAGAGGAAAGATCAGTAGTCAAAAATGTTGTGGACTGCGGCTTGGATTTCCTAATTGATAAGAGAGGAGTTGGGATTCCCCAGGTTCCGTGCAGGTTTTCTGCACTGAGTTTGGCATCTACCATTACTAACAAACTCCTTTTCACATACTGCCCTGAGATATTCCCCCACTGTCGACAAAAGTCAAGGAGAAATTCAATGTCAATATCGCTTAGTTCTTTCAAACCTGATGAACTGTGTGCAGCTTCTGCAAATCTATCCATAGCTTATAATGATGTACTTATAATTGGTGATAATGTTCAAAAAGGCCTGGGCTTAACAGGCTTATGTAAAGTAAAAAGAAGGGAGACACTTCTATAGACCCGATGACTTTATAAATTCCAAATTGGTGAATATAAGTAAAAATATTGAGTCGTATTTAATTATACTTTAGGCAAATTACCTTTTGTAAGAAGAATGAAATAGCAAAAATGTTACAAAATTCAATGATACATTTACTTTTGATATTGCTGTTTTTTTCACCAAGCTACTAGTGCTGAGGCTTACACTCTAAGTTTAAGTAGCTCATCTTGTTTGGTAACTATGCTATTTCTTTCTCGCTCATTTTAAGCATTTTCAAGTCTTTAAGTAATTCATGACTTATCAGTTTCAGTAGCCATTCGTCCTTTTATTGATACAATGATTTTATTATTTTTTTTAAGATTTTATTTATTCATTTGAGATACAGAGATACAGAGAGGGAGCATGAGCAGGGGGAGAGGCAGAGGCAGAGGGAGAAGCAGGCTCCTTGCCAAGCCAGGAGCCCGATGTGAGGCTCGATCCCAGGACCCTGGGATCATGACCTGAGCCAGAGGCAGATGCTTAACAACTGAGCCACCCAGGCGCCCCTCCACCAATGATTTTAATCAGCGATAAACAACTTTTGAAAATATGTTATATAGAGCAAACTTCACAAATTTTCCTTCTGTCTTAAGCAGTCATACCAACCTCTGCAGGGCTCTCAGCATGACTTGAGAGTTACTAACATGTCTAAGGAAAACTTCCATTCTTCTATTTCAAAGCTCCTAACACCATCCTCGGTTGCCAAGCACATCTGTTTGTCCGTTCTTAGAATTTGCTTTCCATTTCACAGAAGAAAAAAAAACTAAACTCTCATGGGGTGAATTCTTTACTTCATGTTGTTGTATTTAAAAATTCACTCAGCCCTCTCTTTTCCCTCCTTTTTTTCTCGTGACAAAGAAACTCTCTCTTCTCCTATGGAAGACTCTCCTCTCATCTGGTTCTGACCTAGTCCCTTCTTCTCCTCTTCCCACCAAGAAAAATCAATGCTCCATCTGTTACTTGATTTCTCCTGGATTTTTGGCATTTCCTTTTTTACTTTCCCTTCTAAACATCATCTTTTAACAAAAAAACCTACCCTTGACCCACCCAACCGATGGCCTCTCTTTCATAACCAGGCTTCTAGAAAGAAAACATCATAGTTTTGTTTTTGCTTCCCTATCTCACATCAACACTATACATCTAAAGCTTTGGTTAAGCCACTGCCTTCGGCTCAGGTCATGATCCTGGAGTCCCAGGATCGAGTCCCGCATCAGGCTCCCCGCTCGGCGAGGAACCTGCTTCTCCCTCTGGCCCTCCCCCCTCTCATGTGCTCTCTTTTCTCTCTCTCTCTCTCTCTCTCTCTCTCATTCTCACTCTCTCAATATAAATAAATAAAGCTTTAAAAATAAAAGCTTTAAATACATGTATTGAGCAACTTTCATGCCCTAGGATCTGTGATACGAACCATAGTGAAGATTCTGTGGTACTCCTCAGATGCTTACAGTCTATGGTGGGAGAGAGCTGAGAATGATCAAAGTATGGTGTACTGCTATGGTAGTATAGCAGTACACAGCAGTACATAGCAGTACATGGTGCCATGGAAGCACCTGAGAGGGGCATCTAACCCACATGGTACGAGGCCCAGGATGGCTCCTCTGGGAGGAGAAGTCAGAACCAAGACCTGAAGGACAAGTAAGAATTAGGAGGATAGTTATTAATTATTACTTACAACTACTAGGTCTTCCAATGATCATTTATAAGGCCATTATGGGAAGACTAGTTCAGAGGAAGGGTTAATTCCAGGAGAGCAAACAGAGGTAAATGAGAATATGATGCATTGGTTTAAAAAAAATTAGGGGTGCCTGGGTGGCGCAGTTCGTTAAGCGTCCAACTCTTGGTTTCAGTTCAGGTCCTGATCTCAGGGTTGTGAGATCGAGCCCCACATTGGGCTCCATGCTGGGTGTGGAGCCTGATTAAGATTCTCTCTCCCTCTCCCTCTACTTCTCCCCTGCACTTGCAAGCTCGTGCGCTCCCCCCTCTCTCTCTCTCAAAATAAAATAAAGTAAAATAATTTCAAAAATCATGTCTAAGTATGTCTGGAGTTGGAGGAAGGGTTAAGGCAAAGGCGGGCTGGAGAGGAGCAGTGACCAGATGATAAAAGCCTTGTGTACTTTTGCAAAGAAGCCAGGACAAGGTGAAGGCAGCAATCAGAGTGACATAATAAAAATTGTACGTTTGAGAGATTTATGGGGTGTGAAAATGGATTACTTTCCAGTTTTAAGACCGTAGATAGGAAGAAGGTAACACAAAGACAATCAGTCTCAAATACCTAATACATTTCCAGGAAAAAAGAATAGAAAGACTGAAAGGGAAGCAGTATTGGACCAAAACATTAGCTGAGAATTTCCCGGAACTTTAAAACAAAACAAAACAAAAAACACAAGTTCTTTGTTTTTTTTGTTTGCTTGTTTTGTTTTTTAGAGGGGAGGGGAGTAGGAGGATGGGTTAGCCTGGTGATGGGTATTAAAGAGGGCACGTTCTGCATGGAGCCCTGGGTGTTATATGCAAATAATGAATCATGGAACACTACATCAAAAACTACATAACATAACACAATAATTAAAAAAAAAAAAAACACAAGTTCTTTGATTGCAAGTGGCCACAGACTGCCGTGCAGGACCAAAAACCAAAACCAAAATCAAAACCTACACCTAAGCACATTTTCATGAAATTTAATGCATTTGCGACTAACGAGAAAATCCTAAAATAACCTAGCAAGAACAACGAAATACCTTAAGTTAATGAGAATCAGAGTTAGATAAGCATGCTTATCAGCAAAACTAGATGTGAGAAGGCAATAACATTATTTTTAAATAAATATTTTCAGTCGTCGTCAAAAACAAAAGCATTAACAAAAAATCCAGAATGAGAGAGTAAACAGAAATATAGGTCGAGAAGAAAGGACAGATTTATTAGCCAATTTACAAATGGTCAGAAATTATGTTAAAATATGCTTGACATCACAAGTAACCTAAGAAATGTATGTTAAGTCATATTTTTTTTCTATCAATCGGATTAGTAATTTTAAAAACACCTATAATTTCTAGGTGGGTGGGTCGGATGGGTGAAATAGACAAAGGGGATTGAGTACATTTACTGTGATGAGCACCGAGTGATGGATAGAACCATTGAATCGTTATAGTGTACACCTGAAACTAATATTATATTGAACGTTAATTATACTTTAATTAAAAAAAAAAACTATAATTTTCAGTTTTGCCAAGGTTGTGGAGAGTCGCTACCACAGTACCAAGTGCTTGGTGCTGTGCTAAGTACTTTACATATGCTGTTTCCTTTAATCCTACCCCCAAATTCTGAATTTTCAAATCCTAAAAGACCCTGTTACATAGTATCCTATGCTCTGTCTCTTACAGGCGAGCAAACTGAGGCTCCCAGGTGAGTCACTTGCCCAGCATTGCATCACTAGTAAGGAGTAGAGCTCGGGCTTCGAGGCCAAATATGCTGGCAGACTTGCCCCATAGAGGGTGGGGTATGGACTCGGAAATAAGCAGGTCATCGGGGAAAGAGACTTAGGCTGATTTTTTTTCTCTTGCCAGAGCAAGGCAGTTTCAAGTATGTTTGTGAACATGTAAGGGTGATCACTAGTAGAATGAAAGACTAGAAAGTTCTCAACCATGGGCTTTCCACAGGAGATGAGAAAAGGACAAGGGGAACCTAAAAAAAGGAACAGAGTAAAAAACATGATCAGTGTAGAAATGGAGAAGTGGAGAAACCACAGGAAAGCTTAATTTGGAGACTGTATAATGAGATGACCGGACAAAATGAGTTGGTTATTCCAGGGACTTAGATCTCTCACAGAAAGGAGAAAATTTACAGAGTAGGTGAAAAGAAAAATAAAGTTATACTTCTTCCAGAGACAACCTGTCTGAGAAATGCAAATGCAAATAAAAATCGAGGGCAGGAATATATCATACAAAGGATGTTTCAATGCAAGAAGACAGAGCAAGAGAGCACAAAACAGGACCAAGTAGAATTTGTTTCTTATATTTAAAGAAAAACAAACAAATTTTGGGAGAGAATTTGCCAAAACCCAACTGTAGCCACACAGCTGGGTCTGAGGAAGGACAAAAAGCAAGAACAGCAAAGTTCTTGGGAAACAAGCAGATGTTCTCAGTCTCTCTCTCTCTCTCTCTCACTGCTGGGTGGCTCCACTCTTCTTTCTTTGCAAATCAGATGTTTTTCTGCTTTTGCAGACAACGTTGAGGGTCTACAGAGCTAAGTACCCTGTGCAAGCAGCCAGGAAAGAATTCAAAGGACTGTTTCACCCCACATGAAATCTATAAGGTTTCCGGCCCTGGAGAATATTGTTGCAAAATATATGAAGACAAAGGCAAGGCAAATTTGTAAAATGTGTGTACCTAAAGCGAGAATCATTGAGTGAACAGAGACACACACAAATGAGACATCATAGCATCTGTTACTTAAGCTACAGACTGGAGAGGGTCTGAGTATTTTACCCAAGATCTGCTACTCACCAGCTGTGTGAATTTGAGCAAACTCTGTGAGCTTCATTTTTTCTCATCTGTAAAAGTGGGGGTGATTATAATAGCACCTACCTGATCAGATTATTATGTGGATTAAATGTGCTAATATTTAAGCATGCCCTGCACATCGTAAGTGCATTATGTGGCTGCTTAGTAATTATCTTCTGCATAAAATCAGTGCTACTCCATTTTTAAAACCCCAAGAGGATGATTGTTTTTTAATCGGCAAGCAGATTCTAAAGCTTATTTAGAAGAGTGAAGACGTATGACTTCATTGAGGAAACGTTGAAAAGAAGATTAATGAGAGTGCCCTCGCTCTGTTACAGTGGTACAGAGATTTACAATGTGGCACATGAGAAGGAAGAAGCTAACATTTTGAAGGAAAAGAATGGTATCTAAAGGGGAGTGGGAGGGACAGGCTTCCAGTTATGGAATGAATAAGTTGTGCAGATGACAGGCGCAGCATAGGGAATATAGTCAGTGGTATTTTAATAGCGTTGTATAGACAGACGGTAGCACCCTTATAGTGAGCATAGCATATAGACTTGTTGAATCAGCAGGTTGTACACCTGAATCTGATGCAACATTGTGTGTCAACTCTACTTCAATGAAAAAAAAAGAGAGAGAGAGAGAGAAAAAATAGAGTCCAAAAGCCAACTAGCGCCAGAAGGTATAAGTTCCATCCTTGATACAAAATTCTTCCAGGAAAAAAGTTACTGAAAAGCATTTCCTCAATTATAGTCTCTGTTTACAAAATACTGGCGATGTTATTAAATGTGATAATTTTGTATCTTCTGCAGAAGATAGCAGACGTGCAGAAACATTCAGAAGTTTTTTGTTTTTGTTTTTGTTTTTTTAGTCTGATAGTCTCAGGCATTAATGAGTTTGATCTGTCTCTGTTTTGCTTGCTGAGCAATTTCTGAACTCACAATTAGCAAAAGAGCACACATGATTGAATAAACATGAGGGATGGGAAGTAGGTGAGGAAGATTTCATGTGATTATCATAGACAATGGGACACAGATGAGTCCGTTCGTTTTAAGAATTGCACGCACAGCACATAGTTTCTCCTTCGGTTGTGTATTCAGAAAGCAAATCACGGTGCAGAAGCACGGAGCGGACTTACTGACAGCAAGCAGAGAGAGAGTGGTCCTTTCTCACTTTTCTTCTTCAGCCAAAAACAAACTCTATGAATTACAAGAAGTTTTGGAATTGCCTTGTCTTCAACTTAAACAAAATGCTCAAAGAAGATAGAACGGTAGCTCTTACCTGTTAAAAATTGTGTCTTGAAAAATATGGAAAACTGGACAGACTCAAAGCCAGCAGTTGGTTATAGAGAAAGTGGTTTGTTTGCTGGGATTTGCGACAGAAAGAACAAGCCGGTAGATCTTGGGAATGCAGGTGCCTTTACATGATGTTGCTCAAAGGATTCTCCTTCTTTGCCCTCCAAGAGAAATGCTGCAGGTAGCTTGGATGCAGTGCAACTGAAATGCAGATGAAAAGTCGGAGTTCATGATTTTACCCTGAGAAAATTACACGGCTCCATTGCCATATTTCTATATCTAGTTTTCAAGAACTCAACTGGAGGGTTTTGAGTTACTTTCTGACCTGATTTCATACTTAGAGCTATCATTTTTTGAAAAATCTCTTCCTACCTCTCTCCGCCCTGTTTTCTCTGAACTGTCTCTTTATTTATGTTTCTTTAAAAAGGCTGTCCCAGGGGCCAACTCTCCCATTAGGGCCTTGTATGAAAAAGCTAACTGAGAAAGACTAGATTCTCTTTAGTTTGATAGCTCCTAATGTTTTGATATGTCCAGCCAGCCATCTGCAGCGACAAACTCCCTGCTGAGTTGCTGGCGAGGAGACAAAGAAATGGAAAACAGCAAAGAAGTCACCATGTGATAGGAGCCGCGAGTTTTTGGCAGCCTGGCTGAATTAAGACCATAATTCTTTTCGGAAATCATTCTAAAACGGAACGATTCACAATAAACATGAAATTAAAAGCATGATGTAGTAGTGACCCAAAAGGAATGTGAATTCTTCTCCAGGACATGCAGAGACCTGTGGATGAACTGTTTCTAGATTCTTGCTCCAGCTTTCCTGAGAGTAAGTTAATCTCTAAAATTGTGGTTGTTTTGCATATAAAACTATAACTTATGACTTCAAATAGGGAATGCCAAACATTTGGATGGGAACTAGTAAATGCAGTAAATTATTAGTTGTTTTGATTTTTCAAATCATCTGAGTATTTTATATTGTATGGCTAAAAAACCAGTTGGAGAACTAAGTGGGTTTTTGTTTTTGTTTTTGTTTTTGTTTTTCATTTTCACCCCAGGACTAAAGTATGTTTGGACAAATAGCATATATTATCTAAAAGGGTATTGGGTGAATTGAAAAGAATATAACTTTATGTTGCCTCTTTGCAAGTATGATGGGCTGTTTCCCAAGTGAATAGAATTAGTTATTCTTTTTTGTTTGTTTTCACTTTTACTGCTAGAGAATTTGTAAGCACTTGGGGGGGGGTGGGAGACACATGATTTTCTGAGTTTTGAATTGTTTTAACCGGCTTGAGAATATTTTCATCAAGAAAACTTAAGCAATATTTTTATTGACCTTATTTATCATACTACATTTATAGGAATCTTGATCTAATTTGTTGTGCAATGTGTTTATTTTCTGAGTACAAGGAATTCTTTCTGGCGGGGAGTGACTGGCTTTTAATAGCCACATTATTATTTCTAGATCACACGACTTCCTATTCAGAGCAATTTGAGCTAGTTAGATGTTTTGTGCTCCTCTGGTGAATAGTAATTTTTCCCCCTGATATTTACATCAGGATGTGTAGTGGGGGAAAAAAAATCAGTCTTAACAGAAATAAATAACCACAATCGTGACAGATCATGTTAATTCTTCTGTAGTCATCAATAATACTTTCTAGCACATGCATTCCTCCGCAGAAAGAAAAGGGAGTAGGCACGTAGGCGACATATTTAACTCTCTCAGATACCATGGTTTAGCAGGACACTGATTTCTTAATTGGTAATGTCGTGGTTTTGTTTGAGGTGGGGTCCCCAAGCCATCACAGCCCGCTCGGATGGCACTATCATCAGGAGCTCAGCCGCATAGCTTCTGAATCCCTTTGTTCAGTTCTGGAAAATTTTTGTTCCACAGGTGGATACCTCATAAAGGCAACTCTGTATGTCCTAAAGCCCTCGTCCTTGAATTATTCTCAGTCTTCACACTTTCTTTTGTGCTCCTTGCGTTAATTTTCTGTTGCGGCTATAACAGATGACCGTGAACTTCATGGCTGAAAACAAAACAGATTTATCATCTCACAGTTTAGGAGGTGAGAAGTGTGATGTGAGTCTCACTGGACGAAAATCAAGGTGCTGGCAGGGCACCTTGGATTCATTTCTGGAGGATGCGAGGGAGAATTCTGTTTTCTTGCCTTCTGCGGTTTCCAGAGGCTGCCTGCATTCCTCAGCTCACGCCCGCCTTCCTCCATCTTCAAAGCCAGCAACGGGTTGAGTCCTTTTAACAGCACCTTGCACTGACTGCCGTTTTTACTTCTCTTTTCCACTTTTCAGGACCCTTGTGATTACCTTGGCTTCCCCTAGATAACCCAGGATTATCTCCCTGACTTAGAGTCAGTTGATTAGCAACCTTACTCCCATCTGTTCCCTTAATTCTCCTTCGCCATGTAATGTAATATATTCACAAGTTCCAGGCTTAGAATGGGACCATTCTTCTGCCTGCCTTATTCCTCTTCAATTATTCCTTGCTTTTCAGACTGAAATGGCAGATGCACAATATTCCCTGCAAGACACAATGATTAGGTTTTATCTCTGCCTTGAGTTGGTGACCTTCCCATTTAGGTTGCCTCCTGAATACCAGTAGGGACCAGCATATTTGTGGCTTTGCTCTCGCCCCATGGATAAGATCAGCATTAGTCATGTATCCAGTAGCCAGAAACAACCTTATTAGTAATATGATGGAAGAGACAATAGCAATTCTGTGGTTTGCAACCCTCTTCAAAATGGCACCAAAGGAAGACACAATGACCCCCAAAACCCCGGTCTTATTGACTTGTGCTCCAAGCTTTGTGCCAAAGCTTAAGCCATTATGCTTGGAACATTTCCTGGACCAATCCCCTCCTACAATGTTGGGTTCTGTTCATTAAGATTACACCTTATGTTTTCCTTATCAACTAAGATAATTCATGGGCATTTATGTTTTACAAGTCTCAGAGTAACTTTGTTTTTCTTCCTGATGGGAAAATAATGAGATAGACTTCTTGCAATTCAATTATGGAACTCATTCTGGGAGATACACTAGTAATTCTTGGACTGCACTAAGATGACCATATAAATAATTACATCATGCTACCACTACCAGACTGAAGGTTATATCTGGAATCTGCTGCCTTCACTAGGTTTGAAAGAGACCATTTGATGGCTATTACACAGCTATGTCCTGATTTGTTGTTGTTATATAGGTTCTCTCTATATAATGTCCTCTGCAAACAATTCTATAAAGAGTTGCTGATGACGGGGCCTACGTATTGGAAACTGACAGTCTGGCTGACTGGTAGACCTGTGTGTAAGCCTAAAGGCTAGCGCTCTCTCCCTGTGAGCTTAAGCCCTTACATGGATTACCCCCAAGGCCAAGGTTGAGCCCATAAGTAGGAAGCAATGGATGACTGTTCCACTGAGAACAGTAGAGCAACATGGTACCTGAAAAATCATCAGGCCTAAATTGCCTCCAATAATATACTATTAGAATGAGGTTCCAGTTCAAGGAACTCCAGGATGTGAGGGCGATCTGGCTGCGACATCTGTCACCCCATTGATCGCCAGGGTTGATTCGGCTGATCTGGCTGGCTAGGCAGGTGTCCCCTTCCTCCCTCACTGCTCCATGTGCGTCCCTCCTGAAGCTGCGCGCTCGGTCGAAGAGGACGACCTTCCCCGATAGAGGAGAGGACCGTTCTTCGGTCAAGGGTATACGAGTAGCTGCGCTCCCCTGCTAGAACCTCCAAACAAGCTCTCAAGGAACTCCAAATGCGAATTTACCCAATTCATGAGTTCGTTCCCTTTCTCCCTATTTCTACTTCCCACCTATCCACTCATATGCATGCAGGAGTAACAGACATCTTGAATCTGAAAATTATTTTAGGTGCTCTTTTCTACTGGCAATAAAATGGGGCCCGCGATTTTGCAAGAATCAAATTTGTCTGTAATGACACCACACATACCTCTTTACCCAACAGACCTTATCACAATAACTATATTTTTCTGCTCATACTTTTCCAACAAAGAGCACCTTCACACCACTGGGTCCAACTCTGGCAAGGTCTCAGAATCTAGACAGCTTGAGAAGGCACAGAACGTCAAAGGTTCTTTCTATTTTTCAGGACATTTTTCACCTCTTTCCGTTTTTGTGAGAAAATCAAACATGGCTGTAGGGTGAAGAAGAAATTGGTTAGGCTGTTTTTTATTCTTGGCATTTTAGACTCTTTTCGATTCTACTTCTTGCATCCCACCCATACATCACCTAAGGTTTGCTTTTTCTTCCTTCCTCATCTTTGCAAATACCCTTTCTGATGGATACACCTTGTCTCTCTGCCCACACCCAGAGGTGCTTGCCCCACAAAGATGGAAGCTACAAGGGTGCTCTCTTTGCACCCATCATGGGCTTGTCTTTCTTGAGAATTCAGTTCATCGAGGTCTCCTTGCATCTATTGCTTTTTGTCTGTGCTATGGGAAATATGGTTTTAATTTTGTCTGGATTACTGTCATTTCTTACCATTGGTGTAAAGATATTCCACAGTCTTCTATATCTCAGCCGTGGATTTGAACAAAACAACGATATTGTATTCATGCACATTCTCATCACCTCCCTGATATTCCATGAGGTGGAACCAGATGCCAAGCTTCTGCCATGGCCGTTAGCCCTACAGGCCATTTCAAGTGAGAGAATATTGTGTGGTTTTCAGGGATTTCTTCATAATTTTAGAATCAGTTAATTTTCTCAATCTTCGATTAATATGCACATTTTGGTCAAGAGAGTCAAGCTTTTTTGTGTTTATTCCTTAACTTGAGGCAAAATTTAATAATTTGACATTTTGTGGGGGAGTATCTGTGGTTTGGGGTTAAATCATATTCTAGTTTTATTGCAAATAGATATTTCTTCAGTGTTCTTTGTATTTGTCCCTTTGGGTAGATTTTTCAAAGGAAAATGGGCAAATCACTTTTCATTTCGACTTTGAAGATATCAGGCTGATTTTTGTTCCATTATAAACTGTTTTCTCATTCCTTTCTGAATGACCCCACCTCTACCCTGGCAAATTAATTCTAACTTTTCCCTCTATCCTTTAATTTTAAACATACCATTCTTTTTTGTCATTGTATTTGGTACTTGGAGAGCCTTTTTGGGAAATATACATGTCTTCCAACTACCTTGAAAAATTAATTTCCGTTGGGCTTTTTACAATATACTTTCTTCAATGTATTTTTCTCCCAAATGTTTTTTCTTCTTTTGGGGTATCTCTTTACCAAATACTTTCCTTTTGATCCTACTTTTTTTCACTGGGTGGCAGATGTTCTTTGCAGAGTGGTGCAAGTTTCTTTGACCACACTTATATGTGTTGCTAATATGGAATTTAAGATACAATACAAAGTCTTTCATGGACCTATCTATATCATAGAATTATGACAATGTCATATCTTACTTGCCAAATTTTTCTGAATGTGACTGCTAATTTGCTGGGTTTGGGATTAAGTAGCATTACTTGCCACCTTTTATGTTGTATTTATTTAAAAAAGTACTATCATTGTGTATTTTTTATCTCTCTCATCATTTTTAAATGAGTTTTAATTTTCTTTGAAAATTTGGCAAGATTATGAAATTTTTTCCCATATCATAGATCTTATGTTCTTTACTGACTTCAATGGGATTTTTAAGTATGTAATTTGCTTTTCATTTCTTCTTACCTTTCTTCTTGAATTTTATTATAGTCATTAAATGGAAGACTTGAAAACTTTTCTTCTGTTTATTGTAATAAAGTTTCTTTTGAAAGATCATATATTTTTTCTGCCTCTTGAGAGTAATCAATCTTTCCGGATGTTCCAGCATTTGGGGGCTCCTGATAAGGACTGGACAGACCAAAGCCCATGGCTAAATAGTCTGAGTGGATCCCTCCATGAGCTCCTCACCCCTTGTCTGGATGCTGGTAGAATCTCTGATCTTGCACGAAATGGAGGATTGATCCACGCAATCCTTAGACAAATTTCGAAAACCGCATTGGCACAGTGGTTAAGAGTGAGGTCTCTAGAACTTGGTCATCTAAGTTAAAGCTCTGATTCTGCCACCATTAGCTGTGTTTGGCGAGTCACTCAGCCTCTATGTGTCTCATATCCCTCATCTTTTAAATGGGGAGAATAATAGGATCTATCCCAAAGGTTTCTTATGAGGATTAAACTAGTTGATTTCTTAGTTAACTTGAACTTCCTTTGATATGTTTTTAGCCTTCAGGCGCCTTTTCCTACACATGCAATTGGAAACAGCTGTTACAATGTTTCTTTCTGGTCTGATTGCACAATGTTTCCTATTTCAGACCTTCACATTTACTTCGTTTACTTCTTTATTTTAAAATAAACAGGTCAGAATGAGCAAGAGGCACATAAGTGTGGGCCAGCAAACGTGGGCTCTCCTCTGCAAGAACTTTCTGAAGAAATGGAGGATGAAGAGAGAGACCTTGTTGGTATGGCTCAGAGTCTATGTCTTCTCATATTTAGAAGAGGAAAATGTTTTTTGGGGGACACTGCAAACAGTTTATCTTCATTATTTAATGTTTCATATATGTGTTCTATTGTTAACTAACAGGCTGGAAAATTTTCCAAATTCTGGATTTTGCTACAACTTCAAATGGAAGTCCTTTAAATATATTATTATTATATGTCTGACTAGAGGCATTCTTTAAATAATTGATATTCAGAAGCTCTCTGAAAAATAAAGCCATGATTTTTATTGCAGAAATAATAATTCTTAAAATCTGAACTCATTTGAAACTCATGAAGGGGGGCACCTGGGTGGCTCAGTCGTTCAGCGTCTGCCTTTGGCTCAGGTCATGATCCTGGGGTTCTGGGATCAAGCCCTTCATCAGGTTCCCTGCTCAGCGGGGAGCCTGCTTCTCTCTCCCCCACTCACCCTGCTTGTGTTCTCTCTCACGCTGTGTCTCTCTCTGTCAAATAAATAAATACAGTCTTTTTTTTTTAAAAGAAACTCAGGAAGGAATAGGTACAAAAATTCAGGGTCAAAGTCAAAGAAAGAAGCAAATTTAACCCAGAATTAATCCAGCAAGTAATCAAAAATTTTTAAAAAACTTCAAAAGACAAATTATAGCACTTCTGCACACTTGACTAAGGCTACAATGTCAATTTGAAAAAAATAATGGGTATATATACAGAAAAAGAAAATGGCATTTTGAATTTTTGCTTCTATTAAGACAATACTTAGTTTCTCCTGATAAGAATGAGCAGATGTACTTTGTGTAGAAAATTAAGTAAATTGAGAAAAATACATTAAAAAAGTTAAAATCACATATAAAATACCCATCGTTCAAGGGTTAGTATATTAATATTTCATTTTATGAACATTGTGTGTGTCTGTGTTCTTTCAACAAATATGTATTGAATTCTTAGATTGACAGTAAATAAAGCATACAAAAATCCCAGCATGGAGTAAAGATTATATAAGTATAAATATAAAAGTTGGATTCTACCCTACATAGATGTGTTACTTCCAACCTTTTAACTGTTTTTAATATAAGCATGACATCTGTCAATTGATCTATCTAGATATAGAGCAACACACATACTAAAATGAGATCAGATGGTAAATAAGATAAATACCTCTTTTAAAGACACTGTGTTTAGAATTGAAAGTGTGTAATAGGGTCTCTTCTTAATACCAGGTTTCAAATGCATTCTGTTGCACTTCCAATTTCGGAATGTTGTCACAATGACAAAGATTTTTTAAAATTCTTTTTATGAGCAGTATTTTGGGATGTTCTTCTTCCTCATATACAGCAGCAGCAGATAAAAATAGGACCCTGCTCCTGTTGATGAGAGATGGAAACCAATTTCATGACACCTAACATTTCTTTATCATCGACACTCAGGTGCGAGCATGACTATAAACCCCTGGGCCATTCCTGAAGCAATCTAGCCTCTAACACTCACATTAAAGTATGATAAACTTAGACTCTCAATTATAATTGGTATCAGTGCCACAACTCTCGATGGATGATGCATATATTTCAAAATATGCTAATCAAAAGACAAAAGAAAACGGAAACACTGGGAAACTGGGAGAGAGGAAAAAATGGTCCAAGCTACATAACAAAACTACATGTTTGAAGTTGTTCGTGGATGATTTATCTGTGGATGAGCAGCTATTGATCTGCTTCATTTTTCTCTCATTGCTGTGTAGGAATGGTTTTTCTCATTTCTTCTAGTATTATTTGCATACCGACTTTCCTCCAATTTACATCAAGTTAATGACTTCCCTCAATTGCCTGCTATGAATCTGGGACGTGTAGATAATTTTAATGATTCTAATTATGTGATTGCATTTGCACCTGAATCCAAAACAACCCAGGAGATCATGAACAAAGTGGCTTCAGCCCCATTCATGAAAGGTATGTTCTCTGGCAGTTCTGGGTGTTTTGCTGATTTGCAAAACATACAAATTTATTTTAGGATTTCCTATTACCTTCATTATAGTCCATATCAAAATGAAACAGGCCGGCATTATTCAAATGTATGTTAGTGAGAAGATTCTGGAAATATTGGACAGTGCTGACAGTATGGTTTTTAAATCTCTTCAACTATATAAAAAATTGAGAGAGAAATTAGACAGTAAAACCAAGAAATCATGGGCAATAGTTACCAACAAAACTAGTTGGTAAGGTGTTTCCCCAAATCCCACAATATAAATGGATGGGGAAAAAGCACCAACAGCCACCAAGTCTACATGGCGTCTCTCTCTGGGGTGTTGGGAGAGCAAAGGGGAGCAGTGGGGTATCTGATGGACCCAAGAAGAACCCCTTTAGAGGAAGCCAGTACCCATTGCAAAGCAGAGTAGGCCAATCTGCGAACAACTGAAACCATTTTCGGCTACTGTACTAGTAGGGTAGTGTTATACTGTTATTCCAAAGCTGTTACATATGTAAAGTGGGATATACCAAATAAGTAATTATGGAATAGTCTTTCTCTCTCACCTCTGTGTCTTGGAAACCCAGGAGTCTCAGTACTGGAGGAAAGGAGACGCAGAGGTCTGGGACCGGAAATTGACAGGGTAAAGAATATTGTCAGAGCACCCGGTTGGCGCAGTCGGTTGAGCATCCAACTCTTGGTTTTGGCTCAGATAGAAAACTCAGGGCTGTGGGATCAAACCCCGCATCAGGCTCTGTGCTCAGTGCAGAGTCTGCTTGAGACTCTCTCTCCCTCCTCCTCTGCCCCTCCCCCCATGCTTGCAAGCTCACTCTCTCTCAAATAAATAATCATTTAAAAATATGTTGTCATTCCTTATAGTTAGGAAGCCAGTGATAATGAATAGGTTCTGTCAAAGGGACTCAGTAGTCACCTTGAAGAGACTCCCACTGGTCTAAGTTGGCATACTTTGAGCTTCAACAAGAATAATAAGTGTAGTGATATGAAACTCGTCTAATGTATACATAAAATCCAGGCTTTCATAATTTATTAAAAGAAAAAAATGCTTTTGGAAGATGGTACAAAATCAGTTCTTCTTATGAAAATTTGTATATAAAGGGAAGATACCCAGTATTTATCCTGTATGAACTGTACTATTGGATAATTGAACAGATGCTGGAAAGTACTATTTTATAAATGTTTTCTACTAATAAATAAGAAAACAAATGGTGGCAGTATAATATCACCATTTTGAAACTCCCATTGAATTAATGGATCTAGGCACTGAGTGTCCATGGCTGCTAATAATATCTCCAAACACCAGATCATCGGAAACTCTGATGAAAGAAAACACCACCACATGTAGTCTTGCCAAAGGGATTTGACCAGAGTCTGATTAAGGCTCTGGATGCCACTGCCAGACTGCAGGAAATGCAGGTATTACGAACATGTCAAATTGCACTAGAAGCGTGCATCCATCAGAATCCAGGCTGCAGGGAATTACGTAGTTTAAGTGGCCCGGGTTTGGTCAGTAACAGTCATTAATTCACATGATATCTTTTGGATATCTTGAGAAAACATTCTCCAAACTTAACAATTTTATGCTGTCTTCAGAGGTTTGGCCACATACACTAATTGTTACATGAAAGTACATATTTTAATTATAGGATATAGTTCACATTTGGATAAGTCTGTGTATTGCTAGGGGTATTGCTGGTATAATAGTGGTATTGCTATTATTCCAAATTCAATGCTTTAAATCATTGGTTTAAAAGCTTATTTGGAAAGGCATAATCTGTTTCTAAAAAAAGTGATTGCCACATTAACTCTGATTTATCTAGAATGTTAGACACTCCCCATAGTATGAGTCTCTTATTTAGGACCAGCCCTGCCTTTAGTGAATAAAGAACTTTAACATAATTGAATATGGCCTGCCGTCATTGTACCACATAGAAATCTTCTTGCTTATTAGCTACTTTCTTCTTACTTATTAGCTACTTTCTTTCACACGGCAGGAAGAACAATCATGGGGTGGCCGGATGAGAAAAGCATGGACGATTTGGATTTAAACTACTCTATAGATGCAGTGAAAGTCATCTTTAATGATACCTTCTCATATCATTTGAAGTTTTTCTGGGGAGGGAGAATCCCCAAGATGAAGGAACACAGAGACCATTCAGGTAACTTTCCTACCAGAAGGGTTTTTTGTTTTTGTTTTTGTTTTTTGCTATTATGTCATTAGCCACTAGAGGGTGCATGTGATCTCTGAAGTCCACACAAACCTACGCTGGGTAATTCCTGAACATAAATGAGATTCATTCTTATTTAAATAAAGCCTGTGTTCTTAAGTGTATTGTTTCGTTAAGAAATTATATTTGCTATTATTCCTATGCTACTCCTAAATATAACCTGAAGGAAAGATTCTTGCTCATTGAATCCCAAATGTTAAAAAAATGTAGTGCTTTCTTGGCAAAAACAGCAGAAGAACAAACCTCAAAAAAACATTCTTGGCTAACTGAGAGAATAATAGATTAAGTAAAAATTATTAATAACTGGTCTTAACAACATTAACAAAACAATTCTGGTGTATTCTTCTTGGGTGCGCTCTTCAAACCTCACTGGAGAAGTCCTACCATACACTGTATTATTGTGGACTTCTACTGCATTTTGGAACATTTGATGTTTTGATTTTCCCTATACCAAGATCGTCCCATCCCATCATAAATGGTTATGTTCTTCTTTTATGAAAGCTCATTGTCAAGTGATGGATGAAAAAATCACATGTGAAGGTTCAATGTTCTGGGAGAAAGGCTTTGTAGCTTTTCAAGCTGCCATTAATGCCGCTATCATAGAAGTGAGTATTAAGTTAAAGAAAACTAATTGCATTGTAAATTACATTTTGATGCATGGTGCTACAATGGACTGCCCTACCTTAGCATTTAATTAATTGAGTCACTTAATTTATTTGGCACAATACACTGAACAACTGCTATATGTAAGCCATTACACTAAGCACTGAGGATCAAGAAATAAGTAGAACACAGGTACTTTTCTCCCGTGATCCTGGATAATGATGGGACAGAAATGTGGATGTGAAGTCACAATAAAAGTTGAGGTTCTATCATGGAATTATACATGCTGTGCAAGGCAAACAATGAAGCAGAAGATACTCTGAGAAATATCAGGGAAGATGAGTAACTGAAGCAACATTTCAGTTGTGCCTTCAAGCCTGAGTAAAATTTTGTCTAGTGAAGATGGTAAATGGGAATGTTCTAAGGAGTCAGGACAGAACTTGGAGTGTTTCAGGAAAACAAGGAGCCAGATTATGATGAACATATATATTTAAATGTGGAATGCACATAATTTCTTATAACTGAGAGAGAACACACAAGGTTATAATTGGTGTGATGATAACAATGTGTTCATTGATACTTTCCCTTAGATCACAACAAATCATTCAGTGATGGAAGAGCTGATGTCAATTACTGGTATAAATATGAAGATATTACCTTTTGTTGCCCAAGCAGGAGTTGCAACTGATTTTTTCATATTCTTCTGCATTATTTCTTTTTCTGCATTCATTTACTATGTATCAGTCAATGTCACACAAGAAAGACAATACATTAAGTCATTGATGATGATGATGGGCCTTCGAGAATCAGCATTCTGGTAAGTTACATGGCCACAACCTATCATGCAACATAGATAAACACAACAAGCTAGCTGGTTGGACTCCATAAGCCTATGAAGTATCATATTTAAGCTTGATTCTTTCCTAAAGCAGTGCATTATAAATGAATGGAATAGATTCAAGTAAGCATGGTAAATAAAACTTTTCATACTTCTTTAAATTAAAGAAAGCCTGATCCCATAGATGTCTGCTGATACCCAAGTCACTAAGCAATAAAAATGATGACTCTCAGTCACTAGTTGCAAGACACGAGTGCACCCAAATATGTAAGAACTTGAGGTTTCTAATGTTTGATGAAATACATTTCAGATATTTTGTGAGATCGGGTGGTTGATACTGCCCTCACATTGAATGATTCATCACTCTGATGACACTGATGGAAAAAAAGCCCATTGTGCCCTTTCAGCACAGAGCTTCCTTGGTGGAGGACTAACAGAGTGGTTAGAACACAGGCCTGGGAGGCAGGAAGCCATGGGTCTTCTCCATCTGTGCATTACCATCCTAAACAAGCTACTTAATTTCTTAAAACTCAGTCTCTTTTTCTGTGAAACATTGGTAATGGCATCTGTCTCTCATTGGCCATGACGATTAAAGAAGGGAATGTATTTAAAGTGCTTTGCATTGAGCATAACAAAAATTAAACACTCAATATTAGATGACAGTTGATAGAAATTTGGGAAGGGTCAGAGTCTGAGAGGAGAGTAGTTGTAAGTTAAGAAACCAAGGAGTGAGGGATGCCTGGGTGCCTCAGTCAGTTAAGTGTCTGCCTTTGGCTCAGGTCATGATCTCAGGGTCTTGGGGTCCCTGCATTGGGCTCCCTACTCACCCAGGAGGCTGCTTCTCCCTCTCCTGCTCCCCCTGCTTGTGCTCTCTCTCTCTCTCTCTCTGTCGAAAAAATAAATAAAATCTTAAAAAAAAAAGACAGAAAGAAACAACAACAACAACAACAACAACAACAACAAACCCAAGGAGTGACTCTCCAACTAGCAACAAAAAAAATTTAATGGGTTTAGCCAAGGGATGTATTTGAGATATAGAATAGTAAAAGCATGAATTCTGGACTGAAAACGTCATGGTTTGCGTTTGGTTTCTTTATACACTAATGTTATTCTCAATGGTAAACAAGATTTGTAGAATCTACAGGATAGCTCTGGACATATGCCATGTACTCTTTAAAAGGACATTAGGAGAGGACAAGATGGCAGAGAAGTAGGAGTTTCATCTGGTCCTAGGAATTTGGCTAAATAGCTATCAAACCATTCTGAACACCTGTGAACTCAACTAGAGATCTAAGAAAAGAATTGCTTCAAAACTACAAACAGAAAAGTGACCACTTTCTGCAAGACAGAATGACAAGACAGAAAAACTCACCTCAAAAAAGAGGACAAGGGGCAGTACTGGTAGCTAGAGACCTAATCAGTCTGGACATAAGTAAAATGTCAGAACTAGAGTTCAGAACTATGATTATAAAGATACTAGCTGGGCTTGAAAAAAGCATAGAAGACACTAGAGAATCCCTTTCTGAATAAATAAAAGAACTAAAATCTAATCAAGTCAAAATTAAAAAGGCTATTAATGAAATGCAATAAAAAATGGAGGCTCTAACTGCTAGGATAAATGAGGCAGAAGAGAGAATTAGTGATAAAGAAGACAAAATGATGGAGAATAAAGAAGCTGAGAAAAAGAGAGATAAACAACTACTGGATCACGAAGGGAGAATTCAAGAGATAAATGATACCATAAAGCAAAACAATATTAGAATAACTGGGATCCCAGAAGAAGGGGGGGGCAGAAGGTATATTGGAGCAAATTATAGTGGAGAACTTCCCTAATCTGGGGAAGGAAACAGGCATTCACGGAGGCACAGAGAAACCTCCTCAAAAATCAATTAAAATAGGTCAACACCCCAACATATAATACTGAAACTTGCAAATCTCAGAGACAAAGAGAAAATCCTAAAAGCAGCTCAGGACAAGAAGTCCTTAACCTACAAGGGTGGAAACATTAGACTGGAAGCAGACCTATCCACAGAGACCTGGCAAACCAGAAAGGAGTGGCATCATATATTCAGGGTGCTAAATGTGAAAAATATGCAACCAAGAATACTTTATCCAGTTAGGATGTCATTCAAAATGGGAGAGATAAAAAGCTTCCAGGACAAACAGAAACTAAAAGAATTTGTGATCACTAAACCAGTCCTGCAAGAAATATTAAAAGGGATCCTTTAAGCAAAGAGAGAGCCCAAAAGTAACATAGACCAGAAAGGAACAGAGAGAGTATACAGAAACAGTGACTTTACAGGTAATTTAATGGCACTAAATTAATATCTTTCAATAATTACTCTGAATGTAAATGGGCTAAATGCCCCTATCAAAAGATACAGGGTATCAGATTGGATAAAAAAGCAAGACCCATCAATATGCTGTCTGCAAGAGACTCATTTTAGACCCAAAGACACCTGCAGATTGAAAGTGAGGAAGTGGAAAACTATTTATCATGCTAAAGGACACCAAAAGAAAGCTGGGGTAGCAATCCTTGTATCAGACAACTTAGATTTTAAACCAAAGACTGTAATAAGAGATGAGGAAGAACACTATATCAAAATTAAAGGGTCTATCCAACAAGAAGATCTAACAATTATAAATATTTATGTACCTAACATGGGAGCAGCCAATTATATAAAGCAATTAATAACAAAATTAAAGAAACACATCGATAATAATACAAAAATAGTAGGGGACGTTAACACTCCACTCACTGCAGTGGACAGATCATCTAAGCAGAAGATCAACCAGAAAACAATGGCTTTGAATGACATACTGGACCAGATGGACTTCACAGATATATTCAGAGCATTCCACCCAAAAGCAACAGAATACACATTCTCGAGTGCACATGGAACATTCTCCAGAATAAATCACATACTGGGTCACAAATCAGGTCTCAACTGGTACCAAAAGATGGGGATCATTCCCTGCATAATTTTGGACCAAAATGTTTGGAAACTGGAACTCGATCACAAGAGGGAATTTGGAAAGAACTCAAATTCATGGAGGCTAAAGAGCATCCTACTAAAGAATGAATCGGTCAACCAGGAAATTAAAGAAGAATTTAAAAAATTCATGGAAACAAATGAAAATGAAACATAACTGTTCAAAACCTTTGGGATGCAGCAAAGGCAGTCCTAAGAGGGAAGTATATAGTAATACAAGGCTTTCTCAAGAAACAAGAAAGGTCTCAAATACACAACCTAACCCTACACCTAAAGGAGCTAGAGAAAAAACAGCAAATAAAGCCTAAACCCAGCAGGAGAAGAGAAATAATAAAGATCAGAGCAGAAATCAATGAAATAGAAACCAAAAGAACAGTAGAACAGATCAACGAAACTAGGAGCTGGTTCTTTGAAAGAATTAACAAGATTGATAAACCCCTGGCCAGACTGATCAAAAAGAAAAGAGAAAGGACTCAAGTAAATAAAATGATGAATGAAAGAAGAGAGATCATAACCGACACTGAAGAAATACAAACAATTATAAGAACATATTACAAGCAACTATATGCCAACAAATTAGGCAATCTGGAAGAAATAGACGCATTCCTAGAAATGTATAAACTACCAAAACCGAACCAAGGAGAAATAGAAAACCTGAAAAGACCCATAACCAGCAAGGAAATTGAAGCAATAATCAAAAATCTCCCAACAAACAAGAGTCCAGGGCCAATTGGCTTCCCAGGGGAATTCTATAAAACATTTAAAGAATAATTAATACCTATTCTTCTGAAGCTGTTTCAAAAAATAGAAATGGAAGGAAAACTTCCAAACTCTATGAGGCCAGCATTATCTTGATCCTAAAACCTGACAAAGACCCCACCAAAAAGGAGAATTATAGACCAATATCCCTGATGAGCATGGATGCAGAAATTCTCACCAAGATACAAATCAATAGGATCCAACAGTACATTAAAAGGATTATTCACCATTACCAAGTGGGATTTATTCCTAGGCTGCAAGGCAGGTTCAACATCTGCAAATCAATCAATGTGATACACTACTTTAATAAAAGAAAGGACAAGAACCATATGATCCTCTCAATAGAAGCAGAAAAAGCACTTGACAAAGTACAGCACCCTTTCTTGATTAAAACTCTTCACAGTGTAGGAATAGAGGAAACATACCTCAATATCATAAAAGTCGTTGGGCATCTGATTTGGCTCAGGTTGCGATCCCAGGGTCCTGGGATCGAGGCCCACATCGGGCTCCCTGCTCCGTGGGAAGCCTGCTTTTCCCTCTCCCACTCCCCCTGCTTGTGTTCCCTCTCTCTCTGTGTCTCTCTCTGTCAAATAAATAAAATCTACACACACACACACACACACAAAAATCCATATACAGAAAGCCCACAGTGAATATCAATGGGGAAAAACTGAGAGCTTTTCCCCTAAGGTCAGGAATATGACAGGGATGTCCACTCTCACCACTGTTGTTCAACATAATACTAGAAGTCCTAGCCTCAGCAGTCAGGCAATAAAAGGAAATAAAAGGCATCCAAATCAGCAAAGAAGAAGTCAAACTCTCACTCTTTTTGCAGATTACATGATACTCTATGTGGAAAACCCAAAAGACTCCACCCCCAAATTGCTAGAACTCATACAGGAACTCAGCAAAGTGGCAGGATATGAAATCAATGCACAGAAATCAGCTGCATTTCTATACACTAACAATGAGACAGAAGAAAGAGAAATTAAGGAGTTGATCCCATTTATAATTGCACCAAAAACCATAAGATACCTAGGAATAAACCTAACCAAAGAGGCAAAGGATCTGTACTCAGAAAACTATAGAATACTCATGAAAGAAAATGAGGAAGACACAAAGAAATGGAAAAATGTTCCGTGCTCATGGATTGGAAAAACAAATATTGTTAAAATGTCTATGTTACCTAGAGCAAATTACACACTTAATGCAATCCCTATCAAAATACCAAAAACTTTTTTTCACAGAGCTGGAACAAGGAATCCTAAAATTTGTATGGAACCAGAAAAGACCCCGAATAGCCAAAGGAATGTTAAAAAAGAAAAGCAAACCTGGTGGCATCACAATTCCATACTTCCAGCTCTATTACAAAGCTGTCATCATCAAGACAGTATGGTACTGGCACAAAAACAGACACATAGAATGTCAATGGGACAGAATAGAGAGCCCAGAAATGGACCCTCAACTCTCTATGGTCAACTAATCTTCAACAAAGCAGGAAAGAATATCTGATGGAAAAAAGACCGTCTATTTAACAAATGGTGTTGGGAAAATTGGAAAACCACATGCAGAAGAATGAAACTGGAACATTTTCTTACACCACACACAAAAATAGACTCAAAATGGATGAAAGACCAAAATGTGAGATAGGAATCCATCAAAATCCTAGAGGAGAACACAGGCAGCAACCTCTTCGATGTCGGCCATGCAGACTTCTTGGTAGACACATCTCCAAAGGCAAGGGAAGCAAGGGCAAAAATGAACTATTTGGACTTCATCAAGATAAAAAGCTTTTGCACAGCAAAGGAAACAGTCAACAAAAGACAACCCACCGAATGGGAGAAGATATTTGCAAATGACAGATAAAGGGCTAGTATCCAAAATCTATAAAGAAATTAAACTCAACACTCAAAGAACAAATGATCCAATCAAGAAATGGGTAGAAGACATGAACAGACATTTTTCCAAAGAAGACATCCAAATGGCCAACAGACACATGAAAAAATGCTCAACATCACTCAGCATCAGGGAAATACAAATTAAGACCACAATGAAATACCACCTAACACCAGTCAGAATGGTTAAAATTAACAAGTCAGGAAACAACAGATGTTGGCGGGGATGTGGAGAAAGGGGAACCCTCTTACACTGTTGATGGGAATGCAAACTGGTGCAGCCACTCTGGAAAACAGTATGGAGATTCCTCAAAAAGTTGAAAATAGAGCTACCCTATGACCTAGGAATTGCACTACTGGGTATTTACCAAAGAGATACAAACGTAGTGATCCAAAGGGGCACCTGCACCCCAGTGTTTATAGCAGCGATGTCCACAACAGCCAAATTGTGGAAAAAGCCCAGATGTCCATCGACAGATGAATGGATAAGGAAGATGTGGTGTATATATACAATGGGATACTACTCAGCCAGAAAGGATGCGAGGAAGGAAGGAAGGAAGAAAAAGAAATCTTGCCATTTGCAATGACATGGATGGAACTAGAGGGTATTGTGCTAAGTGAAATAAGTCAGAAAAAGACAATTATCATATGATCTCACTCATATGTGGAATTTAAGAAACAAAACAGGGGATCATAGGAGAAGAGAGGAAAAAATAAAACAAGATGAAATCAGAGAGGGAGACAAACCATAAGAGACTCTTGATCATAGGAAACAAGCTGAGGCTTTCTGGAAGAGAGTGGGGTGGGGGGAATGGGGTAACTGGGTGATGGACGTTAAGGAGGGCACATGATGTAAAGAGCATTGGGTATTATATAAGACTGATGAATAACCTCTGAATGATCTCTACCTCTGAAACTAATAATACATTATATGTTAATTGAATTTAAATTTAAAAAAAACAAACAATTAAAAAAGGAAAGGACATTAGGCACTGTTCAGTTGGGTAGGAAGACCCCACATTTTTAATGCTGCCAATTTAAACCAAATTTATTTTTTTTCTCCAGAAATGTTCAAGTAACTGAGTGTAAAAATGGAGAAAATGGATTGCTGGTTTGATCTAGAATGGGAGTTCTTCTGGTTCTCTTTTTTTTTAAATTCTGGAGCTCAATACTGAAGAAAATTTTGCTCACTATATTTTTTTAAAAAAATAGAAATCTACAGAGTCAGAGAAAAGTAAACAATATGATAAAAAGAAAGGAGAAACCAAATAAATCCAACAAGGGAAGGTTAAAAAAAAAAACACAGGACTTTTCCTGTGTAAGAAAAGGCTGTAACATTCTATTGATACCGCATATGAATGAAATTAGAAGTTTATGGGACACGGAGAGATGAACAATCTCAGATGAACAGAAGTGATTGAGCAAAGAGCATTGTTACAATTAGGCAAGACTTCCCAAAACATGAGGGCATTTAAACTTTGAAGTAAAGAAAGTTAAGTGTTCATCGTGGACTTGTTATATACCAGTGGTCACATTAAACACATAACATACAATATTTTGTTTCATTCTCTTATTATTTTTCAATAGACAATAAGGAAATTTAAAGAGATTCTACCTCTCAGATCATATAGTTACAGTGCAGCACAGAAAACCTGAACCTACGTCTGTATGATTAGAAAGCTTGTTCTCTTTCCCCTATAAAGAACTTTCTTCCTGTTTCTTTGGCATTGATAGCAAGAAAAACATATCTGTGTATCCACCTGTCTTTCTGTATCTCTGTATTTCTAAGCCTGTGTATATCCGATCTATACCTAATCTATATCTGATTGTCTATATCCGGGGTTGGCAAACTATGGCCCTTTTTTGAACAATCTGCAAGCTAGGAATGGCTTTTATGAAAACACCTAAAAAAAATCAAAAGAACAATAATATTTTTTATTAAATGATTTTATTTATTTATTTGACAGAGGGAGACACAGCGAGAGAGGGAACACAAGCAGGGGGAGTGAGAGAGGGAGAAGCAGGCTTCCCGCGGAGCAGGGAGCCCGATGCGGGGCTTGATCCCAGGACCCTGGGATCATGACCTGAGCCGAAGGCAGACGCTTAATGACTGAGCCACCCAGGCGCCCCAAAAGAACAATACTATTTTGTGGCACACAAAAGCATATGTGAAATTCAAACGTCAGTGTCTACAAATAAATTGTTATTGGAGCAAAGCTCCGTCATTTGAACATTGTCCGTGCCCACAAAGGCAGACTTCAGTAATTGCAAGAGACCGTATGGTCTGAAAAGCCTGAAAGATTTACTATCTGGCTCATCAGAGAAAAAGTTTGCTGATCCCTGCTTCATCGTCTGGTTTTTGTTCATGGTGTTTATACTTTACTGAAAGAAGAAGTCCAGAACGGACATGTAGGTCGTAGATGTTTTCCCAGAAAACTGTTCCCAGTTACCCTCATTAGATGACTCAGTCTATTTCTTTGTTTTGCAATTAGTCACCTATTTTACCTGTGTACTTATTGTCTACCTTCCCTGGTAGCATATGAACTTTGGGGACAGAGAAGTTTTCTAATCTCTTAGCTCTTGATATAGGGTAATCCCTTTACTCTTGATATGGGGTAAGCTTCCCAAATCATTTGCAGAGTAAGTGCATAAATAAAGTGATAAAGTACCAGCCGTTGAACTGATGCTATGTTTCTGTGCTAGGCTCTCCTGGGGTTTGATGTATGCTGGTTTCATCTTTATTGTGGCTACTTTGATGGCTCTTATTGTAAAATCTGCCCAAGTTGTCGTCCTAACTGGCTTTGTGGTGGTGTTCACCCTCTTTCTCTTCTATGGCCTGTCTTTGGTGAGTTGGTAAATTCAATCTCTCTCTCTCTCTCAGAGAAACCAGTCATTTCTCACCAACTCTGGTCACACCTCTTCTGTTTCTGTTTGCAGTATATGAGTATTTGCATGAGACAGTATCTGGGGGGTGGGGGTGGAGGATTGGATGTTATATATTTTTATATTATGAAATTCTTTTTATTATGCTACTGATGATTCTCAGAGAATTATATACTACCTGAAGTTTTTCTCTCCTCTCAGATAACTTTAGCTTTCCTGATGAGCGTGTTGATAAAGAAACCTTTCCTTACTGGATTGGTTGTCTTTCTCCTTACTGTCTTTTGGGGGAGTCTGGGATTCACTGCATTGTACAGACATCTTCCTGCATTTTTGGAATGGACCTTATGTCTTCTTAGCCCTTTTGCTTTCACCACTGGAATGGCTGAGGTAAGAGTTAATATAACTATTTCATTTTTTACAGAACATTAAAAAATTCTCTCTGAGGAATTCATGCTCTATGTTCTAAGCATCAAAATTCTCATCCGCTTTTGTAAAGATGCACATCTAAGGTATCAGGTTTTTCATTTTTCTCTCTCAGCGTAACTGGCTTTATTTTAAGTCATTCATATAGGTTGATACTCCATTATCGATGTGGTTCAGCTTTTACTTTCAGTGGGTTGTGCCAATGAACAATTAACTAATTTAGTGCACAGGAAACACGACCCTTAATATTATCGCAAGTATTTGTAAACCAGGAATTCAATGGAAATAAATTTTTATTTTTAATTGGCCAGTTGTACATGAAATTGAACCTCTTCTCAGAAAATTTAATTCTAGGTGTGACATTGTAACTGTAAAATGCTATGAAAGGTTATGTTATGTATAAACTCATTGTATCTCACTATAATAAGAAATTATTCTTGTGACCACTGAAGTACTTTCAGCTTTTCATGTTCTTACTTTCAAATAGTATCCCCTTTCTAGAATGTCCCCTCTGCCCCCATCCTACACCTGATGAAATCCTTAGGCAACCCCTCCTTTGAGTTTTTACTTCCCAGAGGATTTGCCTACTTTTTCCCATGGGTCTCTAAGTCCTTAGTACCTACTTCCACTAACTTCCCAAATTGCTTTGTAGCTAGATGGATTCACTGCTATGTCTTCCAATAGATTGGAGCTCTGTGAAGACAGGAACTGTGTTTTATTTATCTTTTCAATCCCAGGGTTTAGCAGAGATAAGACAATAATAATTCTTAATACTCTATTTATCTTTTTAAAATTCAATGTATGTGTCTTTTTTCCAGCTTATACATTTGGACTATGATGTGAATTCTAACATCCATTGGGATTCTTCAGACAACCCATACCTAATAATAGCTACTCTTTTCATGTTGGTTTTTGATGCTCTTCTGTATTTGGCTTTGACATTATATTTTGACAAAATTTTGCCCAGTAAGTAGTAACCTAATTGTCATTCAATGCAATTTCATTCCGTGCATTTCTATAAAATAACTGTCTACAACATATTGGGTATAAACTATCAAGCATTTTTTTTCCCAAAATTTCTAAAATGAGCCCAATGGTATTCTGCACTTTGTTTATAGAATCGCTTTCTAAGATCTCATTCTACCACAATACTTTAAATTGTTTCTTTTTAAAAAGAGACGCTTGCAAGAGATGAAGGATAATTATACTATTAGTGCTTATATTAGCGCTAGATGAAGAAAGCTAGTGCTTGGGACTGGATCTTAAGGGTGTCTAAATACTTCCCAAAGCAGTTGCCTTGACAAGCTGTCCTGAGGTCACTAATCCTTAAAGTGGTGACTGATGCAATGTTCAATTGCCTCCTGTTCGCGTAGCTGAATATGGACATCGACATTCTCCTTGGTTTTTTCTGAAATCCTCTTTTTGGTTTCAACACCAAAGGGCTGATCATGTGGCCCTTGAGAATGAAATAGATTCAGATTCTTCATCCAACGACTCTTTTGAACCAGTGTCTCCAGAATTCCACGGGAAAGAAGCCATCAGGTAATAAATAAATTACACAAATTGCAAAGGGAGAACAGGTCAGAGACCAGAGGTCTCTCCAGCAAAATACTGGTGTGACAAAGATTTCCTGGGTGCTTCTTTGTACCCACCTACGTCCAGGCCATTCCACTTGTGAAATGCCACCATTAATGTTAAAAGCACTTTGCTTTCCCACATTGTCAGCGTTTTTATTTACGAATATCTTATTGCAGAACGACAAACATCAGGGAATAAATAATCTTCATATTTCCATTTCTCTCATTTTCTTTTTGCTCTCTTTTTGGTGCTGTTTTCTCTCTGTGACTGCTGTCTTTACGACAGACACTGTCATCACGTCCCTTGTCATTCTTCTCCTTTTCTCTGTGATTTACTCTGTCTCTCTCCTCTTTGCTTCCTGATGAAGAATAGAAGGAAGAGGCAGGTGATGCAGAAAAGGGGAGATTGGCATCCAGAGAGATGGGAGGAAAACCTAAGTTAGGGTACTCATGCCATGCATGTCTTCCCTCTGAGATGATAGATGCGTGTTATTCAATGCTGATTGCTTTGTTTCCAAACAACTAGAAATCCCTAACTTCCCTGGGTCTTTGCTCAACCTTTGTTCATCATTCAATTTGCCATTGTTTCCTCAGGAAAGCCTTTCCCATCACCTGGGCCCGCGTGAGGGAAAGAGCTCCCAGAACTTTCTCACAACTCCAAAGACTTGAATTCTCAATCCTCTGTCTACTTCCACAGTGTCCTTAAAACATTTTCCTCTTTTTTTTTTTCAGAATAAGAAATCTTAGGAAAGAATATGGAAAAGGAAATCATGAAAAAGTAGAAGCCTTGAAAGGTAATGAGCTAACATCATATCTACGGCTGTTTGATTTGGTGACTATGCCTCATTGTTGTACTGTCTTCGTGGGGATAAAGAACTGATATATTCCAGACACCACAATTCTCCTTCATTTCAACACATTGCGTTTCCTTCTGAGTGAATGTAGGAACATAGAACAATTTTAGAAAGTCAGGGTGTGCCATCGATACCTTACAGGTTTGAAAGATGTATGGCTGCATCATGAAGTTCTTTATTTTCAACTCGTCACACTCCCTAATCCTAATAAATGATCTTTATTATAGTCAGCCTATTTGTAATGACAAAACTGCCCTTATCCAAAAAATTGTTAATCACATAATAATATAATCATGACAATGCTATAGCTTTAAAGTTTGTATCATAGGAGATACAATTTTAAAGGGAAGGATTTGGGGATGGATTTTATTTTGAATATTGCTAGCCAAATATACACATGCTATAAGAAATTATAAAAGTTTTGGAGAATGTGGGGCACCTGAGTGGCTTAGTTGGTGAAGTGTCAGACTCTTGATTTTGGCTCAAGTCATGAGCTCAGGGTCCTGAGATCGAGCCCCACATCGGGCTCCACACGCTGCATGGAGTCTGCTTGAGATTCTCTCTCTTCCTCTCCCTCTGCCCCTCCCCCTGCTCTGCTCTCACTCTCTAAATAAAAAAATAAAATCTTGAAAAAAAAATTTTTTTTGGAGAATGTAAAGTTAACATGTAGGCTCTGAGTGGAATTTCTTTTTGTAATAATGCCAGGTCTGGTATTTGACATATATGAAGGCCAGATCACTGCCCTCCTTGGTCACAGTGGAGCTGGGAAAACGACCCTGTTAAACATGCTCAGTGGACTGTCCATCCCAACATCAGGTGAGGAGATAATTAGAGGCAAGAACATGGGCAAATAAATTAACTCTGCATTTTATTAATTAGTTTTATTGGTTAATTTCAGTAGTTAGTAATTTCATTAACTCCTAGTCACCCTCAGGTACTTAAGACACAAGTTTCACAAGTTTCTTCAAGTTATTCTTTTAATAGATGTATGTTCTGTTTATTTAGGAAAATCTTGGTGGTTTAAATATTTCAAGATAAGTAGCTTTATGAATAGTCACTCCAACTGGTTCAGATAAATTGTGAACATTACATTTTTAGTCAATAGTGTATTCCTTATAGATCCTGTATGCTTAAAAGACTTTAGTGTTTGGAGGCACCTGGGTGGCTCAGTCGTTAAGCATCTGCCTTCGGCTCAGGTCATGATCCCAGGGTCCTGGGATCGAGCCCTGCATCAGGCTCCCTGCTCAGTGGGAAGCCTGCTTCTCCCTCTCCCACTCCCCCTGCTTGTGTTCCCTCTCTTGCTGTCTCTCTCTGTCAAAAAAAATAAATAAAATCTTAAAAAAAAAAGACCCTAGTGTTTGACACCCATTGTTTTTCACTTTAAAACATCTTAAATGAACCATGGCATGTTATCCTGTTGCTAACTGTCAACTTTTCTGCTTCTAGGTTCAGTCACAATCTATAATCACACCCTTTCGGAAATGACTGACTCCAAAACCGTTAGCAAGCTCACTGGAGTCTGTCCACAATCCAATGTGCAATTTGGCTTCCTCACTGTGAAAGAAAATCTCAGGCTCTTCGCTAAAATAAAGGGGATTCAGCCACATGAAATGGAACAAGAGGTAGAGGAACATATTAGATGTCACACAACTGTGAACATGAAATCATTTATCTAGAAAGTTCTAAATGTATTTGTGTTATTTCTGCATGGTGCATCATCGAAAGGGCAAAAAGGCCCTTGGCAACGAACAGCAAAAGGATTGTGTTTTTAAAACAAACATGCTGGGTTTTGGACTAAACATCCTTTTCTCTTCTCTTCTCTCCTCTTCTTTTCTTTCTTTTTTGGTTAGATACAACAAGTTTTAAGGGACTTGGAGATGGAAAATATTCAAGATATTCTTGCTCAAAATTTAAGCGGTGGACAAAAAAGGAAACTAACTTTTGGGATTGCCATTTTAGGAAATCCTCAGGTAAGTCGAGCCCTAATTATTGGTGAATGAGCTTGAGGACTGTGGAACTAGTGTATTCCATCCGACTGCATTTGCAAATGGTAAATATAAAAGAATTATTCAAGTGAAAAATTAAGTAGTAAGATATTTCTCCCAAACACTTTTACACATATATTGCTTTTAAAAAAAATTTACCTGAAAGTGGAAAATGATTTTATGTTTCCCTACTGTTCAGGTTTTGCTATTGGACGAACCAACTGCTGGATCAGATCCTCTTTCAAGGCACTGTGTATGGAACCTCCTAAAAGAGAGGAAATCTGATAGAGTCATTCTCTTCAGTACCCAGTTCATGGATGAGGCTGACATCCTGGCTGGTGAGCTTTTTTTTTAGATTCCACATATAAGTGAGATCATAGAGTATTTGTCTTTCTCTTTCTCTGATTTATCTCACTTAGCCTAATGCCTTCAAGTTCCATGATGTCCTTTCATGGTGGTTCTCGGTTTTCTCTCATGTGTCTTAGTGAGAAATTAGGGACATGAGTGAAATATGTGTAGATAAGTTCCAACACACCTGCTGTGGGTGTATGTGTGACTTTCATGAAGACAGGAGATTCTTGCTGTCGTTCATTTGACAGTCTGCATCTCCATGTACATTGTCCCACAGATGTATTCTGATCCTACTGCAAAGCAATTCATTGGTTGTAAATGTATAGCATACTCTCAAATGTATATTATGTTTTATTCAGTAGGAATGTCAGTTGGCTTGAAACAGATCCTCCCATTGTATGATAATTTTTCTCAACATACTAGAGAACAAACTAACATATCATTTAAGTTATTGGATAACAAAGAAATTGGCTTACATACGACCAGAATTAGAATGCAAATATTTTAGTGGGTCATGCTCCTAAAATGCATTATTTGTTAATGGATTTGTTCTTTTATAAACAGTGAGAGGATAACCTCTTGATACAATGCTTTGTTTTTCTTTTCTGCTTAGATAGGAAGGTGTTTATATCCAATGGGAGGCTGAAGTGTGCGGGCTCTTCTCTATTCCTGAAGAAGAAATGGGGCATTGGCTACCATTTGAGGTACCACCTGTGCTGTTGGAGACATATTAGAACATGTTGCAGACAAGAGATCTCAGTATTAGTATGTGAAAGTAGGCTACAAAATTATTAAGATCCTTTCAAGAGCGCTGTGTTAAAACAACTGATCTCTTTCTTAGCTAGAACGAAGGGCAGGTAGGATTGTAGACATGGAGAACTACAAGGATGATTAAGCTCAGTTTAAACAACATTTTTGGAAAATATTTTCACAACACATTGTTTGCAAAGAGAAATTTAGTGACATTCCATCCCTCTCTCAACATTTTTCCAATGCTTCTTTTTGTTCATCGTGACAATTTCAAGTGTCCTCTCTGTTCTCCCTGACTTCGTCTTCTCCCTTCTTTTCTATCTTCTCTTCCTGATAGTAATTAATATCATTATTAATTATTATTATTATTATTAAGTAATGTCTATCACTTATTCCATATTGGCTATGCTCTAGGTTCTTGCTAAGATATTTACATATGGGATACTCATATAATCATATTTAATGCTTCAGATAACTGTAAGAAGATGTTATTTTCAGCCTCTGACGTGTCAGGGAGTTTTAGTAATATACCCAATTTCACATTACTTAAAGTGGTAGAATCTTTGGGCCAAGATTACAGGTGTGATATGAATCTCTCCCTATACTTCCTGCTAAAATATTAGTATTTCTTTTTTTTTAAAGATTTTATTTATTTATTTTAGAGAGAGAATGAGAGAGAGAGAGAGAGAGAGAGCATGAAAGGGGGGAGGGTCAGAGGGAGAAGCAGACTCCCTGCTGAGCAGGAAGCCTGATGCAGGACTCGATCCTGGGACTCCAGGATCCTGACCTCAGCCGAAGGCAGACACTTAACCAGGGGCCCGATCTTAGTGTTTCTTAAAAAATAATTTAAGGCACTTCATCCTCAGAGGTTAAATGTATTCCATACATTATTTACTGAGGGTTTAATCTGATCAAATCTACCATTCCATCATAATTGCTTGGTACAATCTAATTGAATCAATACCTTCCAACTAAAATGGACCCCTCACTGTTTTCTAAGTATGTTCTGTGGTTTAGTTGTCTTCTCTCTGCTCGAGGTAGGACGTCTGTTGGACATGTCTTCTTCCAACCCATTTTAGCCAAGTTCAAGTCTTATCCATTCTTGAAAGTCTTTTTTGAATATTTTCTCCTTAATAAGCATCCTCTTTTCTGGAACCCGGGCAGCACTATTTTGATTTGTTGCCTCAGGCAACTTAATTAACCAGTCTTTGATCCTTAGTAATTTCATTTATATAAGAGCGGTAGTAATACCCACATTGCTTAATTGACTTAACTTCCCTCTTCCTCACTTCTTCTATAACATGCTGCTTTATATTACTGCTATGTTCCAAGCTCCCCTAGGGAAAGTTCTCTATTCTTTCTGTTTGGGATCCTGGATCATGTATTGCACAGGGCCTTGTAAACACAGAATAGTTTTATCTAAAATTGATTTTTTAGGTTTGTGTCATCAAAGTGATGTCCTCATCATTTGATAGCCTCAGTAAATTTCAGTGGATGTGACTAATAATGGTGCTTCTAAAATTTGATGATTTCATGAAGAACTTTACATGTTCTCACCAAGAAGACAGATCAGCTTTGACTTGAATAAATTTTGGACAATAAAAATGATAAAATCGGCTAACATATATTGAAGGTTTACTTAGTGCAAGGCTCTGTGTGATCACATGCATACTTTATGTTAATCTGCCTTTTGAAATTCTTTGAGAGCTGAGTATTAGAACACTGATTGGAATTTTAATGGAAATTTGATACTGGAAGACCTTAAGCCTAAGTTCTGGAATGTGGATCTGTGGGACATTCTTTTTTTTTTTTAATTTTTTTATTGTTTTGTTAATCCCCATACATTACATCATTAGTTTTTGATGTAGTGTTCCATGATTCATTGTTTGTGCATAACACCCAGTGCTCCACGCAGAATGTGCCCTCTTAAATACCCATCACCAGGCTAACCCATCCCCCAACCCTCCTCCCCTCTAGAACCCTCAGTTTGTTTTTCAGAGTCCATCATCTCTCATGGTCCGTCTCCCCCTCCGACTTACTCCCCTTCATTCTTCCCCTCCTGCTATCTTCTTTTTCTTTTTTCCTAACATATGTTGCGTTATTTGTTTCAGAAGTACAGATCTGTGATTCAACAGTCTTGCACACTTCACAGCGCTCACCATAGCACATACCCTCCCCAAAGTCTATCACCCAGCCACCCCATCCCTCCCACCCCCCACCACTCCAGCAACCCTCAGTTTGTTTCCTGAGATTAAGAATTCCTCATATCAGTGAGGTCATATGATACATGTCTTTCTCTGATTGACGTATTTCACTCAGCATAACACCCTCCAGTTCCATCCACGTCGCTGCAAATGGCAAGATCTCATTCCTTTTGATGGCTGCATAATATTCCATGGTGTATATATACCACCTCTTCTTTATCCATTCATCTGTCGATGGACATCTTGGCTCTTTCCACACTTTGGCTATGGTGGACATTGCTGCTATAAACATTGGGGTGCATGTACCCCTTCGGATCCCTACATTTGTATCTTTGGGACCATATTCTTAGTGACTCTATCAAGTTACCCCTGTGTCTGTGTTCACCATGTTCAAGTCTTAGTTTTTGCAAAACCCATACTTTACTGCAAAGGGGAAATTCAAAGCTGAGCTTTTGGAGAGATGGAGACAAAATCAGGCATTTCCTCTACCTCACTTCAGCCAACATCTAGCTGAATATATCTTTCCTCCAAATAATAATCCCTGAGTTATTATCCCTTATACTAGTGCCTCTAGATTATATAGTTTAGACTATATTAATGTGGACTATCTCTGGACTATTTATTTTTAAGTCTTGCTTCTTCCATTAGATTATAGATATATATATATATATATATATATTTTGTCTCATAAATATTAATGAAGTGACAAACATACTACAGTTGTTTGTAGAGATGGTTTTGGATAAAAATAGCATTAACATGCTCTTTTTAAATGTTAGTTTGCATCTGAATGAAATGTGTGATCCAGACAATATAACATCACTTGTTAAACAGCACATCCCTGATGCCAAATTAACAGCACAAAGTGAAGAAAAGCTCATATATATTTTGCCTTTGGAGAGGACAAACAAATTTCCAGGTAACAGAACATAGAGACCACAGAATGATTTATAACATTGTTACTAATGATAATGGTGGCCTCAAGAATGATGGATGACATTTTTATTCTTGCTAAGCGCATGGCACTGTGCATAATCCTTTAATATTCCCCAAAGTTACTGCTAATATTAGCCCCTGATATTATCCCCAGATCACTTATGAGGAAACTGAGGCAAAAGATGCTAAATATGCTTCAAGTGGCAATCTGGGCAGTTAAGAGGTACAGGACCACATCAAGCTAAAATTAAGAATATTTGGGACATTGGTTTCAGGAATGAATGAGAGAACCTGGTCCGGGCAAGGAGGGGTCTGTGAAAACAGCATAGAGTGTTAAATGGGAGCGAAGGGAATGGTACGCTGCCACATGTAGATGGTTTTATTATAAACACCGTGACATGATGTTATAATCTAAGTAACCAAATAGTAATTATGATCAACCTGTATGTTGCCAAACATTCTAAGCTCACAGCTTTGCCGCAAATACGGAAGCCTGGAGGCTCATTGCCTCCAGGCTTTTCTACCCGGTCTCCCAATATGATTTCATTTGCCAAGAGTTTTGAGGTAGATTGCATTAAAAAAAGAAAAAAAAGTATAACCGCAGAATGTGTTTATTTTGAGTTCAAGGAATTTGCTAGCTTTTAATGGAGGATAATGGCTCTGGAGCTGCCTGCTTGAATCAATAAGCCTGCCATAATCATGGTTCATAAGGAAATATAGTACTAGACAGTAGGGTGCGGTGATTGAAAGCTGGGATACTAGAGCCAGACTGGGTAGGTTCAAATCCCAGCAGGGCTGTTAGGAGCTCCATTATCCTGGACAGGTTATATTACTTTTCTGTACTTCAATTTCCCTAATTGTAACAAGGGAATAATGAGAGTACTAACTTTATAGGATTCTCATGAGGATTAAATGATTTAGTATATTTAAATATATTATTAAAATATTAAAAATAAGCACGGCACCTGGACTCATACCTGACATAGAAGCTACGGTATTTCTCCAAGTCTAAGACAGCCTCAGCTCTAGGATGTGCTACCAAGAAAGAAACAGACAATGACATACCAGCATTTGTGATACATTCTCATTTCAAATATGGTAAAAGATGATGAAATATATTATCTTAGAATCAGCGATCACTGCAGTCTTAGATGTGTATACCATGTCTTTGGTATACGTGACCTATGGAAGCAGAAACCTTTATGAAACCCACAAAACAAAGTGTTACCTGATTATTTGTTAAATGCATTTCAAAGGGGAATGCACAATTTAAAGAAAGACTGAAAAAGAACCAACACTTAGAAATCATGACTACATCTGTATATTTATCTAACATACCCTTAAGATAGATACCTTTAATTTCTCCCAGTATTTGAATTAGTTTCTCCTTTATTCTACTTCACATTTTCCTGAACTTCCCCCAAACTATTCCCAGTATCTTAAAAAACAAAACAAACAAACAAACAAACAAAAAAAAACCCGCCAAATGACCTACTAATCCCTATAAAGACCTACCTTCTTTTTAAAAATTTTTTTGCAGCATGATGTCCCTTTTAATTTTTTATTTAAATTCAATTAATTAACATATAGTGTATAATTAGTTTCAGAGGTAGAGTTCGGTGATTCATCAGTTGCATATAACATCCAGTGCTCATTCTATCAAGTGCCCTCCTTAATGCCCGTCACCCAGTTACCCAATCCCCCAACCTCCGTCCCCTCCAGCAACCCTAAGTGTGTTTCCTATAGTTAAGAGTCTCTTTTGGTTTGTCTCTCAAGACCTACCTTCTTTGAAGTCTCTTCATACCATGGTCAGAAGCTGAAAAAGAGAGATAGAGTAAATGCAAAGTTACATACATACTTTATCCTTTCCTTTAACTTATATATTTCTCTAAACTAGGGAAGATTGGGCAGCATCTAATTATTTCTATAAACATTAGTTATTTTGCATTTGTTATTTTACTGCCTACTAGTTATTCCTAAGAGCATTCTTCTCTCAGTTTTTAGAATAATATTCCTGAATTAACAAGGTTTTAGAATTTAGTATTTTCTACCTTAGTCAGTTGGGGGTGCTATAACACATACCATAGGCTGGGGGGCTTACAAACAGCAGACTGATTTTTGATGGTTCTGTAGGCTGGGAAGTCCAAGATCTGGGTTCCAGCACCTTGGGGTTCTAGTGAATTACCTCTTTGGGGTTGCAGAGTGCAGACTTCTTGTATTCCCATTTGGCAAGGAGCAGGGAGAGGAAGCCAGCTTTCTTGTGACTCTTTCAAAGGCATTAATCCCATTAATCAAAGCTCCACCCTCAGGACTTCATCTAATCCTAATTACCTCCCAAAGCCCCCACCTCCTAATACCTCACACCTGGAGGGTAAGGTTTCAACATACGGATTTATGGGAGACCGCAAGCATTCAGTTCATTTATTACACTGCCCATTATCAAACAGAATTAATTTTTAAAAAACAGAATAAATAAAACATAATATTTCTTAAAGAACTCTACATATGTAGCTTTCCAAGAATGAAACATAGATGATTACAATTTTATACTCAAGACATGGACACACACTGTATAGGTTATTTTAGAAATAAGGGAATGTCTATATCATAGCTTTGTTTCTTATGAATGCTTTTCACCTATCACACATGTTCTCTATTGTTGAAAAATACAGTTACTATCAATCTCTTTACAAATTATATTCTTCTAATGCATTTTTGTGACTACTTTTAGATCTTTACAGGGATCTTGACAGATGCTCTAACCAGGGCATTGAGAATTACGGTGTTTCCATGACAACTTTGAATGAAGTGTTCTTGAAATTAGAAGGAAAATCAGCTATTGATGAATCAGGTAAAAAAAAAGAAAGAAGAAACTTCAATTTTATCTTTCTGTAGAATATTCTATCTTGAAAATACACTTTGAATGATGAGACTGTATGCTTTTGGAGGTGCTCTGATTCAGTCTGGTCTTGGGAAAACTTAGAGCACAGAAGACATGTATTTCTATCTCCTTCTTCCCTTTTCTCCCAATGCTGGCCCCCCCCCCTTAAACTCCTTATTTTGGACTATGCATTTTACTAAGGGTATGGGACAGTGTACAAGACTAGGTCCTCATGGAGTAGACAATAAATACATAATGTAAGTGCTATAGAGAGAAGGAAATTAAAATTGTATCTTGACAGTTAACTTTTCTTGTAACATTTTAAGGCTATTGTTCCAGTATCTTCAGGGTTACATTGTTGTTATTGAAAGATTTGCTGTGGGTATAATTGCCATTCCTTGGAAAGTCCTCTCTACTTGATCTAAGATAATTCCTTGTTTCTGGATTACTCTCATCCTACTTGGTTTACTCTTTTCTATGTTCTTTTTTTTCCCCATTTTCTATTTTTTTTATTGATTGAGTGGGTTTTTAAAAAATACCTCTTTCCCTCTTTTATCCACTTTTGAAGTTATATACTTGTGGTTATGCTTAACTTTTAATATACATGTACTATAGCTTTCTCAAAGTCTAGAGCTGATCAGTTTCTCTAGGCTTGTCTTCCAAAAGAGGTAATTTTTTTCTTGTTTTCAACCATGGCTACATGAAAAAATATTATCTCTACCAATTTTATATCCTTGGAAGGGGATAGGGAGGGTTCTATATATATATATATATATATATATATATATATACCAATTCTTCCACCTTAGTCAGAAATACCGATAGTTTCAGTCACCTCCCCAGAAAGCTGCGAACTGAGTGTAGCATGGAAAAGAGCCTACCGAATCTTCAGATGGATTTTAAAATTGAACACACTTGGGATGGTTTTCCAGTGAAGCCTGAGCCAGTATTTGTCAGGCTGAATCCAGGTGATGGAGGGGTGATGATGGAAGTTAGTGCTCCATTTTTCAATGATCCTCCAGCCCCACTTGGAGAACCAGGAAAACCTTACAACGAACTCTGGGATTATAAAGTTGTGGAAACATTTTTCTTGAATGACATAACTGAACAGTATTTAGAAGTTGAACTTTGTCCTCATGGACAACATTTGGTGCCCTTACTCTCTGGAAGAAGAAATGTGTGGAAAAAAGAACTTGCTCTGTCATACAAAGTGTCTAGAGGAGAGACAAAATGGAAAGGCAGAGCTTATCTTCCTTGGAGTTATTTTCCACCAAATGTGACAAAATTCAATTCATTTGCAATTCATGGATCAAAAGATAAAAGAAACTATGAAGCCCTTTACCTTGTACCTCAACATGAACTGCAACAAGGACAAAAACCTGATTTTCATCGTCTGGAATACTTCAAGCCTTTGAGTTTTAATACACTGCTTGGAGAAGAATGGAAACAACCAGAATCAGAGCTGTGGTTAATAGAGAAACCTGATGCATAGGAGTATAGTAGATGATCATATCAGTCATTTCTTCTCTGTATCTTTTAAGATTCAATACAATCCCAGTTAAAAATCCCAGAAGGCTTTTTTGGGGAAAGAGAGAAAGAGACATTAGACTTCACCAAAATCAAAACTTTCTGTTCATCAAAAGCTTCCATTAAAAAAGTGAAGAAGCAAGCCACAGATTGGAATAAAATATTCAAAATATCCATATGTGACAAAGAACCTCTTACCCAGAATATATGAAGAACTCCTATAAACCAGTAATAAAAGGAGAAGCCAGTTAAGGACACTTCACAGAAAAAAAAATATACAAAAGGCCAATAAGTATATAGAAAGTCAACAAGACTTATCATCAAGGAAATGCAAATTAAAACCACAAGATACCACTAAATGACTAAAATTACAAAATATACACACTGGTTAAATGGTTAAAACTGAAAAAGACTGACAATATCAAGCAATAATGGGAATGTAGAGTACCTAGAACTTTCATACACTATGGATAGGAATGTAATATATGGTACAACCACTTTGGAAAACTGGAAATTTCTGAAGTTATATACACACCTACTCTGTGTTTCAGCAGTTTCATTCTTAGGTATATACTCAAGAGAAATGAATGTTTATGGCAGCTTTATTCATAACACAAAACTATAAACAATCAAGTTTCTATCCACAGGAGAATGGATAGACAAACTGCAATATAGTCAGACAGTGGAATAACACTTAAGGAAACGAATGGACTACTGGTACATGCAATAACCTACATAAATCTCAAAAGCATCACATTGAGCAAAATAAACCAGGTACAACATTCCGCATAACCGTCTATATGAAGGCCAATTATAGGCCAAACTAGGCTGTAGTGATGCATCTCAGAACAGTGATTGCTCTGGGTGAGGGCAGGGGATTAAAATTAGTTGGAAAAGGGACATGAGGGAATTTGGCGGTGCGGGGGGAGTAGTTGGAATGTTTTATATCTTGATCTGGCTGACAGTTACTGCATACATTTATCAACATTCCCCAAGCTGTATATTTAAGATTTGTGATTTTACTATATGTAAATTATACCTTAATAAAATATTGTTATAAAATAAAAAAAAAGAAATACCGATAGTTTATCTTTTGCAATGAGTAGACTTTTCTAGGCTAAAAATGGGTTTCTTTTCATTGATTTCCCTAGAATAAATTAAGTCCTTAAAGCTATAGACACAAACCTTTTTAAAAAGAAAATACAAGATTTCTTTCATTATTTCATAAGTTTTTCTTCTTGTATTATGTCATTTTTTTTTTTTTTGCTTTGTTTCCTTTTCTTTGGTAGTTACTCTCATAATGCCATGAATTCGTTTATTAGCATCTTTGCCCAAGATTCTCTACTCTGACACCTTCTGGTGAAAAGATGGTCATAGAACAATCTAAGTAATGCACATCTAAAATGACACATTATAAATTATTGATTTTATGTTTTATAGATGCTGGAATTTGGGGAGAGTTACAAAGTAATAGGACAAAAGATACAGGAAGCCTTGTTGAGCTGGAACAAGTTTTGTCTTCCTTTAAGGAAACAAAGAAATCAATCAGCGGCATGGCTCTCTGGAGACAGCAACTCTGTGCAATAGCAAAAGTTCGCTTCCTCAAGTTAAAGAATGAAAAAAAAACTCTGTTGACCATGTGAGTACTCAAGTGTTTCAGATATGTTGGGTTAGTGATCTCAAAATAAATTCAAGGGGAAAAAAACAAAAACAAACAAATAAACAAACAAACAAAACACAAAAAAACCCTCTGAGATAAATTCCAGCAATTGTATGTGGTCTTTTTTTAACACAGAAAACAATTTCTAATTGCTTTGGTGGGTATGTAATTAAACCCGGTAAAGTTTGGGCTTTTTCTCTTAATTTCACACAGAATCTGCTCTTATCCAAGGGTTGAAATCGTTTTTCTGAAGCATGGAAGTTAGCACTTGGGTCCCATCCCCAGGACTTCCTCTTTGCCCAAATAGCCCTGTGCCAGGCTGTATCTGACCCATCCACTCTCTGGAACCTGCTTTATGGTTCACACATTTCCCTATAGCTTCGGGCTGTTCATTGAGTAATACCTCCTTGCAAAAATCCTGCTCTCCAGCCAGGAATCATTCATTAAAAAATATTTGTTAGCACTTCTGCATAACACTCTATGTTAAATATCTGTAACACTTATCAAAATAAATCAGACATGAGATTTGGCTCTTGAAGGTGATTAGAAGTACACTAAAAACCATAGCATAAGATTAGACAATATTGTCAATCAGAGCATTCAGTATGTGAAAGATTATGTTCCAATATGGGCACCAGAAAAATCGTTTTATATGAGGGAGAAATGGAGTCTGGTGTAGGAAAATATAACAGTTAGTCAAGGAAAGAAAGGAAGATGTAAATTCAGGCAGAGGGGACAATACTGAGTATGGAGATACATGAAAACTCAGAAGAGCTATTATCAATTTGAGTTAATTACAACATAAAGTATACAGAAAAGTAAAAAATAATTTTGATAACGTATCACATACAGCTGAAGAGTTTGGGCTTTATGACTAGTAAGGAAGTATTGAAGTTTTATTTTTTATTTGAAAAGATGATTGACATAATTAGAACAGATTGCCAGGGGGGACACCTGGGTGGCTCAGTCAGTTGGGCGTCTGACTCTAGATTTCAGCTCATGTCATGATCCCAGGGTAGTGAGATCCAGCCCTGTGTCAGAGTCTGCACTCAGCAGGGAGTCAGCTTGGGGATTTCTCTTCCTCTCTCCCTCTGCCCCTCCCCCCACTTGTGCTCACTCTTACTCTCTCTGTAAAATAAAAAATACAATAAAATAAACAGATTGCCAAATTGCACTTAACTGGGCAACGGTGCAAAAATGGCTCAGAAATAGTAGACTCTGGAGACAAGGAAAACAGTCATTGAGGACAATACTGAAAGAGGTCAGGAGAGAGACAATTAAGGTCCAAACTTGAAAAGTGGAAGAGAAAAGATTTTAGGCACCTAATAATGATGATATGACAGAAATTTTCAGCTATTCAGGAAAGAGACTTAAAGGAGACAGATTAGTGGAAAATGGTCCTTGGAACTTGAGTGAATGAGAAAATGTTGTAATTTATACAAATTGGGAACAGGAAGGGAAAAAGTTTCAGAGTGTCATACGTCTGAGTGTTGGTGGTATGCCTGTGTTCAGTGGTCTAGAAAAAGGAAGAAATGCAAGATGGAAACAGAGGAAAGAAGTAGGAATTGGAGAGATATTTAAGAGTCATACCTAGCCAACATCATGAGCTTGAGTGACATGTCCAAAATGGGGGGGGCCAGAGGAGAGGCATTTAGAGAGATAGAAAGAGCAAGCATAAACAATGTCCACAATAGCCAAACTGTGGAAAGAGCCAAGATGTCCATCGACAGATGAATGGATAAAGAAGATGTGGTATATATACACAATGGAATATTATGCAGCCATCAAAAGGAATGAGATCTTGCCATTTGCAACAACGTGGATGGACCTGGAGGGTGTTATGCTGAGTGAAATAAGTCAATCAGAGAAAGACATGTATCATATGACCTCACTGATATGAGGAATTCTTAATCTCAGGAAACAAACTGAGGGTTGCTGGAGTGGGGGTGGGGTGGGAGGGATGGGGTGGCTGGGTGACAGACATTGGGGAGGGTATGTGCTATGGTGAGTGCTGTGAATTGTGCAAGACTGTTGAATCACAGATCTGTACCTCTGAAACAAATAATGCAATATATGTTAAGAAAAAAAAAGAAAGAAGATAGGAGGGGAAGAATGAAGGGGGGGAAATCGGCAGGGGAGACGAACCATGAGAGACGATGGACTCTGAAAAACAAACTGAGGGTTCTAGAGGGGAGGGGGGGGATGGGTTAGCCTGGTGATGGGTATTAAAGAGGGCACGTTCTGCGTGGAGCACTGGGGGTTATGCACAGACAATGAATCATGGAACACTACATCCAAAACTAATGATGTAATGTATGGTGATTAACATAACAATAAAAATTTAAAGGAAAAAAAAAAGGAAGACCAAGCATAGATACTAGGAACGATTTCATTTTAGAAAAAAAGAAACAAGGGTTGGGGGTGGGGGGAGAAGTATGATTCCTATATTTGATTAGTGCTTAGAATTTATTTCTATTTTAATATCCATTATCTACTCAAACTTAAAAATCTACAAAAGTTGCTATAGATGTTTTTTTTTCTTTTGCATTTTCCTCCATGTAGATTATTGCTTTTTGGCATCAGCTTTTGCCCTCAGCTTTTGGAACATCTATTCTATGAGTTATATCAAAAAAGTTATTCTTGGGGACTGGCTCCTAATATGTACTTCCTCTCTCCGGGACAACCACCTCAAGCTCCTCTGACCCACTTACTGGTCATCAATAAAACAGGTAAACATAGAGCTAAAATGTAACTTTTCAGTGTTGTTCTTCTTGAGAGATTCCCCAGACAACATAAACCATGAAGGGAAAAATAAATTCTGTATGTTTTAGAAAACACATATGAGGCCAAATAGGAAATTAATTTAAAAAAATGAAAAATTCAAGGCTGGGAAGTTTATTTTAGAAACACATCTTGCAAGGTTACTTAAATCCTAAAGTTGATTGCACTGAGCAACCAAAGGGGATTTAGTAAGATAAATCATTGACTGATCTTTGAGGCCTTTCCACAACATTTTTTAAGTACTATGCATTCTTGGGTGCTGGAAAAAAATCTGTTCCAAATTTCTAAGAAAATAGAAGATTAATATCTTTAAGGATTATGTTAATTTTAAATAGTATTTTTACACTAACAGAAATTATATGTAAATGGCTAGGCTCTAGGGAAAGTAATCTTGTCCTATCTTTGATATCAGAATGGATTTTGGTATCATAGCGTCATTTCTGCCTTTCTAAGGAAATCCTTAGACAGTCTTTTATTATGGTATGCTTTGTGTGACATCATTTAGTTTAGGGTTTATTTTTTTTTTTTTAATATTACTTGCCTGTTGTTTTACTTGCCTCTTGCTTCTTTTGATTTTTACCTTCATGGTAGGGTCAAGTATTGATAACTTTATACATTCACTGAGGCAACAGAACATAGCTTTGGAAGTGGATGCCTTTGGAACTAGAAGTGGCCCAAATGAGCTATCATACAATGGAGTTATCACTGTGTCAGGTGATGACAAGGTACGCTGGGCTCTGACTGTTTCATCTCACCAAAGATGGGGTATGGATGCCATTTGAATAATACCTAACAACGGACATAAAAGGCCAATTTAACACAAACAGATGGGATATCTCTCATTTGTAAGAGGAGAAGTTGTACTGCAAATATTTGCCCACAGCCTCCATTATAACAACATAGAATGAAATGCTGTTTGATTTTATTCCTCATTAAATTGTATGCACTATTATTAACAATGAATTTAAATCTTATTATCAGTTGTATTCCATTCTAATAATGAATTTAAATTTTATTCTCAATTGGATTTTAACTCAAATGACACTTTGAGGAATCCTCTAATAATAAGTCTGATTAATATCTATTGTGAACTTCAGCTCTATTACCAAAAAAAAAAGAAATCGTTCTTAATTTTTTTACAGTAGATTTTTGTTTATTTTTTACGGGAAAAAAACTCAAGTTTTGGCTGCTAAACTTTACACAAATGGGTCAAATCTTCAGATAAATATTTATATTTAGCTATCTGATATTAAAAGATTTCTGTTTCCAGGGCACCTGGGTGGCTCAGTCAGTTAAGCGGCTGCCTTTGGCTCAGGTCATGATCCTGGGGTCCTGGGATCGAGCCCTACGTCCGGCTCCTTGTTCAGTGGAGAGCCTGTTTCTCCCTCTCCCTCTGCCTGCCACTCTGCCTACTTGTGCTCTCTCTATCTCTCTGTCAAATAAATAAATAAAATCTTTTTAAAACAATTCCTGTTTCCTACAACTTCCGGTTCATGAATCAACAACAGTGGATCACCTAGGAGCTTGTTAGAAATGCAGACTCTCAACTAATGAATCGTTGAACACTACATCAAAAACTAATGATGTACTATATGTTGGCTAATTGAACATAATGATAATAATAAATAAATGAATAAATAAAAATTATGTGCCAGATGTTGGAAAGAAAAGAAAAGAATTGCAGACTCTCAGCCCCGCTCCAGACCTACTGAGTATTTGCACTTTAATAAAATCTGCGGATTAGTATGCTCACTGAAGTTTGAGAAGGACTGCCTTATTTGGCAATATTTAGGATTGGTGTATTTCTTATAAAAATGTACATTTCTACTTCCCTTGAAAAATCCCTCCATATGCTAATTCTGGCAGTCTGTGGTTGGAATTGAGAAACAGTTGCCCAGTTTAGACTTGGACTTTACTTGCCAAGTTGCTTTATCCCCATGCTGCTTCATGCATGTATATGACCTGCCTAGACCCTGTGGGAGTTTGGGGAGAAATCCCTGTGATAGACAAATGAAAAAAGATGACAAGAGAGTGTTACATGTGTAAACCACAGCAGGTAAATGCAACTTGGAGTTAATTTTCAGAAATAATTTCTGTGCCAATAATAAAATTAGAAATTACCTTTGATCAAACTAGTCTTTGGTATGTTTTAATCAGGCTAGTTTCCAGTGTGCCCAGAAAAATAGTTTAAAAGATGGCATTCTTAATATCAGTAAACATTACTTTAAGTAATTAGATTAGATACAATCCATGTGATTTATTTGTGATTGCAAAAATGCATGCCCAAATAATAACTTACTTACATTCTTTTTATTTGGGCAAGAAGTAATCATGTTATATATATATGTATATACACGTCATATATTTTATATAATATATAGAAAGAGATGTAACATTTTTTACCATATGTCTCCCCCCAGTTTTATTAAGATAATAGCACTGTATAAGTCTAAGGTGTACAACATTATGACTTACATATACTGTGAAATGATTTTAAAATGCCATTTGAAAAGAGATTTTTACATGCAGCATTGCTACTGCAATCTCAGTATTTGTGAAAACCTATGCTTTCATTACAGTAGCTGCCTGCCTCCTGCTTCTAAGTATCCACGCATTCTTAATTTATAAAGTGCGTGTATCGCATTTTGAAAGGAAGCCTACTGCCATGTCAAAGAGGCATTGCTTTGTGGAGTTTTATGGTGTTGCTGCCAAAAAGCATCTGAGGCATTTCATTTTGTGAGCATTTAGGCATAAATAGCCACACGGCTGATGCTATGGTCAGTAAAGAGCAAAATACTGAATTATTCCTTGCGGTGTATCGGGAATTAATCAAATAATATGAGTGATGGTGATATTAATCACATTTAGTGCTTTAGCCTTCCTGTTTTGTCAATAATTCGAACGATTTTCTACCATATTCTTTCATTAAATTTTGTATTTGCTTTCTGAGAACTTAGAATGCATATTTGTTACATTTTAGGATCACAGGTTCTCAATAGCATGTAACACCAAAAGGCTGAATTGCTTTCCTGTCCTCATGGATATCATCAGCAATGGGCTACTTGGAATTTTTAATTCTTCAGAACACATTCGGACTGACAGAAGCACATATTTTGAGGTAAGTATAATTTTTTAGAGGGGGGACAGAGGAAGAGAGAGAGAGTCCTAATCAGGTTCCACGCCCAGCTTAGAGCCCGATGCGGGGCTCGATCCCACAACACTGAGATCATGACCTGAGCTGAAATCAAGAGTCGGATGCCTAACTGACTGCACCACCCAGGCGCCCCAGAAGTAAGTATAACATTATCTCACTTATCCTGAACTTTAAGGAGTTTTCAAGAAGACACTCGAAATGCTGAAATAACATCATGTTAATTTTTGTGAACTTGTTCTTGAATAAGTGTATGTTTTACATACATGTAGTTTACATTTACGGGTTTATACACACACACCTATATACATACACACACTATCTGGTAATGATTATGCAACATTATAACCTGAACTGGATGACTTGGGGTCAGTGAAACAGCAGAAAATACAATTAGTTGAGGAAAAGAACTGACAATTTTCATCTTAGATCTGTCACTGTCTGTCGCAGTAGGTAATGGGACCTCGTTGAAACAGCCAGAGTCTTAAAGGCCAGACAATGTGTCCTTAACAACTTGACCTTCTGTAGCCCTTGGCTCAGCAATCCACAGGAAAAAAATACAGATAAAAAACTTCATCTCAAAGTTTTCTTAAGAAGTAAATAAGGCAATGTGAGCACCAGGTGCAGTTGACTGAGTTAAAGACGATCAGTAAGGCACAAAAACATCGGAAAGCACAGGCACTCGATAAACTGCTCTCATTATCACTATTGCTCTTTGTATTATTTTTCTTCAGAGCGCATCGAGTTTCCATTAAAGAATGTTCAGCTTTGACTAGATCAGCAGACGGGCTGAACTAGAAGCAGTTCTTATTTACATACAGTTTGCCAGGCCTGCTCAGATCTTGAGTCAGAACCTCCACAGAACCTCCACACACCACAGTGGGGGAGGGTGAGCAGCTCTATCATCTCGCCATCTTGAATCTCCCTTGGCCTTCTTGAAATGACACCATACTCCACAGCATACTCCACAGCTCCCCGGTCACTCTTTGTTATTAAGAATTATTCCACAAAAACTAATGATGTAATGTATGGTGATTAACATAACAATAAACAAATTTAAAGAAAAAAAAAGAATTATTCCAATGCTGTCCAACACTTCAATTTCCTATCCAATTCAAACACCGCAGGGTCAGTTTGTGGCCTAATGGCGGTGGACTGGGTGGGTTGGCAGTGGTGGGCTTTGCCCTTTTCCCCCCTTTTCTAGTCTAACATCTTGGAGTAGAAAGGGGAGAGTGACCTTGCTCAGACTGCCCACCCCCTTTTTTCTCCACTGCTGGGGCTGGAAGCAGAGAGGAAAGATGGAGAAATTAGGACAGGAAGAAATGGTGCTCTGGAGACATCTTGCTTTCTCTATTTGTATCTGCTACCTGTAGCTTCTATGTATGTGGCCGCCACAGCCTAGGTGACCTGCCTGATTGTCTTGGGTAGTGTTTAGCTTTGACCCCAGTCCCTTGTGTAAAGGAAGATGCACTCGATGATGCAGAGCGGAATTTCCCTTCGGCTGCTACGGAGATGCCCTCACTGTCAAGCTCTCTCTCCTTTCCCTTGTTCATTTTTTGATGTGGCCATCATGCAGGTAGTGAACAACTTCCACCCCTGCGTTAACCTCTGTGCTTCTTCAGAAAGAGCTGTAAGAACTGTTGAGTGCCTCTTGCACACTGTTGGAAAGCTATAGAGATTTGGGGGTGCGGGGGGATGCCCCACATTCTTCATAACCCTAATTCACATATTTGAATGACTTAGTTAAGATCAAGCACAAATGAACCAGATGTCCAATTGCTAGCAGTTCACGTGTTCTGCATGATTTTAGGAGCACATGTCTTATGAGCATGGGTACCTGAGCAATGCCTTCTTCTGGATACCTGTGGCAGCCTGTTTTACTCCTTACATTGCGATGAGCAGCATCGGCGACTATAAAGTAAGAAGAGTTAACAAAGTCCTTGCATGTTCTTATTACTCAGAGACCCCTTCTCCACTCTATGACCATACATTTCTATGGAGGTGGTGCACCTAATTTACATGCTTTTAATAAAAGGTTGGCAAATATGAAGAACATGTTATTTTTCTTAAACAACTGTGAGACCTCAGGAAGGACAGCTGAGGAGTATCATCAGCTAACAGGGAAGGGCAGCTTTCATCTGGTTTATCACTTAGATTTTTATTGGTAGCCACGACCCTCTGACATTATCACAATGCCTCTCTCAGCAATGGTTTTCGCTTTAAGATTGTGGTGAAGTTACTCAGTTAAACAGTCCTAACCAACTCACCACAGCATTTTGCCTTATTGTTGAAAAAGGCTGCCCCTTTCAAGATTCATTTTAGCTTCATTCGATTGGAACATACTTGTACTAAAATTTTTTTTATAAGATATTTATCTAAAATCCAAATCGAATTCGCAACTCCATGATATTGACATCTCTTTCTCCTTAACCTCCATAGCCGGCTAATGGTGAATTGGAATTTGCCTCTGAAATATGTCTAGAATCTTTCCACATTCCTCCATCTCTCCTCAAGACCCCAGTGAGATCCACTATCATCTCTCTCCAGGATGAGCACATCAGCCTCCTTAACTGCTCGCTGTTAGTCTTCTCCTTATCCATTCTCCACCCAGTGGGACAGAGCGATTACTTAAAAATACACATCTGACCATGTTGATTACCTGCCTAAGTCCCTCCAGTGGTTTCTTGGCAAACCAAAGAGCAAGAATGAAATCCTTGCTGTAGCCTGAAAAGCCATGCATGATCTGGAGCTGGATGTCTCTCTTCACTTTGATCTGACACCACTATTATCTCGATAACTATGTCCAGCTATGCTGTCTTTCTAGTTTCCCGAGAGGGTCAACTCTCCCCACTGCTGGTCTTCTGTCCCCTGCCTTACCTGTCACCTGTATAATTCCTACTCACCACTTAGACACTTAACTCAGGCCCTTCATAAGGGAAACTCCTCTGACAAATCCCCTAATTACAATTCACCTTTCCTATGACCCTTATCTTAACACTTTTAATTTTACTTCTTAAATTTTGATTTTCACAATTTTAATTATGTACCTATCACTACACTTATTTGCATATCACCTTTATCTCTCTTGCCCCCTGCAACTTAAACTCCACAAGAGCCCATGACCAACACAAAGCACATGGTGGGCTCAGTAAACATATATTGAACACGTTACTGAACAGAAAATATCCAGCTCTCTAACGCACCCTCACTATCATTCTTTTTCCTGCTGTTTTTCCAGATACATTCCCCTTTCCAGAATATTTATCTCCATTCTAACAGTTTTCCTAAGGAGTGTCTTTATATAGACTCCATTTTAGGTTTAAAATTTCCATTGCTTTTGTGCTTCTGTTAAAGTTCAAGTAATATTTCAAGCCTTGTGTTAAGACAATCACCACAACAGTAGGGCTTAGAGTGAGGCACAATATCAAAATCTACTTACTAGTTTTCATATGTAATAATGAAAAATGTGGTTTACTTCAAGACAATAAGTGTCTTATTTTTATCTTATTAGTTTTAACAGACATCTTCTTATGCCAACCTAAAGAGTTGGTGATGAAATTGACCTGTTAGAAGATCATTTCTTAGACCTAAAATAAAATGCCGATAATTAATGGACTCCGAACACTCAGCATAAATTTGAAGAATCTTACAGGAAATTTGCATCTTACAGGAAATCCTACATCTTTTGAATCTTTGTACAATTTTCAAGTCTCCATTATTGTCAAAAGGAAGAGTAGCTTTGTGAATACAAGAACGGGAATCTTACCGAGGCAATGTCCAGTCATTCTGTGATAGAATGTGAGCTGGTTATATTAGTGCATTTCTCCTTTGGATGATGAAGTCACCATGCAGTTTGGAGCATCATTGATCCCCTTGAAGAGGAGTGTGGCCAGTAAAAGTCTCGTTTACTAAATCGGCATAATATATGAAAGGGACACAGAAAAAAAAATGAATGATTTTGTGACCACATATTTACAACTTCTCGAGCCTCAACTATTCAGCACTTTTGATGATTCTTCCTTTTCTTTCCCAGAGAAAAGCTCACTCCCAGCTACGGATTTCAGGCCTCTACCCTTCTGCATACTGGTTTGGCCAGGCACTGGTGGATATTCCACTCTACTTCTTGATCCTCCTTCTGATGCAAATAATGGATTACGTTTTTAGCCCAGATGAAATTATATTTATAATTCAAAACCTGTTAGTTCAGGTAAGTGGCAAAAATTATGAGGTAGTTTTATTAGACTATATTTCATGAATGCAATGACATTATTTATCTTAAACTAAAGAACTTCAAATTACCTTTGCTATCGCATAGTTTGGGAAGTTGAGGTTTAAGTAGGAATGCTTTCCTAGGTAGTATTTACCTTATCCAACCTTAATATTTCTATTTTCAGATCTTGTGTAGTATTGGATATGTCTCATCTCTGGTTTTCTTGACATATGTGATTTCATTCATTTTTCGCAATGGGAGAAAAAATAGTGGTATTTGGTCATTTTTCTTCTTAATTGTAAGTATGCACATAGTGCATATTATTTGATTTTTAAATCATTTTTAAATAATTTTAAGAATATGTATTTTAAAGGTACAATCAACAAGAGGGACAATGTCGAACTAAAAATCTTCTGCATAGCGAACAAAGCAATCAACAAAATGACAGGGCAACCTATGGAATGGGGAAAATATTTATAAACCATATATGTCAATTATATCTCAAAAAAGCTGGGTGGGGGAAGGAGAATCATTTAAGGATGAAATTAATCTGACCAAGAAATAAATTAGAATAAAGAATTTAAGAAAATTAAAAAATGCTATAAAAGCACTGGTAGAGACCACTGAATTCTGTTAAACATGCATGAAGATTGCAAAATTTTGGGAATCATGGTTATAACATTTATATAAAAAAATCCACAAAGTGAAATAGTGCCTTTTATAAAGTGAGCATAACTTTAGTAACAAATCCTAAGAAAGATAGGGACACCTAGGTGGTTCAGTCAGTTAAGCATCTGCCTTCACCTCAGGTCATGATCTCAGGGTCCTGGGATCGAGTCCCACATTGGGCTCCTTGATCAGTGGGGAACCTGCTGCTCCCCCTGCTTGTGCTCTCTCTTTCTTGCTCTGACAAATAAATAAATAAAATCTTTAAAAAAAGAAAGATAGAGTAAAAAAGAGTATCATTGATAAATTAATTTGGAAAATCAAAGACAGTTCTCTAAATAAAAAGATGACAAAGCAAACCCAGAAATAAAATTAGAAGAAGAGGAATAGTCCAGTATGATTTATTTTAGATTGAGATGATGGTTCACTATTAGGAGCTTTCAAACTAAGAGAGGTGAACTGCATGAATTAAGAAAACACCATATAATTCCTTTAAAAATGCCCAGTAAAATGTATAAGCACAGGAAGGACAAATTACTAAAAACCAGTGGCAAATATTACAGTACATAGTAAACTTATACAGCTATTCACCTAATATCAGCAATAAAACAAGGACACCTACAGTAACTAGTTATAGCACCCAGTGTCAGTGAGGTGGTGTAACATGGCACACTCATTCAAGTTCATAAGAGCATAGATTGTCACCATCTTTTTGAAAAATAATCTGTTAGTAACTGCTGAAAATGGGAATCCACATAAATTTTAACCTGCATTTACATTTCTCAGAATCTTTCCTAAAAGACTAAGGGTGTTGGGGCACCTGGGTGGCACAGTCAGTAAGGTGCCGGACTCTTGGTTTCAGCTCAGGTCATGACCTCAGGGTTGTGAGATCGAGCCCCGTGTCCGGCTCTATGCTCAGTGTAGAGTCTGCTTGAGATTCTTTCTCCCTCTCCCTCAGCTCCTCCCACTTGTGCTCAGTCTCTCTCTTTCTCTCTAAAATAAAATAAATAAATCTTGGAAAAATAAAGATTAAGAGTGTCAGTAGATAAGGATTTATGTAGGCCATTATTTATAGGAGCAGAGAAATTGAAACAACACATTTTCTACAGGCAAAATTGTTGAATTCTTGCATATCCACTCAAAGAAATACTATGCAGCTGTGAAAATGAATAACTGGTATGTCTAAACCCCAACAGATGTCTATGACCTCCTGTGAAATGAAAAAAAAAAGAAAAAGGCTGAGCAATGTGTGATAAAGAGCCCTCTTGTCAGATTCTGAATTTCAGCAAGAACTCCAGCTGATTTGCATGCACACTGAATTTGAGAAGCCCTAGTGTGTCTTAAAAATGTCACAGTCAATCAAATACAGAATTCTGATACAATCCTCTGTCGCAAAGCAAAAAAACATGGTGGCAGTACTGCCTTGTGAGGGGAAAGTTAAAAATAAGAACATTTACAAGATGAATTCCCACCCTCTTGGAAAATATACTCAAATTCAGATTTGTTACACTTTAGTGAAATTAGGATGCTTTTTTTTTTTTTTAGATCACCATCTTCTCAATAGTTGCTACGGATCTAAATGAATATGGATTTCTAGGGTTATTTCTCTGCACCATATTAATACCACCTTTCACACTGATTGGTTCTCTATTCATTTTCTCTGAGGTAAGTAATTTCACACCTGTCCTCAGGTCGTGAAGTGTGTAGCATTGGAGATAGCCTAGGATACTGTAGAAATGTAGATGGAGTCCTTATCTACAAAATTTGAAATCTCTGTCTTGGAAAGGTCATTCTCTTACCACAGGCAAGGGTTATGTTATTCAATAAGAAGCTCTGCCTTGGTTCATGAAGGTCAAGGGCGGTTCTGCAGTAGTGGAATTTTATAGTTCTTGTGATAAGCCTCTCTCCTGGGACCAAATGACCCTACTGGGAGGCTAATGAGATGCACTTTTTCTGTTAATTTTGGACATATTGGGTTTAAGATTCCTAATAGGCACACAATGGGAAATGCCAAGTAGCCAGTAGGATGTATAAGTCTGAAATCCAGCATATGGTTACTTGAGATCCATCAGCATATAACTGATATCTAAGTGACAGCACTAGATAATATAACCTACAGAGTAAGAACAGTTCGAATAAAAAGTGGGCCAAAGATTTGGCCTTGACTCCAAAATTTAAAGATTGGTTAGAAGAGTCAGCCAGGGAGGTTGAGGAGGAGCCCGTGAGGTAGGAGAAAAAGTGGGGAACTGTTGAGTGCCAGAATCTCTTCTCAGAAACTCTCCTTAAATGCTTAAAGTATCCGTACAGAAGGACATGTGCCAGATGGCAGTAAAGAATATTTCAGGAAGGAGCGAGTGATTCAACCATCAAACGAGAGGTCTAGAAAGTTGATGACTGAGAAGAAGACCACTGGATTCGACTACATGAAAGTCATCGGTGCTATTAGCCAGACAGAATTCAAGGAAAGGGTGAACACCAAACCTAACAAGAGCGAGCTTAGTAGATACTGTGATATGAGGAAGTAGTGCTGTAGAGACACCTACTTCTAGTTTCACTGAAAAGAATAACAGAGATGGGAAAGTAGATGGATGAGGAAACTACCTTTTTGTTTATAAGAAGGGAGATAACGTGCTTATAGGAGAAAAAATTTTGATGAAAAGAGAGACATGAACTACCTAAGAAGCCAACTCCTCGAATAGCTGAGGAAAACAAAACATCATATAGCACCCAAGCAGAGAGGTTGCTTTCCATCAAAGCAGGAACATTCCATCTATTTATGAAGATCGTAGCCAGAGGCAGATAATTTAATGGCTTTGATGGTAGTAAACGCATGATTCTCTTCTGAGTGATCCTCCTTTCTTGGGGAAAGAGATGAAGTTATCAACTTAAAGTGAGGTGAACAGGGGGGGTGTTGGGATGTTGAGGATAGAGGAAAAGATGTAAACAATTATTTAAGAAAGTAGATCACCAGTAGAATTGGCAGGGGGTATTAAAAGACCCCTTGCCCTACTTTGCAAGTGCAGTCAACAAAGCTGATAGTTTCTCTTATCATAGTGTCCTTCCCAGATGCAGTTCAGGGCAGGTGGAGTTGGGTTCAATCAGGGTTAGTGTTTTGCCAGTTGAGTCTGACCAAGAAAAGGATAAAGGTAGAATCAATGTGGCAATGAGCAGTGGTTCTGTATAAGGAGGGATTGTAACAGTGGACCATGGAGATTCTAAGCTGGGGAATGATGAAGTTAAGGAGATGAGGGGGTTTATGGACAGTGGCACAGTGGTGGGGTTGGTGGGTTGGAGGGTCACCACCTCCAAATTATGGAGCAAGGATGGTAGAGCAAGGAAGCTGAAGAAATAGAACATAGTAGACAGGGCAAAGATGAGAGTGCCTGAAGCTGGTTTGGGATGTGGTACAGTGTTTGGAAGCGGGTGACAGAGGCACGTAGGAGAACAAGATTATTTGAAATAATGTCAGCGTCCTGGAAAACCATTCAATGAGAAAAATATAATCATCTTTTCTAGATGATGGATGGCTGTGATAGAGATTTCCTCTGTCAGCTTAACATTGCTCAGAAAAAAGTCCTGGGAAATACAGCTCAAGAAACAAAATTGGTTCTTTACTCTTTATTTACTAAGGAGTCGGGGGATGTTTCAGAATGTATTGTGAATCGAATGGAAATCATGCACTTATGTATTATGCATGTATATTCTGTATATTATGCACGTGTTGTAAAGCTAATGAAAACCGTGCCAAATTCCAGGTGAAGAGTTTTGTCTTTAGCATGGAGAGTTGTCATGATTATTCTTAAGAGTGGGTGGAGCAAGGGACAGAGCAATGTATTGGTTCCAGGGCTTTTAGGGAAGGAGCACAAATGTAGGGAGAAAGGCAGGTAAAAGTTAGGGAAGAGGGTTTGTCTTAAGACAGATCTTGCCCATGGCTTCAGTGGTCCCCAACACCACCCAGGATTCTCTTAGCACGGAGAATCCTGTTGACTCGCAGTGTTCTAAAAGCATCCGAGCCTCTAGGCCAGCACAGGAGAGGAGGTTACTGAGTGACTTTGGAAGCGAGGAAGACACATAACACAGTTGGAAATCGACTTTTACCTGATGCTCGAGAGAACGCTGGCAAAGTCATTAGAAGGACATTAATGTGTCTTACATGAGATGAGATTTGAGAACAGATACAGGTTCATCTAAACCTACTTTTCCTCATTTTACAGATTTCTCCTGACTCCATGGATTATTTAGGAGCTTCAGAACATCAAATTGCGTTTCTGGCACCGCTCATAGTAAGAGTACATTTCCATTTAAATGTTCTTACATGAGGGGGACACATTTGTTTGCTTAGCATTAAGTTAAAAAGTTTAACTTTGGCACTTAAAAATGCAGTATTTTAGGCATCTGAAGCAACACACCACACACACAGAGGCTTTAAAATTTGGACCGCTTTCTTTATAACAATCATCTGACATGGAGTATAGAGCCCAAACTCTCAATGGCATGAATAGTCCTGGTACCAACTTACTACTATCTTGTCTATTACAGCTTCTCTGAAGAACAGTGAAGCTAGCTCTGAGAGTTTCATTGGATATTAAATCGATTGTCTTTATAAATTCCAATACTGAACTTGTTTTTATGGTGATTTCTAATATTGATTGTCTTTTTCTCCCCTTAGCCTTATCTCCACTTTTGCATTTTTGTTTTTGTTCTCCGGTGTCTGGAAGTGAACTTTAGGAAGAAATCAATGAGAAAAGATCCTGTGTTCAGGTTGAGAAAATTCAAATACAATTTCATGTTTTATTTTAATATTCATTGTTTAAAAACATTTTAATATGCTTAAGTTAATTGAGTAAAAATAACTTGACAGGATTGTTTTTTTAGGGATTGTATAGTGTACAAAATTATTATAATTCACAATACTTTAATGAGCTTACAATCTAATGAGGGAAGCCACATCAGCACACGTGAGACACTGAAAAATTAAGGAATTTCATTGACATACTAAAAGAAAGTTATATACGAAAGATAAAATCTTTAAAATAACTGGTAAGTATAGATAAGCAATCGGTAAGTGTAGCCAGTCCAGGAAGGTAGGGTAGTCTGAGCAAAAGAACAGAAGTTGATATAAATGCCATCTTCCTGTAGATTTGAGTAGACAGCTGGAAAGAACTTGAAAGTTTGTATCGGAAGATAATGGAAAATTAAATTAAAGCTGAATTTTAGAGGGTGTTGGAATAGAGAAGTGTAGGAAAGATTTTGCAAATTACATAATGGCAAATCAAGACAGGCGTGTTTTGGAAACCTCACCTAACTCACAAAATATGAATCAAATTCAAGTGTAAAGTAGGTGGTAGGGCAGGAGCATGACAAGAATCAGCAGACAACAGCAATCTTTGATGGCATGAAGGAGGGAGAAGATTAGAATCAGCAGCAATCAGTGGTGGGGGTGATGAAGGAAAGAACTGGATAGATAGCAGTCAGGAAGGGGTGATGCTGAAACATTCCTAAGAAGTGACAATGCTCACATACTGGTGATTATGTGTCCTGGATTTTCTGGGATGTGTCTCGAATTCCAAATGTTTCAATCCACAGTTCTTGCAAAGTCTTCAGAATTCCAAAATATCTGTGCCAAAATTACAGTTCCTAGATGCCTTTCTCACACAACCGTGCCCCAAAATCTTTTGCCAGAGAATGTGTCCTGTTTTATTATTATTATTATTTTTAAAAGTCACAACCAACAAGGAAAAGTAAACCTAGGGAAAAAGCAAGAGTTGCATCACTTGACTCATCACGGAAACCAGGTTGTTTGCAAGGCAGATGGCGCAGAGCCGAAAAATGGGGGTTACGTTGTACTCACAGTGAATCCATTCACATAATTGAGAGCAGTCTACGGAAAGCTCATTTTTGCTACAAGTTTTTCAACTGGAAACCTGTGATTGTCACACTGTTTTGATTTTAGAATTTCTCCAAGAAGCAGTGGCATTTTTCCAAACCCAGAAGAACCCGAAGGAGAGGATGAAGATGTTCAGATAGAAAGAAGGAGAACCACAAACGCCGGGGCCGTTGAAGACTTTGATGAGGTAGAACGACTAAAAACATTCATCTGAGTATTTTGAAAAATACTTTGCGGTTCTTTCGTCCTTACACACATAGCTCAGCACTTGACTTCACTGAATATGCAATGTCCACAGACATAGAACAAGGGAAACACACACACATACGCACAGGCACAGACTTGCTAATGCATTTCTCAGGGTTGTATTTTGGGTAAGAGAAGCTACACATTACAAAACCTAAGTAAGACATTGTGATTCTTATGAACTGAGTAAAGCTTACTGCGAGAGGAGAGAGCCCATCCGAGGTGTATGTGTGTTTGTGTGCATGTGTGCACGTGTGTGTATGTGAGTGTGTGTCTTAACAGTCCTGTTGGTTTGGTGGATGTCTCTCTTCCTATTTTCTGAGAAAGAGAAGCACAGATCATGCGATACGGTGCAAATGTTATTTCCCTGCAGGAATAGAGATTGGGAAATTTCACTTGAAAATGGCAGTTTCTGGGGGAAGGACTTGTCTGAGTCATGATTCTGTAACAGGGAAAAACGTGGTTGGAGGGAATATGGCGCACTCACTCATTTCAAGGTAAGAATAAAGCCCCATTGTTATTTACTTGTCTCTACAGAAACCCGTCATCATTGCTAGCTGTCTACGGAAGGAATATGCAGGCAAAAAGAGAAACTGCTTTGCGAAGAGGAAGAAAAAAGTGGCCATAAGAAATGTCTCTTTCTGTGTTAAAAAAGGTTGGAGACAGTAGTTTTAACTGTTGGCAGAGCTATCTTGACGTCCCAAGATGAGGTCTTTGGGAGGAAATAATAGTACCCGAATCTGGGGCCATCTGTTGATAATCATGAAAGGCAGCCCACTCATCTACAGGCACACGCAGATCCGTCCTGCTTAAAAGCCTCAGTTATGATAACAGTGTTTTTTCTTTGCCTAAGAAGACAGTTCTGTCTGTTCTGTTAAAACAGGCAAACAAACAAAAAAAGAACAACACCAAAAAAAAAAAAAAAAAGGAGGCAGTTAAGAAGGATGTTATAGCTTTCAAAGTACCATTAATTTCACAACAGGGAATGTACGCAAGAGGAAACTCACTGGGACACAGCAGTGCAGTCTCCATCCTAACAAAGAGCACGTTTTGTGAAAGTGTCTGTTAAATGCAACAGACTTTGGGACCAAAATTTGTTTCTGTTCCAGCTCAGCATCTTAGTGGCTATATGACCATGGGCATGGGCAAGTTATATATCCTCCTTACCCCTCAGTTTCTTTGCCTATAAATTGAAGCCAGTAACAACGCTTAGGGGTGTTTGTGTGTGTGTGTGTGTGTGTGTGTGTGTGTGTGTGTGTGTGTGTGTGTGTAGAACAGACGAATTAATGCATTCATGCACTTCACACAGAGCCTGACACATAGTGAGCCCCCCAGTAGTATTTGCTTTTAGATTTATTGTAATTATTTGAAGTTCTAAGCATACCTATTTCTTTCAGGTGAAGTTATAGGGCTCTTAGGACACAATGGAGCTGGTAAAAGTACAACCATTAAGATGATAACTGGAGATACAAATCCAACCGCAGGGCAGGTCAGTAAACCACACAGAAATATGGTCATTAATGCTGCCTTGAACAAGCACTAACCCGTGAACATTGATGACAGTCTTAAAAATACATAAATGATCCTTTCTTATGAATCCATTGAGTTATGCATGGAATGAAGAGGATTAATTAAAAACTTCTCCTTAATTCCAAAAATAGTGAGGTGCCAAAAAGGGCTCCATGTTATCTACACTATAGTTTTATTGAATGAAAAGTAGTGACATTAAAAGGAAGTGTTTTGGTAAAAGTAAAGCTGAACATTAGCTTTATTCAGGTCAGAGACCTTTGGGTTTTTTATTTTTTATTTTTTGTTAACTTATGTATCCTAAGAATTTGTTGAAATGAATTGTCAAGATCCAGGATTTATTCAGAAAAGAGAGGTCATAGATTAGAGGAAAAAAAATAAGGATTGTCTAAATTCCCAATCAAAAGCTAGAATGGTATGTGAATGTCACGTGGTAGTACGTCTAGGCCAAGTTGGATAACATGATGGCCAGAGGTCCACAGGGACCACAACACTGAGGAGGACCTGCTGCTGACATTTGACGGAAGGTTGAGGGCAGAGGCAGTGGGACCAGGAAGAGAGGTTGTCTCGGCGTGTGGATTGCAACATAAGTTTCCGAATTGTCTTTCCATTTCTCCTCTTGCCTCACACAGCATCAGAACAGTCCTTAAAAGATGCAGATGAGATCATGTCACTATCCTGCTTATCATCCTTCACTTAGAATTGATCCAAAATCTTTAGCATGGCCAAAAAAAGGCCCTGGGCTCTGCTCACCCCTTGCTCACATTGGCCTTTGGTCATCATCCCTCTGTAGGACCTTTGGGTTTATTTTTCCATTGGCTAGAGTGCTCCTCCTTTGGCTTTGTACTTGGTTACCTCCTTCTCAACACTTTAAAATTTACCTCCCCAAAAGGATTTGCCCTGACTACACTCATGGCTACATTGGATCTTCCCTTTTCACTCTTTATCACATTTATTGCCTTGAAAGCATTAAGCAGGGGCTATAATTCATCCATATATGTGTCTACTTGTTTTTATTTTCCATTTCTCTGTCTAGATTGAAAGCTCTGTGAGCCCACATTAACTAGTTCTCTCCTCCTTTGTATTGGGGAAAGACAACATAGAGTTGAGGTCAAGAGCTTGGATTCTGAAGGCAGAGTCCAGCTTTAACTCCCAGGTTTACCTTGTGTGACCTTCTGCAAGTTACTAAATGAATGCACATGTTACTTTTCTCCTATGTGAAACAGGGACGATAAAACTAATACCTGAGTCATATAGGATTTTTCTAAGGATAAAGTAATTCAAAACACATAAAATGCTTAGATTCTAGCACATAGTAAGCACTGGTACACATTACCTGTTAATATTGTCATATAGCACAGTGATTGGCTCATAAAAATAATGAATGCTATTTATTAGTATTTACTGGTTCCTATGCGCCAGACTAGTGCTAAGGACTTTTCATTTATTATCTTAGTTCAGAATTTCTTAAGTTTGGCACTGGTAACATTTTGGTCTAGGTCTTTTTTTTTTTTTTTTTTTGTGAGGGACTGTCCTATACAGCATCCCTGGTCTCTAGCCATTCAATTCCAGCAGCACCCAAGTGTAACAACCAAAAACATCTCCAGGCATTACCAAATGTCCTTGGAAAGAAGATTGCCCCTGATTGAGAACCACTGCCATTTTTAATGCTCACAATAAACTTGCGCAACAGATCCTATAATTATAGCTAGTTTAACATTGGGGAAATAGAATCCTCAACAAGTGTCTACTCCTTTGAATGTTTGGATCAGTGAAGGAAGTCAAACAATGAACAACCAAGTAAGCCACCCTGAATCCAACCAAGGTAATGGACTTGGATATAAAGTCTGTAGAGAGATATGACAATGTGGAATATGTTCCTTTTGATTTATTGAGTTTTTGCCATCTTTCGCCTACAGCGAAGTGGTCACTTATTTACATTTGCACTCTTGGCAGCTGTGCGTGTACGAGGACATCACTGAATTACGCACTCATGTGCCCATATGCGTGTATACACAATTTTGGGCTGAATGTGGGAATGAACTTTTTGTGCAGGTGATTTTGAAAGGGAGCAGTGAGGGGGACTCCCTCGGGTTCCTGGGATACTGTCCTCAGGAGAACGTGCTCTGGCCTAACCTGTCAGTGAGGGAACATCTAGAGGTGTTCGCTGCCATCAAAGGGCTGAAGAAAGGGGACGCCACAGTCACCATCACACGGTACGTGGGGGAGACACACCGGTTCTCTCCTGGAGGGTTGTGATAGGAAAGATGTTCCCACAGAAATAAGGAAGGGAGATTCTAACCGTTGACTCCACACCTGTGGGAGAAGACGTAGTTATCAAGAAGCCAGTGGAGTATTTTATTAAGCCTGGAGAGAAAAATGTTACTGATTATTCCTTAATATGGAAAGATGTCATTGAAAAATATGAATTTGACCACTATAAAAGGCTCATAAAGTATCCTAGGTAGTTTCAATTTTATGATCATTCAGAATGTCTCTAATGTCTCTAAAGAGAATGTCTCTAAAAAGAAAATGTCTCTAATACAGTGTTTGTTCTGATTTACCCATTCCCCACACACATTCCCCATAGTTTGGGGGTAATGTGGATTGACTCACTCTGCTTCCTCCAGGTTGGTGGATGCGCTCAAGCTGCAGGACCAGCTGAAGCTGCCCGTGAAGGCCTTATCCGAGGGAATAAAGAGGAAGGTAAGAGGGGGGCTCGGTGTTACTCTGCGCACCCCACACGTCGGTGCCAGACACGCTGTTCCTCCCGTTCCAGGTGTGCTTCGCGCTGAGCATCCTGGGAAACCCATCGGTGGTGCTTCTGGACGAGCCGTCCACGGGCATGGACCCCGAGGGGCAGCAGCAAATGTGGTGAGATGTCATGAGTAATCCTAAGTGAACTGATTAGTCCTATAACGACTAGTCTTCAAAATCATTGTTTATAAGGCAAAAGACAACCCATTATTAGGAAATGCAATATTAAGGGCGAAAAATCTGATGCCCTATCACAGCCAGTTTTTATTAAGGAGAAAAAGATAATTCTAACACCCTAATACTCTTAAGAATCTTGTTTTTATCATAGATCTTTGGGGTATGCATGGCCCATTTTTATACTCAACCACATCAGTCTATTACTCAGTTTCAATTTCTACAGCATCACCTGATACACAGTTCTTATGAGGAAAAAAGAAATCCCAAGTTCTTAGGACGATTCTGAAATCTGCTGTTTTGTATTTTAGGGTTTATATCATTATTATCATGCTTTTAAATAAGTGCTCCTCGTTTTCTGTCTTTCTTCCCACTGCCCTCTCATACATATCCTTGGAATTCAGCATTTTTCTAAATAACCTTTTACCCAATATCATCTTCTACCTTCAGCACCAGCCACGTTCTGAATTATATTACTCTACCCGATAGTTTGGGTATTTACATGAATGCTGTCCCTCCAAAACTCCTTTTTTTGTCTAAACCGAATTCACGACTTATTTCATGTGTGCTGGTAAAACGTGTTTAAAAGATGAGAAGACATCTTACGTTGAGCATTCCCACCAGCTAACATTGCCCCTAACCTCCCTTTAGGCAGGCGATCCGGGCCACCTTTAGGAACACGGAGAGGGGCGCCCTCCTGACCACTCATTACATGGCAGAGGCAGAGGCCGTGTGTGACCGCGTGGCCATCATGGTGTCCGGAAGGCTGAGGTGGGTGCCTGTTCAAACCCACCCTTGGCTCCCAGTGGGCCTTGAGCAAAGGACATTTCCCTGCACAGGGTTATCACTGTCCGGGGCTGGAGTGGCCTGGCCCTGGACTCCAGAGGCTGAAAGTCACTGGCAATCGATTTATCTTCTCCTTCTCTTCCTTGACTTCATCCTCCTCTGACCTCCAGATGTATCGGTTCCATCCAACACCTGAAAAGCAAATTTGGTAAAGAGTATCTGCTAGAGATGAAGGTGAAGACCCCTGCCCAGGTGGAGCCGCTCCACTGCGAAATTCTGAGACTTTTCCCCCAGGCTGCTCGGCAGGAAAGGTAAAGGGGTTGGCTTGTTTCATCTTTTTTGTTTTTCTATTATGGCAAAGAGAAATAAAAGCTTTACTTGATCATTCTTCTTTTTTTGTTAGCTCTATGGTAATTGTGACTTAATTAATTAGAGGTTAATCTCTAATTAACTGTGATTTTATTTATTGATTAATTATTAGAGAAAGGCCCAATTCCAAGGGAATTTCCTTCCACAGGAGGGATATAAGAGAGCAAAGTACTGATTGGGAAGCTGATTGTTGTAAGGGAATTCACATTCCTGGCGGCTCTATCATGTGCCAGGTCCTAATGTGTGCATGGACCTTGGTCATCTGGATCCTTTCTACAGGGTAAAACCATCCCCATTAAATGCAACCACTTGTCTAAAGCCGGGACCCGGTGCCAGGCATCTGTCAAAGCTCAGTGAGGGGTGGCTCTTAGCATTTTTATTATTATCGGTAATGGCACTTGAGGTCATTTTGATCATGCCAAATCCTAGTGGTGGAGCCAAGAGGTGAACTCAGTTCTTTGTACTTAAATGCTATTCTCTTTTCACTAAGGAAGAAGGATGATAAGTCATCCTGCCTCTCCCCATCTTGGGGTGCAAGTGCTGCTGGTCTCCTCTGTCTCCCATTCCTCCCAAGAGGGAGCCATACTGTGAGAGCCCCCTCCTGCTTCTGCTTGAATAAAGTGACTTCTTGTTGATTAAAGAACATTCCCACTACCACTGTATCCATGGCTCTGCAGACACGTACATCAAGACAAATTGTTGGTGACATTGTTGCTGTTTTTTAGACATGCATCCATTAATGGTTGTCTTCTTGAAACATGGAGCTCAGCCTCCCTCTCCATTCCTGGCAGGTACTCCTCCCTGATGGTCTATAAGTTGCCTGTTGAGGATGTGCACCCCTTATCGCAAGCTTTCTTCAAATTAGAGATAGGTAAGAGTGACTGTTTGGAGATAGGACTCCAGGAAACAGAGAAATTCAAATCTTGCATAAAACCAGTATAAGAAGTATTAAGACTTTTAATGGTGGTTCTCAACCATGAGTGATTCAGTAATGTCTGTGGATAGCTTTGGTTGTCACAACTGGGGCTGGAGTTGGGGGGTGCGACTGGTATCTTGTAGGTCAAGGCCAGGGATGATGCTAAACATCCTACAATGCACACAGGTCCACTCCCTCCCACAGCAAAGAAGGATCAGACCAAAATGTCATCAGTGCCAAGGTTGAGAAGTCCTATCCTAATTGAATGAGACTCTAGAGGGAAGAGATCATTGGCATTTAGGGCTGGAGTGTCCACAAATTCATACAAAAAAAAAAAAAAGACATTTGTTTTTGTCTGTATGTACTCTTAGATAGCGTTAGATGTTGATAAGGAGGTTCCTCTCTGTTGAGGTGGGCTAAGCCAAGTCTAGACTCTTGGATTGGGATCTTTACATAACTGCGTTGATCTATCATGGGCTCCGATTTTGCCTATCACACCAGTGTATGAAATAAAAAGCTGAGTCCCCCATCCCCTCTCTTTTCTTTTAAGTAGGCTCTACACCCAGAGTGTGAACTTCTGACCCTGAAATCAAGACCTCAGCTGAAATCGAGTCTGACACTCCACCAACTGAGCCACCCAGGCGCCCCTCTCCCCCTCTTCTTTTTTTTTAATTTTTTATTGTTATGTTAATCACCATACATTACATCATTAGTTTTTGATGTAGTGTTCCATGATTCATTGTTTGCATATAACACCCAGTGCTCCATGCAGAACGTGCCCTCTTTAGTACCCATCACCAGGCTAACCCATCCCCCCACCGCCCTCCCCTCTAGAGCCTCAGTTTGATTCTCAGAGTCCATAGTCTCTCATGGTTCGTCTCCCCCTCTGAATCCCCCCTTTCATTCTTCCCCTCCTGCTATATTCTTTTTTTTTAACATATAATGTATTATTTGTTTCAGAGGTACAGGTCTGTGATTCAACAGTCTTGCACAATTCACAGCACTCACCATAGCACATACCCTCCCCAATGTCTATCACCCAGCCACCCCGTCCCTCCCACCCCCCACCACTCTAGCAACCGTCAGTTTGTTTCCTGAGATTAAGAATCCCGGTGTTTATAGCAGCCCTGTCCACAATAGCCAAACTGTGGAAAGAGCCAAGATGTCCCCCTCTTCTTGATCTGTGCTTTCTTATTTGTCACCTGTCTGTCTTTAGAAGCCCCAAACATTCTAGTTCTTAGAGATATTTTTCTCCTTGATACAAGGTTATGATTGCCCCAGATAGCTTTTCTTTTTACTTCCTCCTTCTGCTGGTCACCTTTGCTCTAAGGTCCATGTAACCATTTTTCACAGTGGTCATTCTAGCCTAGTGACCAATTTTGCATCATTCCTGTGGGAAGGATTCCCACAACTGACTCGGATCAACATGAACGGTTTTATGACCAATTAGGAGCAGGGAGGGAGATATTCCAGAAAGAGCTGCGTCCCTAGAGTACAGTGAGCCTTTTCTTCAGAGCCTTCTAATGTTTCTGCTTTTAAACATGTTCCCTCCCACCTCAGATTCCTTCTGCTGTGTTTCATTTGCTAAAACTAAAGTTCTGCTTTGGGGGGGGAACCTAACTTTTTATCACAGTTTTCCACCCCACTGTGTCATGGAAATGTAAGTTAGCATTATTTTTTCCCTCCAAATGTTAGGTGAGATACAGTTACCTTCTCAGGCTCAATACATTTATTGAATGAGGTAGACCCCATAGTGTGTGAGCACAACCCATGTGCTGTGACTATTCCTGTGTCCTGCTACATAGACTCATTCCCCCATAGCATCAGATCACTTTGGTGTATTGCAAACTGCACAGAACTCCAGCCTCGCATGCCCACTCCAGGTCAGAGTTGCTTAGTTGCTTAATATTTGGAGACTTGAAGCTAGGGAGGTGGGAGGGTTGGTTTTATCGCCCTTCTTATCTTATTCCTCCTCTGCTCATCCACTGATCTTTTGAGCCTCTCTGGTGTGGGGTGTAAGGAGAGGGAAGAAGAACATGACAGCAAAGCTTGATTTGCTCATTAGAGCCAGACTATGGCATGAGGGCCTCCTGTGCAGAGAGGAGTTCCTTGAAGACTCCCTCTCCCCTCCCATCTGTAACCTCTGACTAAAGCTTCTACTCTGGGGTGGGTGATGCCTTCTCCTCTTGGTCTCTTGGTCTCTTGCAGCCCCTGGGCCACTTCTTGGAATTCCTTTCCCTTTCCAAGAAATCTCTTGGAGGACCTCCATTGGATGCAGCATCTTGGCCTCTCCAGACTCTGCCAGTCCAGGGCCATCACTGTCCACAATTTTTTATGTGTTCCCAGACTAGAGGCAAGGACCCAATCCCATGTCCCCAGATTATAGGTCAATCCCACCAGATCCTCTGTCCACGGAGGGGAGAAAGGAAATGCCACAGCAATCTGGACAACTGCCCACAAGAAAACTTTGCTTTCTAGTCTTACCTCTCGGTTCATTATTTTCTTCCTTTTATGTATCTGCACATTTGGGGGTCTTAATCACAGTCCACATTGATAACAGATGGTCAACTTAAAATTAGGATAATTCAAAAAAGTTTGGTTTAGGCAGGGACCATTTGCCAAGAGGCAAGGCACAGTACTAGACATAGCAGAAGAACTTCTTCATAGAAAAAGTTGCCATTCTCAGGTCCAAAGGGACTGAGAGAGGAAGCAGCGGCTGGAACCCGGGAGTAGAATCATGTAGAATTTGTGGCCTCGTGAGAAGCAGTGACTTTCAATCAAGGGACAAAGTTGATGTCAGGGAGGGAGTGAAGGAATAAAGGCCTTGACCTCCCCTCTCCTCTGTCCTTCCTCATGAGCTACCACTAGTGGAAACCACCAGAAAAAGCCTCTTAAGTCAGCCGATAGAGCAAAGAGCAGAGTAGAGAGAGTGAAGGCAAACGTCGAGGGGCACATGGTAGTGTTCTAGCACAGGGGAACTGTCTCTCCACTCACCCTGCCTAGGTGGTCTGGGACCTTGCACATTGTTTTCCAGTTTGGTGTGCCCCTGCCCAAACTCTAGGACAATGGGAGAGTATTTCCGTCCTGTTACAAGACCACAGGGTGAATTTGCCTTTCCATATTTAGCATATGTGCTGCCCAAGCGAGCCCCTGTCCTTCCATATTTAGTCCGAGAATATTTATCACCTTATCCTTCATGTTTAAAATCTGTGTGTATGTAGATTTTGTGCATAACTTGGTAAAATTCTCCAAATAGATGAACTCTTAACATCCGTCCATCCTTCTGCAGTTAAACAGAGCTTCCACCTGGAGGAGTACAGCCTCTCCCAGTCCACCCTGGAGCAGGTGGGTCAGTGTGCGTGACTCGGTTCATCCATGCACTATAAATGTACAGTGTGAGCGGATGCTTTGCACTCACTTGGAGCTACGGACGCAGCGTGACATCTCTCCCTCTTTATTTCTTGTCCGTCTCAGGTTTTCCTGGAGCTCTCCAAGGAACAGGAGTTGGATGACTTTGAGGAAGAACTTGACCCTTCAGTGAAGAGGAAACTCCTCCCACAGGAAGACCCTTAAGCCCCAAATACCCTATGTTTCTTTTTAGTCTTATGCCTCTTTTTAAAGATAATATTTTATGTAATTAATATATCTTATTTCAGATGTGATACAAAATGCTTTTGAAACTCACGTCCCCATTTTTCTCAATAACATGATGGATAGTAGGACTAAGGAGAAAAGGCAGTGAGAACAGTCTCAAAACCGGACCATGGGGCCTCTGTACCGGCAACTAAATCCCACCTGTCATACAGAAGTAAATCGAAAATGCATTTGTTGTAGAATGTTTGGATCTCTTCAAGATGACACAGAGATTGCTTTATTTTCGTTGTTTCAACATCAAAATTTTGAATATTTTCTTATCCTTTTGAATAAAGTGCACAAGTACAAAATAAGACATAATCCTGATTTTAGGGGAAAGAGAGGCAGTGATTACAGAACAGCACAGTATTTGCTTTTTTAAAAGTTTTTATTTAAATTCTAGTTGGTTAACGTACAGTGTAATGTTAACTTCAGGTGTTGAATATGGTGACACAGCGCTTCCATACAACACCTGGTGCTCATCCCAACAAGTATTTGCATTTTGTAATTCAGAGTTTGTTTGTTTGTTTTTGTTGTTGTTGTTTTTTGCTTATTCATAATAAATGGATTTTCCTTTTCTGTCATTTTTCACATTTTATATTGTACGGTCTATGGTTTGTCTGTTGTGACTATCAAGGAAATTTGAAACCTGTTTAAGTAATTTCAGTAAGAATTTGAATAATCAAGTTGAGGAAAGTTTAAAAATGACATATCTTACAATTTTGAAACATATTTCTGATTTTGTATGTTTTCTTATGATGCAAGGGTCTACTCTTATGCAGATCTTAATTTCTCATGTTTATGTATGTTATGACCTCTCCAACTGGTGACCCCGTAAACACCTTAAAATCAGTGCGATATACTTGTATACTCTTATTTAGGTAAGTTTTTTTGTTGTTCTTGCTACTATTGCTGTTGTTAGCTCTTATGGACTGAATTGTGTTCCCCTGAAATTCTTATGTTAAAGCCCCAAACTCCAGTGTGGCTGTATTTGGAGATAGGGCCTTTAAGGAGATAAAGGTTCAGTGAGATCATAAGATTAGGGCCTTAGTAACACTGGTATCTTTATAAGAAGGGGAAGAGACACCATATCTCTGTGCACTCACATGAGGACACAGCAAGGTGGTTATCTGCAAGCCAGGAAGAGAGACATCACCAGAAACCAAGTTTTCTGGTGCCTAGCCTGGGAGTCACCATTTGGAGATGAGCTGCCTACAGAGCTCCCTGGTCTGTGCAGGACCAAGGCATGAAACACACACCTACACACACTCCAGTGCAAAACCAAAAAGTGAAACCCCTACAAAACACTTTGTGGTATTGAGCTACTGAGGTTACTGAGACTGTGGGGTTGTTTGTTACAACGGATAGTCAACATTACCTTAACTAACACAGATCATGCCAGGAAATGGGTGGGGACAAAACCCTGGAGTAAGTATTTCTTGATGCAGTTGCCAAAGACCTTTGAACGATTCTAAGCTGCCTGTCCCCAGTCCTTGCCTGGATCAACTCTACAAGGGTGACCCTTCCTTTACTTTCAGCCCATTTGTGCCACACCTGCCTCAAAGTATAGCCAAATAACGGTAACTTCCAACCCAAGACATGGAAGTCTACTCTTCATTGTATTGTAAAAAGCCAAGAAGGGATGACCTAACTTAGATCTACAAAGTTATACTGAGTGAATGTGTGGAGTATTTGAAGTAGAAAGTAAGAATAATTTATTCCAAGGAATTAATAAATGAAAACATTACAGTGATTATGAATAAATAACTTTAATGATACTGGGTTTATTTTTCTCATACTAGATGTGCTTTTCTCAACAGTGGCACTGTTAACACTTTGTGCCAGAGATTTCTTTGTTGGGGGAGGGAGAAAGGAGAGGTTGTCCTGTGTATTATAAAATATTCAATGGCAATCCTGATCTGTACCCACTAGATTCCAGTAGCAATCTCCACCTGAGTGTGACAATCAAAAACATCTCCAGATATTGTCCAAATTACCCCATTGTATTACAATTATATGTCCTTAAGCTAACTGCTTGGTAATTTTATCATCTTGGAGTGAAGTAAAAAATGAATTCAAGACAGTGGATCTTGTTCATTTGGGGGTTTTGGTGTCTTGCATTAAATACTCTGGACTAAACTACAAAAATTGTTCTTTTTGAAGAAATCTAGAAAATTTGCAATAAAAACGGTCAATAAGACACATTTTAAAATTTGTAGGCATTGGAGTAACATCTGTTTGAAGTTCACGTCTCTTTGAAATTTTTAAAGAGAGGATAAGCCTCAGTAATGTGTTGTACAAAGGTCTGTGAATGATTTCGGTGAGGGAAAATGAAGACCCTCGCAAACTGGTGTGTCCCAAAGCAGTGGAACCTCTGAAAAAGCAAGTACGGCAAAGAGCACTGAAAGCTAAATGAGGCAGTTGGTTAAGTGACTGACTCTTGATTTGGGCTCAGATCATGACCTCAGAGTCGTGAGATCGAGCCCCGCATCAGACTCTGTGCTGGGTGTGGAGCTGCCTGGGATTCTCCTTCTGCCCCTCCCTGCCCTAGCTGCATACGCTTTCTCCCTCTCAAAAAATAAAAAAGTACATGTCTCTTGTTTCCATAAATACATATTAATATGTCTGAAATCTAACTGAGATTCGCCATAATATTTAGCCATGTTAATACAGTGATAAGTACCAATCTTCAGTGATTTATCTAACACAACTTAAGGGGTACTTTGTTAATTCTCCGAGGTTATTTTATTTACACTAAATTGATGTGGGGAGACTCTCAGATTCTCTTTTCCCTGTGACAAAAACATAATCTTCACTTTGTTTGAAAATACTGCAGTGTTGAAATAGAAAACTTACCAGAATTTTGAACTTGGATGATTCTGTGCCTTTTGATGATATAAGGATTACACCAAGAATAACATAGATCTTTAAAGCACGTGTGGGAGAATATGTCTAGATGATGGACCTAGAAGAGAAATTGCAGAGTTGCTGGGCATGAATGTGTGTGCGTGCCCATATCCCCAATGTTCTCTGTTTTCCCACCTGAACTATGTGAGAATTTATTTTCCTATATCCACTGCGGTGCTGAGTATTGCCCTTCTCTGTGCCCATCTGATAAGAGTATACAGTATTTCATTGCTCTCTGAGGCTGTATTCCCTTGCTTTCCAGAGAAGTCAAGTATCTTCTCAGTTAGCTTTCTTCTTTTGTGAATTGTCCTTTTGTATTATCTGTCCACCTTCCTATTTGACTTTTAAAACTAATGTATTTTTGCGGCACCTGGGTGGCTCAGATGGTTAAGCATCTGCCTCCGGTTCAGGTCATGATCTCAGGGTCCTGGGATCGAGTCATGCATCAGGCTCCCCGCTCAGCAAGGAGTCTGCTTCTCCCTCTTCCCCTGCTTGCTACTCCTCCTGCTTGTGTTCTCTGTCTCTCTCTCAAATGAATAAATAAAATCTTTAAAAGTAAAGAAAGAAAACTAATGTATTTTTAAGGGATCTTTATTCTGGATATTCCTTTTTCTGTTTTGTTTGTTTCAGACAACTTCTTTACACGTTTGCCAGCTCTTCAACTTTCTTAATCTTGATTTTGTTTATCATTTCTTTTGTTGTATTGAGGTTTTAATTTTATTATGATTGAACATTATAATGTTTACTCTGTGATTGTGTGTCTGTGTGTGTCCTGTTTTAGGAACTCTTTCCTTTTTGGAAATCAAAATATATTCTTCTGTATTTCCTTCCAACTGGTCTGAAGTTTTATTTGTTACATTTTCTCTTGATTCCACCTACACTTTGCTTTTTGTGCGAGGCACAATGTGAGGATCTAACTTTTTTCTTTTACATTTGTCAAGCTAATTGTCACACCATTTACTTAAGTTCTTTCTTTCTTCATGGAATTTATGTGTTTCCCTCTCAATTTCAGGCTTTCTATTCCTATTATGAATCCCGTTGTATCCCCTTCCACACTTTTTTAAAAAAGATTTATTTATTTTACAGAGAGAGAGAGCGCGCGCATGTGAGTGGGGGGAGGGGCAGAGGGAGAGGGAGAGAATCTCAAGCAGACTCCGCACAGAGCATGGAGCTCAATCTTATGACCCTGAGACCATGACCTGAACCAAAATCAAGTCAGATTCTTAACCAACTGAGTCAGCCACATACTGAGACGTCTAATAATCTTTCTATTATCATTAATATATTTTTTCCAGGTGAGCTTTTAGGGTTATTAGGACTTAATGGAGCCGCCAGTAAAAGCACATCCATTAGGATGTTAACTGGAGACACAAAACCAAGTGCAGGACAGGTAGGTAGATGAGATGAATAATATGTAATCTAAAATACCCAGGATAAAGTCAATTTGAAGATCTAATTGGCTTTATTAGGCAATTGATGATTCAGGCAGCATCCCATCTAGCAAGAAGAGACACATTCTTCTCCCCTCTGTGGGTAGCATCTGTGGTCACTGTGATGCATCTTTCTCTTCTCCAACCTGAGTGTCCCAACTTTCCAGCCCATGTGGTCATTTACAGTATGCCCCAGATTGGCACGGTGGCTGCTATTGGCCTGGGACATGTGCTGGCCCATTTCCAATCCGCTGGACTCCAATAGGGACCCTAACTATGCCTCCCAGGCTATTTTGTTGAACCAGAAGTATTTTCAACTCTATTAGGGGCAAACTGTAATGGCTTCTGGAAAAAAGCCCAAGAGGCTATCTGTTCCTTAGACAACCATAGACAACCATAGCTGTCTTCACTCTAATCTCCTGATGTCTGCCTTTTCCACAGGTTTCTTCTTCCCACAGCTTCCTGCTGCTGTGCCGAGTCTACTAAAGCTCACGTGCAGGGAAGGAAAACTCAGGATGTCTCCTCCCTGAAATAGAGATCTCACAAAGTGGACAACACCCAAAGATAACACAGGCTCTCCCCCCCCCACAAACCTGAGCAAACACGTTTAGCTATAAGATGCTCTGCCCATCACTCCATTTAATATTTGCCTGTATTTTCTGTTTGTACCCTAAGGTGATGTCGTAAACCTCCCAGATTGAAGATAGATGAGCTCCTAATTCCTGGCCCTCCTTCTGCAGTTAAATAGAGCTTCAACCTGGAGGAGTACAGCCTCTTGCTCCCAGTCTAGAGCAGGTAGGTCAGTGTGAGTGATTTTATATCATCCATAGACTATCAATATACAATACGTGCAAGACTTTACACCTACTTGGAGCTACAGGGCGCAGGGTGACATCCCTCTCTCTATTCCTTGCCCCCCTTTCCTGGAGAGCTTTTCTTGCCCCTCTCTGAGGAGCAGGAACTGGATGATTTTGATGAGGAACTTCACCCCTCGGTGGAGTCACGCTTCCACAGGTATTTAAGCCCTAAATGCCCTATCTTTCTACAAAAGAAATATAATGTTATAACTTATTAAACATGTTTTAGAATGATAAAGTTGTAGTATTATAACTTTATATAATATTATGTATAATTTAATTATATTATTATATATTATAATTATATAATTATTTTATAATTATCATATAATTATTTTATATAATTATATATTATATCATATAATTGTAATTATATATTATATAACTTATTATATATAATTTATATATAATATATATAAAATATATTTTATGTATATAATTTTTATATATAATATATATTATTATATTATATAGTTATATAATTATTATATTATATTATAACTTTATATTGTATTATAACTATAATATTATATTATAAAGTTGTATATTATAACTATAATGTTACACATTTCCTGAGAAACACAGCATGGTTCTTCTTGTGGTGGAGAGGAGGAGCAAGGGTTGGGCAGTTGCAGCCACCACATGAACAGAGGCACGTGACTGAGCCCACCTCCCAGTCACAGCCTCTGTGTCTCTACAGGTCATGTCTAGTTTTTTTTTTGTTAACTCAACATTATGAGTGAAATCCATCTACGTGGCAACTGATCACTCTTATTTGTTTTTGTGTGGTATCTCACTGTATAAATCTACCGTAATTGACTTATCCATTCAGGCTATTATGAATAAGCCTGCTGTGAACATCCACTAATAGGTCTTTTGGTAGAAATAAGCATTCATTTCTGTGTATCGATGTCCTAGTGTCCAATTGCTGCTGGTCATAGAGTAGGCACTTACTTACCCATAGTAGATACTATCAAACAGTTACAAAAAGTAATCATACAAATTCACATGAGTCATATCAATAGTATGTAAGAATTCTGAGTCTTCCACTTTGTTGCCTATCCGTTTAATAATAGACATTCTGGTGGGTGTACACAAGTATCATTTACATTGCATTGATGGCTAATGATGTTAAATATCTTTTCACATTTATTGGCCATTTGGAAATATTTTTGCATTGAGATCTCTTGTCCATAAAAAAAATCAAGTTGTATGCCTTTTGTTTATTGACTTGTGTGGATCTACAGTAGATGCACACATGTTCTCTTATTTTGTGATTTTTAGTTTCATGCTCATAATACTTCCTTTTAATGAAGAGAATTTCATTTATGGCTAGTCCTGCCTTAAAAATACTTTGTTTTTCCTAATGTTATGAAAATATTCCTCAGAATGTCTTAATTTTTCCTTTTTTTCATTTTAAAATCTTTACTAAAAATATAGTAACAGTGTCTTCACTGTGTTTATGGGTAATTGTGTGATATATTAATACAAAATCTTTTTTAATAAATTGTTTTCTACTCTGTTTTTTTTGTAATATACTAAAAATTATATCTTGATCTAAAGTTTTTCCCAAATGTTTTACTTTATTCTCTAAGAAAAATATTTTTAAAATATTTTTTAAATTTTATTTTATTATGTTATGTTAATCACCATACATCACATCATTAGTGATTGATGTAGTGTTCCATGACTCATTGTTTGCGTATAACACCCAGTGTTCCATTCAATACGTGCCCTCTTTAATACCGATTTCCTTTCTAATTACCCATTTCCCTTCTAATTACATCTTTTAGTTCATTTTTCTCCATTTTGGCACTGGTAAGACCTCCAACACAATGCTGAAAACACTCCACTGATTGTGGACATCCTTCTTTTTCCTACTCGGAGGGGCAAAACATTCCATACTCCTTCCATGAAGAGTAATATTAGCTGTGTTTTTTTTTTTTTAAATCCTTTATCATATTGAAGAATTCCCTTCTTTTCTAGTCTGCTGATAGTTTTTATTATGAACAGCTGTAGAGTTTTACAAAATGATTTTTTCTTTTGGTAAAGTAACCACTAATTATTAGTGGTTAATATGATTAATCAAATCAATTGATTTTTGAATGCTGACCAGGCTTGCATTCTTGGACCAGTTGATGGCCAATTAGGTCATGACTATCTGTATTTGATTTGGCAACATTTACTCAGGATTTTGTATCTATGCTTATGAGGCATATTCTATAATTTTCATTTCTTATAATACCCTTGTTTGATGTTGGTATGAAAGTAGTGCTGGCCTCCTAAAACACATTGGTAACTTGTGTGGATCACACAAGATCAGATGTCTGAAGGGACGCTCAGACTCCTCATGTGAGCTTTTAAAAATAAAGACTATGCCAGACCACGGAAAAACATAGGCAAGCCGTGCCTTGGACTTAGGATCTACCAAAATATGTGTAAGAAATTTGACATCAGGGAAGTCTGGGAAAAAGTTTTCAGCAAGATATTCTATATCTCACTGCTCATGATGCCAACCTATCTTCAGGAGTTGGGCCAAGAGACCTTCGCACTCCGATCACTCAGGATCATAATTCTGGTCTTTCCCTCCTACCATTTCAATTAACACTGGTTTTGAATTGACTGTAGTTTCCTTTTTGAGTGATCATCAAATTTTTCAAAAGTAATTGATGCCAGCTTTGATGGTGCATGTCTGCCATGGTCCTGTCACAGCTCTGAGTGTTGGTGGAACATCTGGATCATCTATTCTCTTTTTTTTTAATAATGTTTTATTGTTATGTTAATCACCATACATTACATCATTAGTTTTTGATATAGTGTTCCATGATTCATTGTTTGTGTATAACACCCAGTGCTCCACGCAGAATGTGCCCTCTTTAATACCCATCACCAGGCTAACCCATCCTCCCACCCGCCTCCCCTCTAGAACCCTCATTTTGTTTTTCAGAGTCCATCGTCTCTAATGGTTTGTCTCCCTCTCCGACTTACTCCCCTTCATTCTTCCCCTCCTGCTATCTTCTTCTTTTTTTTTCTTAACATATATTGCATTATTTGTTTCAGAAGTATAGATCCATGATTCCTCAGTCTTGTACAATGCACAGTGCTCACCATAGCACATACCTTCCCCAATGTCTATCACCCAGCCACCCAATCCCTCCCATCCCCCACCACTCCAGCAACCCTCAGTTTGTTTCCTGAGATTAAGAATTCCTCATATCAGTGAGGTCATATGATACATGTCTTTCTCTGATTGACTTATTTCACTCAGCATAACACCCTCCAGTTCCATCCACGTCATTGCAAATGGCAAGATCTCATTCCTTTTGATAGCTGCATAATATTCCATGGCGTATATATACCACATCTTCTTTAGCCATTCATCTGTCGATGGACATCTTGGCTCTTTCCACAGTTTGGCTATGGTGGACATTGCTGCTATAAACATTGGGGTGCACACACCCCTTCGGATCCCTACATTTGTATCTTTGGGGTAAATACCCAGTAGTGCAATTGCTGGATCGTATGGTAGCTCTATTTTCAACTGTTGAGGAACCTCCATACTGTTTTCCAAGAGTGGTTGCACCAGCTTGCGTTCCCACCAACAGTGTAGGAGGGTTCCCCTTTCTCCGCATCCCTGCCAACATCTGTCATTTCCTGACTTGTAAATTTTAGCCATTCTGACGGGTGTGAGGTGGTATCTCACTGAGGTTTTGATTTGGATTTCCCTGATGCCGAGCGATGTGGAGCACTTTTTCATGTGTCTGTTGGCCATTTGGATGTCTTCTTTGGAAAAATGTCTGTTCATGTCTTCTGCCCATTGCTTGATTGAATCATTTGTTCTTTGGGTGTTGAGTTTGATAAGTTCTTTATAGATTTTGGATACTAGCCCTTTATCTGATATGTCATTTGCAAATATTTTCTCCCATTCTGTCGGTTGTCTTTTGGTTTTGTGGACTGTTTCTTTTGCTGTGCAAAACCTTTTTATCTTGATGAATTCCCAATAGTTCATTTTTGCCCTGGCTTCCCTTGCCTTTGGTGATGTTTCTAGTAAGACTTTGCTGTGGTTGAGGTCAAAGAGGTTGCTGCCTGTGTTCTCCTTTAGGATTTTGATGGACTCCTGTCTCACGTTTTGGTCTTTCAACGCTTTGGAGTCTATTTTTGTGTGTGGTGTAAGGAAATGGTCCAGTTTCATTCTTCTGCATGTGGCTGTCCAATTTTCCCAACACCATTTGTTGAAGAGACTGTCTTTTTTCCACTGGACATTCTTTCCTGCTTTGTCAAAGATGAGTTGACCATAGAGTCGAGGGTCCGTTTCTGGGCTCTCTATTCTGTTCCATTGATCTATGTGTCTGTTTTTGTGCCAGTACCATACTCTCTTGATGATTACAGTTTTGTAATAGAGCTGGAAGTCCGGATTTGTGATGCCTCCAGCTT